>NC_053157.1:48692148-49292148 GCF_016835505.1 Polypterus senegalus
CTTACATTTTTGGAGCCTACTGTTGTGAACTTGATGAGAATGATCAAGTAAACAGGGCAGGTTTTTTTTTTTATAAAGAAAAATAACTTTGAGATTAAATCACCAGAATGGGGTAGGCAAACTAGTCAACAATCTCATACTTCTTCAAATAAAGCCATAGTTCTTAACCATACATTCATCTTAGAAGGGCCTTTCAGTTCACTCTCTTCTAAGAAAGATGTGGAAAATAAAGCAATACAAACCTACAATTCTGGAAGCTGTGTGTAACATAACATATCATGTGACCTTTTTGTCACATAACCATCAACAACAAAACACCACAAAATGACTGCATTCATTCCAAAAAAAATTATATTGCAAAAGCGGCACCAAAGTAATGTTTATAATGATAAATAAAAGAGGACATAATAAACTGTATGAAAAGAATTCCAGAATGACCATGAGGTAACTATGACACTGACCTCTTCTCAACATTACTGTTCAGTTTCATTGGTTCAGCTATTCTGAAATTTGTTTTATAGGCAGTAGAAAAAAATGAGAACCAAAAACAATAGAATGTAGTCAAAAATAGGTAGTGGGAATCTACCCTTGCGTTAATATAAGGTTTTATCTGGTATAAAAAAATTGCCTATGCCATGTAAGTACAAGGGGTGGAAAAAGTTTGAGTGGACACAACACATACGGTATATACTTTATATGCCTAAAAATGTGACAATAAATTAAATAACGCTGCTGTCTCATATGTATTCAGTGCTCTTATTGTTCTTATCTTTGTTGTGTTCTATATTTCTAAAGAGTACAATTTATTGAAATTGTGTGTGATGCTCAGCAACGTGCGGTATAATGGGCTATAAACTTCTAGCAACGGTTGCAAAATGAAAGACTACAGAGAACTTTGCCTTGACTGTAATGGGGTCATCAATTATGAGAACCCTTTGTGTGTTATCAGACACCATAGGTGATGATAACTGTTCCACTGGAGTCCTGGCAAAGATAGATGGTGATTCTTGTAATATAAACACCTGGTTTCACTCGCTCAATGAAAATCTTGATAAGAATTAGAGAGGGCAATGATCTGCAGCTAGGTGACCATCTACTTTATGGTCCTTGCAGGGGAAAATAAAATCAAAACAAAGACAGCTGTCTAGTTTGCAAGAAAAGAGAAAAGCCTCTATGAAGGCAGTGGGGTCAGGCTGACTGCTTTTACAATCAAGACAATGCATACAATTATTTTGATGTATGTGTTTATAATCTTCTGTTTTGTTGACTAGAACAAAGACATGTACATTTTGTGGGTAACAAAGGGAATCCTATACCTTTCTTTCAGATAAAATTCTTTAACATTACAAACATAGTGCTGCCCTAAATGTGTACTAAAATAACTTCTCCACAAATCAACAGATTACCTGCTACTCTAAAAGTTACATTACTGCTATCAAATCTCCAATTTAGAAATAAAATTCATTGGCCTTGCAAAAATGCAATGGATGCAATAACAAACAGAAGGACTACACATTTGCAGCTATTATGGCACGGGAAAAACTATATGACACCTGAAAATTGTTTGGAAAGCTAAACAAAATAAATTATTTTCATCTCAACAATTGTTCTAGATTACGAAGGTGTGCTGTAGTCTCTTTTCTGCTTTACAAATTTAAATATACAAATAAGCAGCATGACATAATTCAATGAGTACTGAAATTTCTTCTTCAATAACTTTTGACTGCATACCAAGTTAACGTTTTCGGGAATGTAGTGTAATAAATGTGTATAAAAATCTGTAAACCATACATCAATTGGCAGAACCACAGAAGACTTAAAACACCTGAAAAAAGTAAAAAGTGATTTTGTATAGTTGAAATGGTAATTGCTGCCATATAACAGTAAACCAATCTGTATGTTTATTCATGGAATAATCAATTGTCTGGCATTGTATTATTTTTCGGAATATCTCTATAACGTCATACATTGTACACATCATCTTGATTATGTATTATATGGGGAAGGATGGGGCTTTCATTATATCAAATAATCTATGTAAAGAAGGTTTCAGATATAATGTCATTTTAAGTTTTAGAAAATTGTAACCTATCAGATTCTTTTTCAAAACTGCTATCATAAACATATAAATTCATTTTATATTTTTGAATACATTGAAAACAAAAATAATAAAACTGGGCAGGCAAATGATGATAAACACTAATTTGTAAATCAACACAAATTACAAGAAAAAGCAGGCAACAGGTATCTAAGCATGTTATTTGACCTAAAAAAACACTTCACTGAAGTTGCAGAGATAAGCAGCCTTTACTGTTGATTTACTGTTTATAGTAAACTCTGGATTTTGGAAATGCAACCCTTCACAATGTAAAACAAGTCACCAGTTTGCTCTGTTTAAGAGACAGGAAAAATATATGTGCAATAAACACTTTTTTAGCATACAGTATTTCAAAGAAATTTGTGTGCAAACAACTTGAGTTCAGTTCTTTCATATTGTTTATACCATTTTGCTTTAAGTTTCCAATAGCAGCCATCACAGTGCAGACAAAAATGTTTTATTTGGCAGAGAGTGCATGCAGCAGCATAGTGTATATAACAGCAGCTAAGTGATAAATTAATTCTGTTTTTATGTTTGCTTTATAACATTTTAAAATAAATGCAACCCTCAATTAGATTATTTTAAGAAGCACTGGGAGTACCCAGAGGTTTAAAACAACCTGTTACTGCACTTGATGAGTAGAGCAGAATTACAAGACATGCATACATTGTTGACATTTATAGTTTAATACACCTAAGTGTGCATGAATACAACATCAATTGTATCTACTTCAATTTTACCTCAAAACATGCTTCATCTCTGTAAGATGGCACATTGTCCACAATAAACTTTATCAGCTGTTGAGCTTTTCTGCCACCTTGGCTCAAAAACTTTCGCAGGCAGCCTCCATGTTCAAGCAGTATTTTTCCACTCTCATTAAGAACACGATGCCTTTCTTCAATCATGGGCATTGGCACATCATTGTCTGAGCGCAAGACATGTTTCAACTCATCCAGAGTCATATTTGCAAAGTAAGATGCTTCTGTGATTGGAATACCTAAAAATATTAAGAACCATTGATGTCTGAATTAAGAAATTGCCCTTGCTTATTTTATTTCTTCTTTAATATTGTAACTGTTTAATAAGCCTGGACACATTTGAAAACTACTGAATGCCTATGTTTCAATAAACAATTCAATACTGTTTAGTAAAATGCACACCAAACCAAATATAAAATGTATGTTACGAGTCCTGCTGACAAAACATAAGCATACTTCTTTCTTTTCAAGCATAAAGTAACCTTATGCAAATAAACAGTTTTAAATAAAAAATATTTTGACAAAAGCCATCATATTAACAAATGAAGTACTCCCACAGATAATTAAATTCTTTTTGTGGTCTTTATAAGCAAAGCTGTTCAACTAATCATTTACTATACATACTTAACTTTACAAAAAAACAAAAAAAAAAGACATATCAGATGAAGTACTTCCGGTTTTAATTACTTTTCTCAACTAAAATGCACTTTGGGGTATCTACCCTATAGCAGGTCCAGCATGAGTGCAAAAGTTCTTTGCACTCTACAGCAGATTCTCAAGACTGAGCTGTCATTATTTAGTGCCGCTGTTGACAACACCAGGGGTCTCATTGTATAAATGGTGCATACGCATGAAAACGTTGAATATGCCTGTTTCCATGCTCACATTGAGATGTATAAAAACTAAACTTGGCATCATATCACATACATTTTCACGGCATCCTCAGATCATGTGTATGCACATTTCTGCTCAGTTTTGTAAACTGGTGGCACCCAAAGTTAAAGCAGTGCTGTTATTTCTGTGCGGTTTCTCTTTCTTTTTTTATATTCGTATCTATGACGAGGGCATTATCAAATACACTGAAAGTAACTGCATATTAATTACAAATTTAAAGCACTTGACTGTAGCTAATCTGTAACAATATAATGGTCAACAGTTACAACAGTTTATTTTGTGATAACCAGGGGCCTCATGTATAAACGGTGCATACAAACAAAAATGTTGCATATGAACGTTTCAACGTGCAAATCACGATGTATAAAACCTAAACTTGCCATAAAGCCACGCACATTTTCACGGCAGCTCCAACCCTGGCGTACACAAGTTCTCCGCTCGGTTTTGCAAACTGGCGGCACCCAGGGTCAAAGCAGTGCTACTGTTCCTGTGTGGTTGCCCTTTCTTTCTTAGATCCACATCCCTGACGCGGCTTTATAAATACACTGAAACTAATTGCATATTGTTTATTAGTTTAAGGCAGGGGTGGGCTGCAGTGGCTGCAGGTTTTTGTTCCAATCCAGTTGCTTATTAAGAAGCATTTATTGCTCAAGTAACTCTTCTGCTTCATTTTAGTTGCCTCGCTCATTAGGATTTTGAACCCTTATTGCTTATTTTAGTCTCAAAAAGCTGTTCTCTTGGTTTTTAATGGCTTTTTATTAGCTAAGATTCAAATGACAAAAGAAAGCAGCATTTCTCCATTTTCATTGTTTCAATTTACACCTGCGTGTATTGTGTACTATTTGGTTTAATTAAATACTTAGGAGGAAAGCGAAGAGAAAAAAGTGAAAGACAGAATACTATTCATACATTTTAGACTTCATATCATTTAGATGATATCATTAGAAAGAAATAAAAATCTAGGATATGAGAATGGCCTGACATGGCAGAGTTAAAACACTAACAAGCCATGAAATTGAATTGTTGGCAAGGACTGTTTTCTAATTAAGCAACTGGGTTGCTGCAAAAACCTGCAGCCACTGCGGCCCTCCAGGAATGACTTTGCCCACTCCTGTTTTAAGGCATCTGATTGTAATTAACCTGTAACAATATAATGGTCCACAGAATGGTCAAACTATTCCAAATACCATAACTGCTTTAGCGTTGTTACTCTCATTGCACCTTCTTTTTCTTTTTTCAGCTGCTCCCGTTAGGGGTTACCACAGCAGATCATCTTTTCCCATTTTACTCTCACTGCACCACTCGGAATATTTATATCACTGTATCTGAGAATCACAGATCTACAGCAGCTGATCGGAAAGAGAATTATCAGTATACAGCATCAAGCACACGCTGCCTCAGCCATGCTGTCTATTGAACTGCTCTCAAACGGCAAACGCTTCAGCGCCTTTCCTGTACAGACCTCGTGGTTCAGAAACAGTTTCATCCTAAGAACTATAAACACACCCAATCAGTCCACCAGATGCTCCTTGTAGAACTGTTTGTATTTATATATGAAGACGATATCATTTTAAGATGAAATGCAGCAAAATATGTTTATGATATTATACAGATAAAACTTTAACTTCATTTAAATAATCTATATTGTTAATAATTAAACATGTGAGGACATGGTGGCACAACACTAGCAAGGATCTGGCACTCCGTTCACGGATTGTTATGCCTTGTGCTGTATTCTTGCTGGGGCTGGCGCAACACTGGAAGGATAGATGGATAGAATAATTATACATGTACTACGAAGATATTTCAATGTTCCTTAAAAGTTTTGAAGAAATGGCGTTCTAAGCTTACAGATGGCTTAACGTCTATTACAGAGCTGATTGTGTGGCGATTGGGTATTTGGAGAAAGAAAAGGACAGGAATTGGAGGTAAGTACGTTTGAAAGAGACATTACTGCTGCAATAAATTATTTCATTGAAGGTCACGCAAGGCGCAGCAAGCATTTTGCACGAGACATGAATAATCACTGTGCCACCGTATTCCCATGTTTAATAACATGCTTTAACTCCTATCATCATGAAAAATATCACGTATACATCTCAGTATTTTAATTATTCAGAGAGCTCTAATATCACAAATGTAATGGATTCTGTGTCCTGTCGGAGGAAGAGAAAGCCCGGAAGAATGTAATGATTCACACACATAGAGCACGCAGAAGATCAAATACAAAACAAAGCATTTAACATGCTACTTTAGTTATGATGAGATTTGAGAAACTAGTAAATTAAACGATTTAAAGATGAAGTTTATGATGTTCTACTTTAATGACAAAATAAACTACGTGATTAAAGTGGAAATTTTGAGATTAAAGTTGACATTTTGTGATTTTTTCCCCACTGTGTGCCTATTTTCTTATCTCTGTACCCTAATAAGCTTTCATGTGACATTCAGACAGTGGGCTACGACTCATATTTTCACTGCGACTTTGATATGTGACAACTTCTTTTTTATTTCGGGCACTGTGCGACTTTGTGAACTTGAGCTTTCAAGTTTCTCCGACACTCTATGTTACTCGATCAACTTCCTTTTGTTGTATATACCACTTTTTAAAAAATAGTACTTTTTCCTTGCCTCCACTTGGTATTCGCTGAAATTCTTCTATTTCCCCCCGTGCTTTTACCATTGTCTTTTCACAGAAGGCTGAGCTTAAGGACTATTTATATTGATTTGCATATTCAAAGAGGCATAATTCTGGGAGGAGTTGGGGCAGGACAGCAGACACGTGCATTACTTTTCACGCTGACTGGGATTTATGTAGCGGAAGAACATGGAAGTTGGAGTTCACACAGATTTATGCATCTGGATTTTTTTGTGCGTACAAACATTTCTGCTTTTGTGCTCACGCCATGTTATAGTGTGAATTCTACGCACGCCGCTATGCATGAGGCCACAGGTGATACTGATGTGGAATTCTTTATTTACATTCTTGGGCATGTTTGTTTACTGGCAAACACAATTAGTTAATATTTTTTGTAATTACTCTTTCATTAATCTCTCTACCAATTAATACAGCAATACCTTGGTAAATGGCTTAAAAACACTAGAGATATCACAGACATAAGCCATATATTTTAGGTAGTCAAGAGCTACAGATAAAGTAATTATGATTAACTCATTGGTGAACATAAAAGTAAGCTTATTATACTCTCCTACAGGAAATACCTGAATAACCTTCAAACACATTAATACAGCAAATATATAATTTAGCAAAAGTCCTCAAAATACACACATTCTGTAGTTATCCAGTTTTCTTGGTAATATTTTTATGCTAAAATATAGTGTCTTAAGTAATTTTTGTCTCGTATGTCTTGTAAGCGACAGCATATCTTTCTCTCCACTTCTACATTAATGGTTAAAAAAAGCAAACTCACTGGAACGGGTGTGTTGACTACTCTGTAGACAAGCATCAAGAATATGAACCTCATATGTGATGCTATTGGGAGCCAATGTAGTGACTTGAAGAGAATAGGAGCATTCATTTTGGCTGGTTGAATACATGTTAGGCCACTGCATTTTGGACCATCTGCAGTGGAATGATGGCACATGCGAGTCCCCCTGCTAGGAGTCTTCTTATTCTTCCTCCTTTGGCTGCTCCCATTAGGGGTCACCACAGCAGATCAAGCTCTGTTACAACTAGGGAATCTATTCCCGGGCTCCCAATTACCGTAAAACACTAAATACCATATTCGTTACATGACCAGCCAATCAGCTATATAGGCTAACTGTTTTAGACTTGGGAGATTCTGATTTCTGAAGGAGTTAAAAGTGGAAGACAGATGGATTGTTGCCCAATACTAAAACTTAAAGAATAAAAACTATGAAGTCCTGATAAGAAAACAGTCTTTACAATCAAAAATCTAGTATTAGGAAAAGGCAATCCGAGTTATCAAAACACTTTATTTAATTTTTTCTAATGAACAAAGTTACACAGCACCAATGGAAACTGTGTGAAAAAGTAATGTAGGCACAGGTACACGGTTTATGCATTGCAGTCATATTTTTCAGTTGTACGAAACTCTAGCATATTAGTATAAATTAGCATATACTTTTATAAATAACTTTGTTTTTTTTTTACCTTACCTACATAGCTCTATTACTTTTGTAAACTACTATGAACTACTTTCATGCATGAATTATACTATATAAATAAATGTTGGTAATGTAGTAGAAAATTGATTTGCTTTTCCTTATACTGCTTACCCTTTGACAAACTTGTCTTCCTTAGCAGCTTTTCTATAACCTTTTCCACAGCATTTCCAAATTATTTACCTGGGTTGGTCTGATTGTTTATTATATCTCAAATGGAGTTCAGCATTTAAGGTATCTGAAACTAATGCCCAAATATCTCAAAATATGTTCCATTGCATTTTAAGACGATTGTAATATATTTTGAGATGTCTCACATGCATTTCAGGATAGGTCAATTACATTTCCAGATACCTCAAAATTACTGCCAATGCATTTCTATGTTGTCTCAAATATAAAGCACACATTTTCAGACACCTAAAATTCATTTAGAGATATCTTGAAATCACTTCCTGTAAACTTTTCTATTCTATTATTTTTTTTTAGGATTTGTCAATTTTTAAATATTTTCAAATGCAATTTAGATATCTTGAAATGAGCTAGAGGTTATTTTGTGATATCTTGAACTGCATTTCACATATCTTAAAATTTACTGAAAATTATTTATAAAAGATCTGGAAATATATTTGATATATATTGAGTAATATTGTAGATATTTGAAAATGATATTTAGATATTCTGAAAAAAGTTAAAGTCTTTAAAAAGAGACCTTAAATGTATTAGCAGTATCTTGAAATAAACAAGATAGTGTCCATTCATCCATTTTACTAACCCTCTTATCCTGGGCAGGGCTGCAGGAGCCTACCACAGCAGTCATTAAGTGCAAGAAAGGAACACCACTTGGACGGGGCAAAAACCCATCACAGGGAACACACATACATACACACACCCATTGGTGCCAATATAACAATGCCATTTCAACTAACCAGCATGTCACTGGACTGTGGAAAGAAAAAAAAAAAACACCTGGGGGAAACTCATGCAGACATTGGGAAAACATACAAACACTAAATAGAGAGTAACCAGGATGCAAACCCTAGTCTCTTTGTTGTGTGACCACAGCACTACCACTGCCATGTTTTAGAACATCTGAAATGAAGAAAGACACCCATTTTAAGATATTATGTCAGATATCCAAAACACAAATATGAATATACAGTATCTAGAATAAATTTCAAGATTTGTTGATTACGTTTCAAGATATCTGAAAATTCTGTCCACGACATTTTAAGGTATCCCAAATACATTTCCAGATTTCTTACAATCCAAATCCTCATCCATTAAATCCGAAATGCATTTCAAGATAACTCAAAATAAATTCCTGCTCATTCTAAGATATTGCACATTTATTTCATAAAATTGACAAGACGTCCAACTTAAAACAGGCTAGTTTTACAGGAAGTTATTGAGAGATACCATGAATTGCATTTCAGGTGCCTCATAATGCCTACAGACTTTTAAGGTATCTTGAAATGCATTTGAGATATCTCAAAGAAATATGGTATAATTTAAAAATATCTTGATTATCTGTTTGAAAGTGCATTTAAAATATCTGATATAGATGTATCTATAACTTTAAGATATATTAATTTTGAGATATCTTTAAATGTTAATTTGACTTGCCATATAAAGAGTTTAAAAATAAATTATACTGTCCCGGAAAAGGTAAACAGTCATAAATGTCAAAGACATAATACTTATTGGTAAAGAGAAAAAAACTTCATCAGACACTGAGTAATTTGGGCTCTGCTATGATTAAGTTCAATACAGATACAGATACAATACAGATTAACCTACAATCTTACCTTCATCCAAGGCTCTTGTAATAGCTGCACACAGTGCCATATACCCACTGTATGTTTTGCCCTTATAAGATACTAAACAGGGCTTATTGTCATCATCAGGCCAGAAGGAAAAGTTAAGGGTGTCAACCACATACACCCAGTTAATGGCATTGTCATCAGTATTTGCAGGGGCTAATGGATTCTGATATTTCCAGCCATTTACACTGAGCTCTTCAGTGCCTTTTTTAGCATACAGCAACTCAGCGATCCTCTTAACACCTTCTTCATTAATAAATACATCTTTACTGTTTTCGTGTATGTACTCTCCAGATTCTCTCGGAGATAAAGGAGTTTCCATGTTCTTTTAAAAGTACTTGAATATCCTAGATGTATATATATATATATAAAAAAAAAAAAAACTTTGTTAATGCATTATCAAAACAGTGGTAATCTTTGCATTTCACTCAGAACCCTTCACAAATCACATCATCAAACACTAATATAAATCAAAGTATGGTAGCAGGTAATCCAATATATAGTGAATTAAAAGGAAACACATCTTAAAATATTTACACAAGTAAACATTTATTTCAGATTGATAGTATGAATTCTCTTTTGGTAATAAAGTTTAAGGTATAAAAAGTAAAAGTATTAAAAACAGAAAATCAAAGCTGAACATAAAACATAAATATTTAGGGCCACCAGCCACAACAAGCACCATAAGTTTTGAACAGAGAGACAGGGAAATATGACAGAGTATTCTTAAACCCTCTTAATCCAACTCAAGGATTAGAAGCCTAATCCTGGTGACATCAGGTATAAAGTAACAACCAACACTGCATGGGCTGCCAGTTCACTGAGCGATCGACTCACATATATATACCCACACTTACACTTGAATGGGACCAATGTGTAGATCGCCAATATTTTTTTTTAATAAAAAAGGCACAGATGAAAATTGTCTGTGGGATTTAAACTTAATGATATCATAGCACACGTCAGTGATATTTACAGAGTACAAGCTGTCAGCTGTTCTTTATTGTGTCATAGGAACACTGCAACTGAAAATTTTCTAGTCACCTCTTCACATTGCATAATCAGACAAGGCAAAATCATGCGCTGACCTTCACATTACATCTGAGTTTTTAATTTAAACTGCACACTTACTGCCTATTTCACAGTGAGCACATATTTCACAAGGATCTGTGGTGACATACAGTATAGTATGACAATAAATTATGGATATTTACAAATATTTAATATATAATTTAAAAACATGATGGTGATTGTATCTACATACAGAGTATGAATGAACCATGACAAAACAGACTTATTTCATATTTACAAAAACCTGTTAATATTTAAACTAATTTTAATCTGAACAAAAACTAGTTAATAAAAATACAAAAAAGTGTTTAATAAATGAAAATAAATGGAAATAGATAGAATAGATTACACCACAAAATAGTTTGCAAAGAACAGAGATTTGAATACAGATTTCAAAAAAGTTCAAAATTATACTAACCATGCTTTCAAAATATCAATGCCATATTTAAAATGTACCCAAGTAAAAAATCGAATATCCAGACAGAAAGGCTAAAAATGTAAATTCTTTGTAAAGTACAAACTGCTATATTTCACAAAATACATCAATGGTACCCTGCTAAATAAAAGTATGCATAATCATAACTTGTGGCCCAACTACTGGAAAAATACATTAAATCAAATCTATTTACTATGACTCACCCAAAATATTTTCTTATATAACCATGAACCTCAATAATATTTATTAACTTTAATAATGTACGATTCATCTAGTATTTGATTTACTTAAGAGCATATAATCTTTGCCATATATTTATAGCTGCACCTAGCACACTGTTAATATACACAAATAATATACTGCTAAGCCAACCACAAGGTGAAGAATGTACCAATATACAAAAAAAGTGTGTTTTAATATTATATATTATTACTGTATAGCTATTATTATTTGGAAAACTGCTACATTTAGTAAATTTATTTTTATATGGCAAAATATATAGCACCCAGGAGAATGTGTATGCTTGTTCATAGTGAACATTATATTTATTTGTGAATAGATTTTACATTCATGATTTTGCGTACTGTTTGGAAAACCCTTCATTAAAAATGATAATAAAAAATAGGGCAGATAGTTTCAGCTGTGCAATAGTGTTGTATTGTTAAGGAATGGGCAGTCATGCAAACTAAGCAGCATGTCTGAAACTCCAACCATACACTAAACAAGAGTTGAAAAGATGGCTACACTATCTCACCCTCAGCTCAACTATTCCTTTTGTTGCTGTAGTGCAAACTTCCCTTGCTTAGCAAATGTTTTATTGTGCATTGTAGCTTTTTGTCACCAGAACACATACTGTATAGAGTAGTTGCTTTAGGTTATATTTCTGATAAGCTATAACTAAGGATAGAAAAATATATATTCACATTATGTCCCTCATGCTCAACTTCAGAATACACTAATTCCATAATTTCCACCCTATCTGAGAGATGTCTATTTTTCAGATGATGCCTAGATACAGATAATCTGTATTTTTATGCCAATACCCTATATTTTTTAAAGGTTGATATAGTGCAAAGGTTGTGCAGAGTAATACATATTTAGAGTTCCAAATGTAATTTTCTCTCAGTTATATTGCCATTAAGTAGCATTTGCCAAGTATTGTATCTCAAATACTAGACCAACCTATTTGTATGTGCTTTAGCCACAACTATTTGTATTTTACTTTTCAACATAATTTTGCAAACTTATTGTGAAATATTTATCCTACATCTACAAGCTGAATTCAGAAAATCCTGAGCCTTTAACCTTTCCTTGTATTTACATATGTTGTCCTAGAGAGCACCATTATTGCAGAGTAAAGAGAAAAAAAATCATCCCCACAGAAGTCATGCACCTAAATTTTCCCAAGCTTTCTTGGAAAAGCTTGTCAATTCTGAGACCTCGTCGAGTTAGTTTCTGTCGAGTCATCCTTGCAAATGTCACTCCCTGGAATCTGATTTTTTGCTGGTAAATGAAGCCTGGTTTCTCTTATGAGTCTGAAACTAAAAATCAGTTAAATATTTGGCTCCCCAAGACCCCAGTCAAAGTCAGATAATGTAAGTCAGCTGGGAAAACAATGTTTGCCACGTTTTTCTCTCAGAGACATCTCATCACCCTCAGTTACCTCTTTCCACATTTTTTCTCCACCACAAAAACTGCCAAACTGACCATGGCCACCATTCAGCAGTCTGGTGTTGAATTGCGGAGCCTCTCCCTATCCTCGTAACTTGGCACTGTGATTTTTGGTTATTTTCAAAAATTAAAGAACCTCAGTGTGGTAAAGTTTTTTAAACTAATGATGAGCTGAAGCTGTGAATGGAGAGTTGGACAAACTGACCAAAGTGGATTTTATGTCATGCTTTCACCAGTGAATTAAATGCCCCCAAAAATTGAACTCTTCTTGACGGTGACTCCTTTTAAAAGTTGTGAATAAATTAGCATTTTGCTGATTTGAAAAAATCAATTCTCAGATGATTTTTCTTTGAAAGGCTCAGGGCTTTCACAATACCCATTATATATTGATAATAATCAATTTTGTACTTTATTCACTCACACTCTTACCCTTAACAGATATTGAAGTCATTTAATATTTGCAAATCAAATAGCCTAACATGCAAATATCTGACCTCTCGCAGGAAGTTGTAGAATACTGGCAAGATCAACAAAAAATCTGACCCTGGACTTGACCCCTCTGCTAACCTCTACACTACCAAATTACAATAGGTATATTGAATTCAGACCAGAATTGCATTCCTACCTCGATCCTGTTACGTATGTTGGCATTTGTACCACATTGCAAGTTTTAACAACATATAAATACTGTAATGTGTCGTGTACAAATGAAATTCACTGTCTCTGCTTATTAAACAATCTGAATCAACAGTTCAAGCCACTTTCTAGTTCTTCTATCTCTGAAGACGTTGTAACCGAATGAATATGTAGTTGCTGGTAATAACATGCAAACTTTTATCTACTTTCCTTGATTTTAGTGACTTTTTGCTTTTAAGTAATATTACCGCAGGTAGCAGTTTTCACCAGGGTTGCATGGCCCAGATAACCCAGTCCAGCTGAACAAACCGCAATCAACATTTGCATGTGACTGCTGTAAATCAGTTACTGGCTCAAAGTTCACTTTTATGTTGTGGAATTATGTTATACAGTGTGGAAATATTAAAACATTAACCTTTTACTTCTCTATGCTGTAGAAATTATTTGTTTAACGGGGAAATCTACGGTAAAGTCTGAATATCGGTATTAATGCTTCTTTCTGAATTAATCATAAAATACACTACTTCACCTAATATTGTTATTTAAACTAAAGCAGTATGGCACAACTAAACAAATAACTGCCCTATAACCACCACGAAACACTCTCGATACACTCACCAACATACCACAATGCGTGTTTCATACAAAATCCCGATATAAAGTTAAACAAGCCTTCCGGGAAACTATGACCCACCTCTTCTGTTGCGCGATTGGGTGTCACGGCATTTTTTTTTCTTCTTTTGCCTGTTTTGATTGGTTGAGTGTAACCCCGCTTACAGCATACCCGCCTTTAAGCGAGTGATTGTATGGAGCAGGAAGAATAGACAAAAGATAAGCTTCACGGGTGACTCATAAGAGACGGAATACAACCGTGTACTTAAGAAACAGGAGTATTATAGTCTCTGCAAAATTGAGGATACACTTCTGAACGACGAAAAACAGTAACATGTCTACAGCTGTTGCGTTGTGCATTTCTTGATGTCGTACTATCCACCGAAAATAAAAGTAATTCAGTACCTAAAGCTGACCGACGGTAAAATTTCCCTCCGTACGTGTCTTACATTTAAATGAAAATAAAACAGAGATGATTATATTTGATCCTAATACATCCGCAATTGAACTTGGCACTCAATTAGGCTCATTGGCTGCAATGATTCATAATGATGTTAGAAACCTAGGTATTATCTTCCAGCCCTCACTATGTTTTGAAAAACAAATTTCCACGGTAGTACAGTTCAATTTTTACCTACTGTGACAAATTCCATCCATTATCCAACCCGTTATATCTACAGGGTCACGGGGGTCTGCTGGAGCCAATCCCAGCCAACACAGGGCGCAAGGCAGTACTGTGACAAATTTCAAAGCTAAAATAATTTCTTTCACAGGAGGGCTTGGAAGCACTCATTCATGCTTTTTTTTACATCCTAGATAGTTTACTGTAATTCCTTATATGTAGGATTGCCAAATCTGCTTTGACGTGCCTTTAGCTGATTCAAAACGCAGCAGTTAGATTTTTAACTAGGTCTAGAAAAAAGGATCACTTCTTCCCCATATTAACCTCTCTCCATTGGCTACAGGTGAGATGTTGCATTGACTTTAAAATTTTGTTGTTTGTTTTTAAAGCCTTACATGGTCTTTCTCGTAAATACATCTGCAACCTTCTTCACCCCTACGTGGCACCGAGAGCATTGAGGTCATCTGGTCAATTATTCCTGGTAATTCCAAGATCTCGTTTGAAGCTTAGGGGAGACGGAGCTTTCTCAGTCATTGTATTTTGCTCCTTGTCTTTGGAATGACCTACCTTTCCACATCAGGTCTTCATCCTCTATCGAGGTTTTTAAAACTTGGCTTAAGATCTGTTTCTTCCACCTTCCACTGTGCAAAATGGGTCGGTGGGGGTTGGTTTTAATTGATTGTTTTAATAATCTGTTTCTGTATGATTGTATTTTTATTTTAATGCTTCTTTGTACAGCACTTTGGCGCAACTTCTGTTGCCTTAAATATGTGTTTATAAATAAATAATCTAAACAGTAAATACCTAATCCAGCAAAATAATCTTTCTTCGAAAGTTAATTTCTTTTTAATGTTCTTCTGTCATTCTTCAGTGGAGAGACAATGTGGATGTTTGCCTTTTTTAACACTGTGTACCTCTAACAGTTGTTTTAGTAAAATAACAATCAGTGTATCTTCTTTAATCTTGGGGACATGGTAATCAAACTGGCGATGTATACAATTCTCCTTATGCGTTCATAACTCGGGTATCAGTCTGTGGAATTCACCCACCTGTGCTTGCACCTAGAGCACACGATGAAGTCACGTTCGCCTTTTAACTCACCCGTTGTTTTTCAGTCGCATCAGGTAGACTTGTATGGAGATTGGTTTTTCTCGTATGCGATTTTACTTTCGTAGTTCCAAAATCTGACAAGTCACCATAGCAACGTTTACATGTTACGCAGCCTCAGCCGCTGCGGTCTTATCCATTCTTATTTATCAAAACGAGTAACATGTGAACGTGCGAACACCCTACTGTGGCTGTCGCCGGACAAACTTGTGTCACCATAATTTACTCGCCAGTAAATATAACCAAATTTAATTGTGTGTACTGTACAAAGAAAAAATGTAAGCATTATACATGACAGTATTTGAATGTACCCTTCAGAGAACCAGAATCCTTCTTAGAAGGTTCCTGCCATGTGTTCGATGCATTTGTGTTCAGCTCCGTTCGAACTTTAATTGGAACGAATAAATGTTGATATAAGTTTGATGTACACTCGTCAAACAAATTATTAGGAACACCCGTGCACCTGCTTATTCTTGTAATTATCTAATCAGCTAATCATGTGGTAGCAGCACTGTGAATTAAATCATGCAGAAACAGGTAGGAACTTAAGTAACTGTTCACATCAAACACCAGAACGGGGGAAAATCCAGTCATTTCGACAGTGCAATAAATGTTGGTAGCAGGCGGGCTAATTGTAGTATTTCGGTAACTACTGATCTCTGGAATTTTCAGTCTCTAGAGTTTATTCAAAATGGTTCAAAAACACAAATATCCAGTGGATAGTAGCTCTACACCTTGTTGGTGAGTGTGTGAGAGAGAGAAGAATGGTCAGACTGGTTTGAGCAGACAGTAAATTTGATACCCACTCTGTACAAACTGTGACGATCAGACAGACACCTCAGAAAGCACAACATGTCAAACCTTGTGGAAGATATACCACAATAGTAAAAGATCATGTTGGGTTCCACTTCTGATAGGCCAAGAACAGAAAGCTGAGGCAGCAGTGGACACAGGCACATAAAAACTGGACAGTTGGAAGGCTGGAAAAATACATTGCATAATGGGAAAACCACGTGGTATTAAGTCATGGCAAGTTTACCGCTTTTATCATTGTCACCGGAAGCGTAGTCTAAAGGTCTGTTTGCGTCTCATGTTTGCAAGGATTTAGTTTATGCGTGTCAGTACTCACTGTAAGTCTGTTGATTAAAATGTGGTTTATTCAATTGTACTTATTTAACTATAATTAACAATTTAAATAAACTATATTGAGGGATAATATAGTAGAAAGCAGGTGGCGCAGTGGCAGTGCTGCTGCCTCGCATTATGGAGACCTGGGTTCGCTTCCTGGGTCCTCCCTGCGTGGAGTTTGCATGGGTTCCCTCCGGGTGCTCCGGTTTCCTCTCACTGTCCAAAGACATGCAGGTTAGATGCATAGGCGATCCTAAATTGTCCCTTGTGTATGTGTGCCCTGCGGTGGGCTATCGCCCTGCCTGGGGTTTGTTTCCTGCTTTGCGCCCTGTGTTGGCTGGGATTGGCTCCAGCAGACCCCCTGTGACCCTGTAGTTAGGATACAGCGGGTTGGATAATGGATGAATGGATAGTAGAATAGTTAAAAAATATATATATATTAAAAATAGTGGGGACACAATGAACAGTCAAGATAAACGTTCAAAACAGTAAGGATACAATAAACAGTCAAGACAAAAATGTGCATAATGTAAATGCTTATTATCCTTTTTGCGGAAATGATGACTGTGAAAAGATTCTTAACGTGGCGGTTGAACATAATCAACAAGACAATAAAATGAAAGTTGGAAAGACAAACAAAAAAAGTAAAAAATTATAAGTGATTTTTTTAAAAATTGAATTTTCGTGGATAGTAGATAAAGAAGATCCCACCCCACAATGTGTTTAGTGTTAACGAAACTCTTCCCAATGAGGAAATGAAACTCTCCAAATTAAAAATCATTTTGAAACTAAACACTAAGAGCGCTTTGCAAAGCTTCTGCAATTTTTTCAGAACAAATGCAAAAAACTTAACCACAATAAGAATTTAACGCATTTCATTGCTGCTGGCAGAGGAAATGGTAACTCTACGGAGGCATCACAGCTTTACTACTGGTAGCTATAGGTGCTTTAAAGATCACACTTTAGTAGAAAACTTGATAAAACCTGCTGCAAAAGCAATGGCAAAAGTTATGCTTGGGAGGTAAAAGCAAACTTTTTTAATGTTACAATTAAACTTTAAACATGCATGGATGAAATGTCACCTGTTATTGCGATTGTACATCAGAGTATGTAGTTTTCGCTTCAACATTACGTCAGGAAGGGCATCAGGTGTAAAATTTTGCCAAATCAATATGCGGACAAAAATAAGATGATCCGCTGTGGCAACCCCAAACAGGAGCAGCCAAAAAGAAGAGGAGGATGAGGAGTCTACCGATGTGTATGACGAAGCTCATTTCATTGCATATGTTGGATTATGAATATTTAGGAAAAGTACACAATGAAGTTTTGTGCAGAACTCTTACTGATTGGACTACGTGGGCATATATTTTTATGCAGCAGTTGTGGGCTAACCTCTGGCGGTAAAATATGACTGATCTTTAAATGTGAATTATGAAAGGCCCTAGCGGGTTTCTGAGTTATATGGTTTTTCCAAGTGGGCGCGATTAGATAAGTTTGAGAAACACTGGAATAGATCATGAACTGTGGAGAGTTCTGGCAAACTCTGCTCTGTTTGGCAAACTGTCTGTCTGGCAAAAGTTCTGTCCAACTACCCAGTAAGCCTGAATTGGCCAAAAAGACAATTAGCTCAGGTGCATTTTTTTTAACCAAACCTCAATGTTCCAGTTTCTGTATTCTTTGCACACAACAAAAACATCATCCTGTTTTCCCATAACAACAGGGAAACTGGATTCCAGCTTCTACACTTACATCACAATGCAGAAAAAGTTAGGTTAGGAATATGCCACTTTCTGCTCCTTGCCTGCACTTAGGTTTTGGCTCATGAACTATGTAGCTATTGTCTGTTAATCTTCACTAGTTTCCAAACACACCTCTGTTAATGAACATTTCTGAGTAGTGCCACTTTTATTTTTGAATTTATGGCTAAAGCCTTATATTCAAGGCATCTTACAAGATCAGCATTTGTTAACAAATAGTTAAAGATTAAAAAACACACATATAACTGATGCCCTGGAAAGCAAAACAGGTTGGTCAAGGTCAAAATCAAGACACAGCCACCAAACTGGCAACCTGGTGGATTTAGATCCAGTGCTTTAGCCAATATACCACACAACCCTGATACCAAAATTACATTTTCCTGTTCAACCCCCCCAACAGGATTTTGATGTCTGATAACTTATGGAAGCATTACCAGGGCTGAATACCAGCAGCACTCAATCAATGCCAGTCCATTGCCATGGTTTACCTTATGAACTACATTAAGTGTACAACAAATGTGACACTAATATATCAAGTAACAATGAATAGTTCATTACAAAATGTGTCATTTCACCATTTTCAGGCTCAGATAATTTGTTTTCTACCTCAAGATATATGGAGGCAAAACTACTGTTTGCAGTCAAAGCTCCAGGCCCAGAATTCATATATTTGAACTATAAATAGGGGTGCATGCTACATAACGTCCACGTTTACTTTCACCTGGTAATCAGCATTCTCAAAGTTGTACATATGAAGTTGGCAGGGACTTACAAATTGTGTTAATGTGTCCTTGCAACTGACTGGCATCAAGCACTTGGCTGTTTCCCTGTTTGTGTTGTGAGTGTTGTAGATTCAACCACATATTTTTGGCTAGGTTGCGTATTTGTCCTAAAATAGTTAAGTATGGATAATTAATCTTATTAATAACATTTCCAAACCAGATCCTGGTGAATTAGAACTTTTTCGCTCTACACCTTAACTCTCACATGTGGAACTTCTTAAGACCCATTACCTTTTCCAACACGATTCCTAGTTTTAAAAAAATAAATGTTTATTACTAATGTAATAAGACTTCCTAGTTTAAAAAAAAAATAAAAAAATATAGTACTAATGTGAATAGACTTTCCCCATGAATGTAGTTTGTTTTTAACAGGTCATCTTTATATTAGAAAAAGATTTGGATGAACAATCTAGTAACCATATAACACTAATTTAGAACAAAATTTCTTTTCATGAGGAAGTAGTTGTAGATCAGTGCGACGCAGTTCCATTTGATCAGTCTTCAGTAGCAATGTTGGAGCTCCATCATGTCAACCATTCACATCCTGAAAAATATGCATTTGCTTAAAAACATGCAGGTGTAGAAACACACAAGGACTACAAAAGTCATTTGCTTGAATTCAAGCTACTTTTCAAAAACAGACACTATTTGCTCACCTTCATTATATCATAATAGATATCTACATTTTATTAAGCATGTAAAAAGGATTGTTTTTGCTTCCCTTTCCAAACTTCCATTACTTGTGCAAGGCTCTGGGAGTTAAAATCCTTAATGGACAAAACAAAAGATCCACAGTATGATTGCTTGCTTCACTAAGGCTAGATTGGGGGCACACATTGTGGTGTATATTTTAGGGTAATCTCCTCCCCGATACCTCCACAAAGCTGCCTACCTGATCAAGAACAAAAATAAAATCTAGAAGTACTTCTACGAGGCAGGATATCAAAGTCTACGCTGCCAGTCCATCACTGGACTAATTGAATATACGGGGGACGCTCAAAAACAAATCGCATCACTTTTCCACATAGTGACCTTCGTTTGCGATGTACTTTTCCCCAGAGTCATACCAACTTTTTAATGCCCAATTACTACTCCTCCCGTCTTCAGTTTACAACCAAAACATAAAATGTGGAAAGTTTTTGAACGACCCTCATCCGTTTGTCACGTTATCCTACACACACCTCCATTTACACAAGTGGGATTACATTTTAGACAGCCTTTTGCCTTTATTCTCTCACTTTCTCTGTGAAACACACCTCATGGCATTGTATTAGCTTATTTGTAACAGACCATTGGATAACCTGTTGGGTGTACATCAGAAATTACTAAATGGGTCAAAAATATGACTGATTCCTAAACGTTTAAAACATAGCCGAGCTTTAGTTGTTTCAGCATACAATGCAAAAGCACTCTTACACCAAGATGTCCATCTGTATGTACAAACTACTTAGCTCCCAGATTTTGATGAAATTAGGGACATTTTCTTAAGGAATAGGTCAGGACAGTTCAATGATTTGAATGTAACAATATATGAATTCCAGCACATTTCCAAAAACTCCCTTTAAAAAAAAAAAATTAAAACTCTTCCATGTTAAAATAGAAACATTGTGCACAACCTCAAACACTAATTTACCATGAAAGTTTATTTCAACTAGTCCACTTTCCTCTTTTACATGTCCAGGTCCTGCTCCAAATGACAAAACAATCCCAACACTGAAATGCTGGCAGAGCTCCACACAGATGGGAAGTTGCAGTCTCAAAAGTTGCTTGTTTGAGCAGACGGACATTAACTTCTCCCACTGGTTACTACTTTCAAAAAAATGTAGTGTTTTAAAAAAATAAATAAATAAATAAAAATTGTACATTAATAAATTTGAAATATGGCATTTATGAAAGGTACTGCCGCCACCACAGACCTATTTGGACTCAAATTTTTAACTAGATGACATTGTAAACTGCAATTAATGAATTAATGTACTGTACTATAATGTAATTCTCATTGCAATCTGTGAATAAGACACACGGTTACAAAAATATTTAACAATGAAACTGTAGTGAGCATATTCTTTTCTAGATTTTTTTTAAATTGAGAAAGAACCAAGCAACGCAGTGTAGTATATTGTACATTTTAGTAGGACTAATTTCTGCTTTTCATTTACAAAATCCATTATTGTATTTCAATAAAGATGGAGTTTCCCATACATATATTTTAATACATAACTATGCAAATGCATACTATTATAGCAGAGGTTAGTATTATTCATAGTAAACAAAACATTTGTATGCTAAGGAATATTTTCTGCTCTGTTTAACAAGTACAGGCAATAATGCTATACCTTAACAGTGAAGCAGCACTTGGATATTAGGTTTAAATTCAAATTCAAATAAATTCTGAGAACTTTAGGTGGCTGACGACATTTAAAACCCTCAAAAAAAGAAATGTGTAAATGAACATAATTCCAAAGTATACCTAAAGTAAACCCACTAAAAATAGCAGGAATAAAATTTACCTTATTAATGCAATTCACATTTTATAGTGTTGCATCTTTTCAAAAACAACCTTAAGACAGTCAAATACATTTTCTTTTAGTAATGTAAAAATATGGAGAGCTTCAATTAATGTTGAACTTGAAAAAATTCTGAGTATATTAAAACATGTCTTAACAGTTCTATAGCTGCAGATATTTCATGCCCTGGCACAAACCACCACTTACAAAATTATGAAGTTTGCAGTATCTTCAAAAGATTAAATTAACTAGTTCCATAGTTTTATTTCAAGAGATCCACACATTTGTGCATTATGAAGAGTCTGCTTGGAACGAAAGACAAACTAGTATCACTCCTAACACACAAGTTGTCTGAATAATCATGCATTTACGAATGCAAATTCCATATAGTTCTTAACATCCTTAAGATACCAAAAAGTTCCAACAATTACAAAGAATAAACATTAATGCTGATTCTGCACACAGACACCACTGAAACAAAATTAGTTTACTAAATTTATTTTAAAAATCATAAAATGTTTCTTACAAAACAAAGATTACATTCTGCACATTGAACTGAATGGATGGCTGAAACCGTGAGACTACAAGTATAGTTTCTCCAAACTGTATACACAGAAAATGGGTTTGATGATCACTATAAAGTACAGCACACACAGTACACAAAACCATCAAAATTAAAGTGAAAAAATAAAATCCATAATCTTCTGCCATTCCGAAACTGCAAACATTTAGAGTTCGCCAAGAATTAAAAATGGAACATTGCATAGGGGAAGGGGAGAAAGGGGAGGGAGAAAAAAAAAAAAAAAAAAAAGCAATCTACCCAAAAGCAGAGGAATGTTGACTCAGAACATAAGCAGGGACCATAAACAAAAAGAGCTGAGCTGTTTTCTTCAATCACACCTTTCTTTAGAAGAATCGACCAGAGTACTGCTTCACACTGAAAGCAAAACACAAACGGGTCTTGTTAAAAAATTAAAAAATAAAAATAGCTGTCCACATTTCATTCATACAAAAGAAAAATGCTGCATTTTACCTGGCTAGCAAGACGATAGCATCCAACATAGCAGTTAGTAAGTTAGATAAAAGAAAAAACACCCCACCCCCAAAAGAAGTCCTTGATACAGAAGAAACGTGCAGCTTTGTTAGTAAATGTGAAATGCTGCTCACACAGAGCAAATTTGCAATATATTATTTTTCCATCCAGATGAGGCTAGGCCTGTGCCATATGGCAGACTGTGATTTGTTGTCAATTCATCTATCTAAAAACAACAAAATCACTAGTCTTCCACACAGAAGCACGCCAATTTTCATCTTCTGCCCGGTGTTTTTCACATGACAGCTTTTGCAATTAATTTGTTTTTCTAAACTTTAATGTAATAATTTTTCAACAATTAAGCAGCAATTTCACAGGAGAACTGTTTTCACCCCCTCAAGAGGCGAATTTATTAGTGAGAAAAGCAGTAAAGAGCAAGCAAACAAGAATAATATGCAAGAAGCTAAACGAGATACCTGTTTTGCAACAGATACTGTGCATTTTGGATCTGGTCTTGTGTTCCTGTGATGGTAATAATGCGATCTTCTGAACCTTCCAAAGGTTCGTCAATTTTGATTGATGCACCTGACTCGTGTCGAATTTGCTTAATTCTTTGACCTCCTTTCCCAATTATTGATCCAGCCAGCTAAAAAGAAAAAAAAAGTTGTTTTTTTTTGGTCAACATTCTGTACAGCATGGATCTAATAATTTATCCATATCCCGAGATTTTTTAAGTATTGTCCAATTTAACCACAAGAGTTTTGGGTAAAACAACTCCGTTGAAAACAGTTTAATATGCACATGGAAGACTGCAATTTATTATAAATATGCCACATTTGCAACAAGTCACTAACACCAGCCAAAATCAAGGTAGTGAGAACCTACTGAAGAAAGATGGTGCAAGACCAAAGGGAGGCTTAAACAAAAGACAACATTAATTACAAGCTGAAAATAAAAACCTCGCTTTTGCATCAAAAAGGGAACTTTTTCTCCTGGAATTTACCTGCAACATCCAAGACATACCAGTCTAGACACTAAGATTTTCTTGTACTTCATATAATAATTCCACTAAGTACTTTGTCTAGCAAGTAAAAGACAGTTAAGATTTATTCAGTCTGTCAGAATACAAACTGGCTTCTCTTTACCACGTGCACATTTCTTTGGAGAGGAGGGGAAAAAAAAAAAAAAGGATAATACGATTAGATGGGGGATGACTGCTCATTTCAAGATCAAATCTTTACATGAGGATTGAAAAACACTGTATAATAAAATAAAACCTAGCGCTATCTGCAAATTCCACAAACAATTTCCTTGCTAATTAGGGTCCACAAATTCTTATTTCTAAACATAATACATTCCTTAAAACAAATTGTTCTTTTGCACAATGCTGGTGAAGCTGCTCCACAATGTTTAAACGCACTTCATTCATTACTACTTGCCATTCCCCACTTAAAACCTTAACTTTCTGAAAGAGATTTCAATATTTGTCTAACAGACAATTAAGAAACACTGGTGCTCACAATGTCACGTCACCAAATCAAATCAATGTAAATATTGGATTTAAAAATGCATCCATTAAATTGTGGTTTGGCCTAAGCTGCTAAAACAGTGATGCATTAGGCATACTTACATCTTTGGGAATTGTAACTTGAGTGGTAATGACTGGACCTCCTAAATCACCATATGAACCACGGCCACCTGTAAATGGATCTGAAATTTAATGACACATCACACAAGTAAAAACAGACTATTCATGAAGCAAGCACAAATATCACAGATATACAGAACACATAAAACTACTGCCTCAAAAATGGGAATTTGACATTTTAAAATTTAAAAATCTCCCATTCCACTCTGTAGACAGATACTGTAATATTTAATGTCTCCCCAAAACGACTTAGATTTGCAGGATGACTACTTACCTGACTGAAATGGCTCCCAGGATGAATTATTATCTGGGAAAGAAAGGACATTTGCCATCACTTTCAAAGCAAGTCCCAATAGTAAATGACTAAAAATGTACAGAACAGTTTGATGTACAAGTTAGGAACTAATGGCTTCAGAATAAAAATACAACTACCAATCAGTAACACAGCATGCCAATGCAACATGTAGCAGTATGTCCTATCTTGTTTAAAGCAACAAAAGGAAAATTGTGAACCACATTAAAAATAAAAGTTAGATCACTACAAAAAAAAGTCTACTGTAAAGAGTACATTTAAGTGTGCTCCCGCTAATCTGGGCACAATCAGCGAGATACAATTAGTATCCTCTGCAGACATGTATAGGCTCCCTTCACATGCACATTTCTCCATACTGCTGAGCCCCATTTCAATTACTGTCAAATATTTATGAAAAACAAACATTTTTAAACTCATGAATACTAAATTGCCTTGCAAGTCGATATAGGTTAAGACTGCCTATACTTTACAAAAAGCCAGAGGTGAACTGATGCAAAAACAGGTCGATATCAAACCCACAAATAGTCAGAATTAAGGCTTCAATAAATAAAATTTAAGACAATATAAACAACATTTCATAAATACGCCGGAATACAGCAACAAAAGGACAGCAGGTGAAAACTTCAATGCACTTTCGTTAAAAAAAAAAAAAAGACTTAAGCTCAGTACACAAAGACTTATTTTTAAAAAAAGTGCCTTGCAATGACAGCTTGCAAGATAAGAACAATGTTCACATAAAGCAAAATTATCAATTGTCCATCTTAAACCACAACAGTTTTTGAGTAAAACCAAGTATGAGAAAATTATATCATTTCATGGACGATGGGTGTCATTCTATAAAATCAAATGTTTTACTTGAGCAAAACACATCCGTCACATGTGCGGCACATGATATACAATCATCCCCCATCAGCTGTAACATTCTTACAATAAATTTTCTAAAAATAGTTGGCAAGTCTTTCCATGCAGTAAGCAAAATTCACTATTTTGAACTGCACTTCTATATAAAGCACAATTCCAATATTTATAATCACAAGGACATTTACTACAAATTACAATGCTTTGCACTAATCCAATTCCCAATACTGGTTAAAAAAAGCTGAACTTACCATATCCAGATCCACCCTAGGGAGGGGGAAAAAAAAAAAAGTTAGTTACATAATCTTTAAAATAGACTTTGACCCCATTAAAATTTCTTGCATGTTTAAAGGGCTAGATGCACGTTTAACTCAATCCTCAAACCCCTCATATTAAAATGAGTCTTCAGAAATCTTTACTGGTGGAAAAAAATTTTTCCCCCACTTGAGCAGGTCACTTTTTATTTTAAAGCCTTGTTTACAATTTTCATTTCATTCTTTGCTATGCGCTCTGTATTCAGTGTGCAGATGGGTGGCTTTTACCTATGCATTCAAGTATTCCTTGGTAGCCAAGCAACCAGCAATTCAAAAGTGTGTTGCCTAGCAATGAAAAGCAGAGCAGGGTAGCTCCTTATGCATTAAATAAGGAAAAGATGTTGCCAACATGAATTGCAGATCTTTTGCATTTTATAAGCACACAGAGCAAGCTGTGTCTTTTCACACAGCTTGTATGTCAACACCAAGTGATCAGTAGAACATATAGGTATTTCTTACCATGCCATCATAGCGATCTCCAGGCCTGCCTCTTCTTTCACTAGTTAAATAAAAGGGGAAAGAGAAAAAAAAAAAAAAGTAAGATGCCACAAAATGGACATTTTAAAATGTTAGATGGGGGCGGGGAGAAATTATACAGGAAAAAATGTAAGACTTACTACTCTGTTGATTTGCTACAGAACCATAAATTGGTTGCGTAAATAAATGAAAAATGGTGTGCAAAGGGGGGAAAATAATCCAAAGCCTACAACCCCCAAACCCCCCCCAAAATATCTTGCACTGGGAGTTTTAAAATATACATTTTCTTCCATGTTGATCAAAATAATCTTTCTGGTACTTAAGTCAATTTAAACACTCAAAACAAGGGACCAAAAAGAGTGAACACTGAGGGCAGGAACACATTAAAGTCCATTTTCAGAGCAAATCAACTTCTTTTTCAATATTTCCTGCTCTCAGCATACATGTTTACCCCCCCGATATTTATCCCACATTGTGTACTGAGAGAAAGAAAGAAAGGAAGAAATGGGGGGTGGGGTGTTTAAGTGTTCTGCTCTAACATCTGTTGTGACCGACAAACAATAACCCTGTTTTCATTTAAACTGCTAACAATACATGTGAAGATATCTGCTACATTTAGCAGCAGTACATTCCACAGAATCCTTAACAGGTGATATATACTGTATTTTCCCGGAAAGCCACTGGCACCCAGGTCCAGGTAAAAAAAACTTACTCAACTTCGTCGTCCGAATTGGCACCATAGGTCTCGTAGCAAAACCGGTCACCTCTGTAAATAATTTGAGAACGGGGAATATAGAGCCTTGTAACTTTAAAATGTTTTTGCAAGGTCTACTGCAGTGCTTGATTAAACACACAGACAAAAATGTTAATAAAAGACTAGCTGCACATTAAGCCTGCATTTAGCTTGATTTACAGGAAACAATATCTATGTCCAACTATGTGGGATAAATATTAAGATAATTTTGCTTATTAAAAACATTAGAAATATTAATGCATGCAAACAAAAGGCATACTAGAACAAACAAAACAAAAAATCTTATAGTATATTTTAAAACTCCTTACTGACATTTCATATCAATACAGATTCCCACAAAACTGGGATGACACTGAATATACAAGTACCATATGCCCAGATAAAGTATATCATGTAAACACTCAATTACACAATTATACATGGCAAAAAAAATTTATATTTATAATTGTATTTAAAAAAAAAAAAAAAAAAAAAAAAAAAAAAACTTACCCTCCTCTAGGAGGTGGTGGTGGAGGCAGGGGAAGGTTGCGAGCTCTACTTCCTCCACGACCTCCTCGTCCAGGTGGAGGAGGAGGTGGTCCTCTGCGAGGGCTCATATCATCATAATCTCTTCGAGAAGGTGGCATTGGACGCCCTGCTCTGCCTGGCGGCATACGGTCAAAGCCCCCTCTACCACGCATGGGGAACCCCATAGGGCGCCTTCCACGATCATCATACATCATTGTGAATCCACCATAATCATAGGTTTCATCATAGAAATTTGGATCATATGGCTGAGCACGTCCTTTTATAGGAGACTGCAAACCAAACAACAGTGCGATTAAAAACACCCCCCCACACCTATTCGCCAGAAGTACAGATATCACTCTAGAAGAACTTGCCTCCGATATAAGGTCCAGTATGATCTTGATACACTCCACTACCCGTTCTGGCTTTCCACCAACAAGAACAACACGGTCAGTGGAATGAGGGCAGCATTCCTGGAAGAGCTTGATAGTGGTTTGTGTATTCTATGAAACAAATTAGATATAAGCTTCTTTCCTAGGACTTGATAGTAGCTCGGCGCAAACTATGATTTGTGATCATTCTGGTGTTCTCAGTGACAAAATAAAACATTTATGTATACCTTTGTATAAACCCAACATGAGTGAACTAAATATGAAGCTTTAATGAAGTATGAATACGTACCAAAGTAACGTTTGAAGAAATGCAAAATGTAATCCATTATGATAGCTTTGTACTCTATTAGTCATACGGTATATTAGCTAAACTAAGAACAACAGGTGAAGCATGGATCAATCTTCATGACAGTATACTGCCGAATAGTTGATTTCATTCAAAAACCTCACCTCTCGAAGTTCCTTTATTTTCGCTCCTCTCACCCCAATTATGCCGCCTGCCAGGCTCTGATGAATAAGCAACCTCAGCTCACAGTCAAAATCAATGCCTTTGAAATGCTGGTACTAGAAAGTAAAGAGATGATGTAAAAAAAAAAAAGCAGAGTGACATTTAAAGTGCAGAAAAATTATAAATGTATAATAAATTTTATTGAAAATTATGGTTGCTTATTTTAACTCCAATCTATGTCCAACTATTGGCAAGCAAGCAGCACTAAGTCATAAAGAAGGGGCAAATGTTTCTTTATGAATCCACTATACACACACAACTGGAGCACAATTAGTTTTGGACACTGCACCATCTGTCTTGGGTGAAACGGCTGTAAAAATTAAAATATGCATCAAAAGTCAAAAAATTGAGTATTTCAGATGCTTAACAAAGGAGGGCTTCATGTAAGCCAGAGATAGTTACCAAAATTGTTTCTTTTTTACAAAGATTAAGGGGCAAGGCCATTTCTATTAATTTAAAAATGTAGCCCTTTCAATAATACTTTAGTCACAATATAAGATAAAAATGTGGCAACATTGTAGCCAGCAAAAATCATAAAAAGGAGCATACCAACCCTCCATCACCTACTTAACCTGATTAAGTCACACACTATTGTATATGGGAGAATCACCAATAAACTGTTTTTGCACATCTGAAATGTAATAGTGGGAATACTCATGGAAACACAGAGAACCACTATGTACTTCCTTGCATATGAAGTCTAACTTTTAAATTAGACAGAAGAAGTCAGAATAAAAATCTTTGGCCATACATTTTATTCCCAACCATTCCATTTCATGATAAGTAAAAAAGTACATTGCTTTATATTTGCAGTTATCAAGCAAAAAAGCTTCAGGAACTTGAGCACTAATTTGAAAATTCTGAAAGTCCATCTGATATTAAAAGTAGTGTGTCCCCTAGAAGAAAAAAAATCTATTCTTTAGGCCGATCATCATGGCCAATGTTGATTTGGGGCACACACCAAATTCTGAAATGATGAAAATATAAAAAGGACCTACCTCTTCTAGAGTAGGGATTATCTTTAACAAAATCGCTCCAATCGTGTCAATGTCTGCACTGATACTCAGAATACTGAAACATCAAGGTTTAGAACACATGGGGGGGGAAAAAAAAATAATTAAAAAATAAAAACAAAAAAGCAAACAAAAAAACCATGAGGAAAAATAGCAAAATCACTGAAAACACACAATTTGATACTAATTACACAAATATATAATTAAAATTTCTTTCAACAATATATAAAATAGAACATTTAAAGAAAAAAATCAAAAACTGCCACCCATTTGGCTTAAAAACCCTAGCTATATAACATGCACATTAACTATTTAGACTACAATACACATTAAAATGGAACAATGAGCGCTCTTGAAGAATGGGCTGCTGGAAGGGCTCAGATTAAGTGGGCAAGAGAACTTGGCACAGCTGAGAGCAGACAATTGATTTAAAAAAAATTCCCACCACCAATAATTTTGGAAAATTCTCGCCATTACATTTGAAACACTGGCACACCTTCTCATAGAAATAAGAGGTGGGGGTGTGGTGGGCACAGAGAAACAAATGTTAAAAAAAAGTAATAAAATTAAAAATAGCAGAGTATGGAACTAGTAAACACTGTAAAGGTGCTGGATAAAAGTCTAGAGCAAGGGAGTGACAGAGGTTGCAAAGAAACAGTGCTACAATGGGCTCCTAAAAGGAAACCAAAAACAAAAACGCACAACAAAAACAAACACTAATGAGTAGTGAACAAAGTGGTCACAACCACAAGCATGTTATTTATTGAAGATTATAGAAAGACAATGGGGAAAGGTGAATAGTGGAAGTGGTACGGGAAAAGGGGTAGAGCAAGGTGGGCCACAAGGACAGAGCGAGAAGAAGCTATTAAGAATTCAAGATTTAAAGAAAAAAAAAAAAAAAAAAACAAACAAAACAATGAAGCAAATTATGCAACACTTCAAGCTGTGCTCCTTCCATTCAAATAAAATCAGTGGATTTATCAGCGCAGGCAGCTCACGAAATAAAAGTTCAGTGACAAAGGAAGAATTAAAAACAAAACTTAATGGCAAGAGAGACAGAAAAGAAACAAAACCAAAACAATACACCGTTTTTAAAAGGGGAAGACTTTAAAAACAACTTTAAAAGGCAGGTTATATTACACATTTCTCTCTTTTTCTAATCAGGCAGTGAGGCATAAACTGTTGGGACATACCGCTCGGGGCCACTGCTGTCTGGGACTGATACACTGGCATTGTACTGCATTGGTCATTGGCGTTCGTGGATGATGGCATTGGGCATGGGCATTCAATCACAAGTTGTCAAGTAAGGTGCCCGATTGGAAATGAGCACATTTATGGGCATGACCAACCAGGGTTTCACATGGGCGTTCAGGGGTGGATGGGCCAACGTCATGATGGGCAACGCAGGGGCATGTCGATCCAGAACATGGGCAACGGAGAAAGGTGGCCAAAAAATAAAAAAAATAAAAAAGGAGAGGGAAAAGGGGGAAAAGGAATACATTTTAATTGAATACAATCTATACTCATTAGTATTATATTGTGAGCAATAGTTATGTAATGTTAACTTTTTTCTTTAAACCACTATTGCAGCTAATAACTACACAGTTTTTTTTTTTTTTAAATCATCAAAACATTAAACTGGACAGAAGGGTCAACAAAAACTTAAATGTTATGCTTTTCAAGCCTATAGGTCTGCTCAAGAGTGTAGACAATTGTTTCAATGAGGCTCCATGCTTGGAAGACATGTAGATTAATTTTATTTACTTCTTTTGAAAGAGAGAACTAGGCAAAAGCTACTATTCTCATCAAGTATTTATTTAAAACCAAATTAAAAAAAAAAAAAAGTGTCATTAAACACATTTAAAAAAAAAGTCTTTTCAGATGAGCCAACCTATAGAACTCTTACATGAGTAACTATGATATAGCTGCAAGTTTTTTTAAAAAAGGTATACATATACAGAAACACTTAAGGTTTGTTCTAATTCCTTATAGTTCAAAACATATTTTTTAAGAATAAACTTGGCATATTTGTTTTTTTTATCATATTTTAAAACAAGTACTGATTAAGCAACCCTCCACCCCTTATACAAGTGGAAAGTGCTGATGGGATAATCCAAGTATTTCAAGAATTGTACTAATTAGTTTTAACAAAGCCTTGAAAAGTATTGGACAAAATATTCTTAAATATGGACTGCACACAAAAAGCTTTTCAAGTGTGTAGCGGGAGTAGTAATGATTCTGTATCAAAAGAGCTGATGACAGCTCCTGCTCTGAAAAGAAAATGGATCCCACTTCTAACAGTTTGGTAACTTACAGCTGCCACAGAAAAAAAAAATTAATACTCACATCTGTGCGAAGTGCCTTAATATTTTTGCCACCTTTACCGATTACAGCTCCAGCATTCTACAAAGAAAATGCAGAAAAATTCTGGATTAAAAAAGTTTAATGGGACTTTTTCCTACAGCCAAACACAGAAATACAAATTACTAAGCATTCATCCAGATGCCTACAAAACGTGATTAAGCACAGACTTGAAAGCTACAGAAGGAGAATAATCTAACACCGACAACAGTGAAACTTCACAGACTTACTTTGCTCTGCAGCAATACACGCAATTCCACCATTTCATCTGTATTTCGGGATCTCTTAAATGCTTGCCCTTCTTCCATATCTTCTGCGGGACGCTTGCCTAGACACAAAAATGTCAATATGGGTTAAAAAGTAAAATACAACACACACAACAAAACTTTCACTCCTGACATTATTCTCTGAATTAGGACCACTAGAAATGTTTACCGACAATAAGCATGGCATCTCAAATGCACAAGTAATTTTGTTTGGCAAATGTACTTTACAGTTCACATTGTATTTGAACAAAGCAACAAAATTTTAGTTTTAGAATTTACAAAATACACCCATAAACAGAAGTGTATTCCGTAGGTTAACCAAGAAAATTTAATCATTCAATAATTTTAAGGTCACAAAACCAACAAATGATCTGCAGTGGGCAAGAAAAGCCATCCCATCTGATCCATTAAATAGCACAGATACCTGTTGAGTCGGGGGTGGGGTCTTGCCAGGAAAACCAAAAAGTACTTAAAAAGAAAAAAAAAAACCCACCAAAACCCACACACAGAACAAGAAAAAATAAAATAAGCAGCATACTCAAATATTAGCGCCGGGGTTAATTAGGAAGCTTTGTCTCTGGCAGTTGAGACAACCAGACAACCTTTGCTTCTGATGTTGCTATGACAACCAGAGACCCTTCTACAGAATTATCTATTTCATTAGCTTTTTTTTTTTTAACAAAGGCAAACAATCTACTTACAGAAGCGACCATTCAATTAACCACACCCATGCCCTGTTAATTATATATCTTAGGGGTCTTTCCGATCGCTAAAATTGCTGCAGATTTAACGAAGGCCTTTCAGCCAAGGCATTCTATTACATATACAGTCAACTGTATTCCTCTAATAGACACAAGAACAGCTGATTTGTAAAGAAACGTAAGGATGAAATCTTTTAACAAAACTTGCTGGGATTTTTTGCCTGAGGGATTACCTTGACAAGTTCAGATGATAAATCAAACCTTATCAGCACACTATTCGTGTAAAGGAATAAACGGAGAATGAACTGTCTTCAACAAGCAGGAATCATTACTTGCAGAAACAGTCCTACCTTCATGGATTATTAATGAAACATTTTAGGTTTAAAAATTTAGGCCAAAGACACGCTAAATTTTAGCTAATGCTTACCGTTTGTCTCGGTGTTGCTAAAGCTGGTCTCCTCTTCCTGTTGTTCAATTTCTGTCTCCATTGTCTTTCGTTTGCAAAAATGGGTAGAAAATTGACTGCTTTCTGCTCAAAACAGCTAAGACCTGCCATCACAAAATAGATCTGAAAATTACTAGCTGACCAATTAATAATACACTGCTACCAAGAAATGCCAGAGTACTGAATTTGCTTCAGCCACTTGCCAGTATTTATTTCTATCTGAATGGGCGGGCAGTGGGCGGGTACTACTTATGTTTAATTTAGATCCGTTTAAAACCTACCGAAATGAAAACTGAACTCCAAGATTCGTTCAACCTACTAACCTCTCTAACCGAATGTAGCGGTTTTTTTTTTTTAAAAGCCGGTTCAAAAACTAATGTAGCTAAAGATCTTTAATTTTACCACATAAAAAACCAACGGAACTATACCTTTACCTGGATGGCATGACCGGTTATACAGATCTCTGCAAGCAAATACCAAGCAACATATTCAAAATATCCTAGATAGATTTATTAAACACATGACAATTAGATGTCACATACATGACAATACGTCTCTCAGCAGGGCATGCCCCTATTCGACATTATTAAGATCATTCCACGCCCACGAAAGTGTCAGTTACTCAGATTTATTTATTACACGAGGTAGCATCCATGTTGGGCCTCCGATTATAAAGGGACTTTATTTTCTAGGGGGAAAAAAAACACCCAAAGTGAGATCTTTAATAAACGATGACAATACAAATATATGGCCTGTTGGAATAGTCGAACGTTTCAGGTAGCCAAACTAAAGGTAACCACTTTCATGTGCAAAAATAAAACTTCTACACACAGATTACTCGTTCTAGTCTCGAGGAATGTAAATATATAGTAAATGCACCTCCGCCTGTTAGATAAGCAAGCAAACAAAAGATAAAAATTTTCTTAAACAACTGACAAAAAAAAACTAAGATTTACTAACATACATACGAGGGTTAAAGGTATAATATCTAGTTCAAATTTTTAATTCCGAGTGAAGACGTTGTAAGGAAAGGTTCTTTTAAACAGACACGTAATTTTGAGTAGGTGTGAATTTTTAAAGCAACAGGGCCAAAACAATTGTGCTTATCAACATCGAATTAGGAAAGCGATCGCCTCTCTTGTTGTATTCCATGAATGTTTCTTGTAGATTAAGAAAAAAAAAATTTGGACTCAACAACCTGGGAACAGCAACGATCCGCAAGCTAAAGAGTTAACAAGGACGTTGTCGAAAAGGAAATCTGAAAACGCTCCTCCCCCGAACACGCCAACGACGTTGCACCACTAGCCAACTCCCCAATACTCCCCCCTCCCTGGTTGGAGTCGACTTTCTGGTTTCTAGGCCTTAACGCCAGAGAGGAAATGGCCGCCAAAGCACCCTTTAAATACCGATATCATTTAATGCAACAAAATTTTACTTTCAACTTACAATTTAGACACGAAATACCTCAGTTATGCTTTCCCTCAAATCTCAGTAATGATGTTTCGACCGATGAGGCAATGTATACAAATCAAAATCGTCGCGAACAATGACAACATTGCACTGTTCACGATTTCAAGAAATAATATTTAAATTCGCGCTACGTATGCTCGCGAGCGTTGTCAAACATAACAAAATATTGATCATTATGTAACTACCGTATCCGCCTATGTTGTATCGTTCAAATTGCGTGTACATTTAATTTATGGTCGAGGTAATGCATAAAATGGCCTAACGTGCAGGCCGCCCACAAAAAAATGTTTTGGTTTATAATGCTAAACAAAAAGTAGCTTAGCTGCAAGTGTACAGGCTGATCATGAATTCATCATATGGTACCCACAACCTCCGTCTAAAAAATACAAATTTTATCAATTTATCTAAAGTGTCTTCCGCGTACAAACCACTGCCTAAGCTACATGCGATATCGTGACTCGGCGGCCTGCGAATGTTTTAACATAAGGCGCAGATCTCTCTTCAAGCTTTTCGTACAGGTGCATAGAAATATTAGACACAACAAAACGCAAATATTTCTACTGCGGTTTACATGCCATTCTAAATAAACCGATGGAATATATTCGCTTACCAGCTTCAACAGCCCGCAGTGTTCTCCAGTCCGTATAGAACCAACAGGTTCACAACCGAGCATTGATACTAGTTCTGTCCCGCCCGCTGCAGACCGCGGAAACATCCGATTGGTGAGATTTAACTCAATCTTCTGCGAATCTAATATTTGGTTGGATTAAAACGACGTAATGGGCGGGGAAACGAGCTACTAAGGTAAATTAGGTTGTGCTATGTTTAGGTTTGGTTGAAAATAAGAATATTATCCCAGCTTTCCATGGTTTCGTCGTTCTTGAATGTATATTTACTGGTTAAGCCTCACGAATATCGTCTTCTAAACACAAAAAGATGGCATTTTTTTGTGTAAATATATCCAAAATATTAGTAAAAAACACAAATAGAAAAGTACAACGCCCCTTATCTAGTTATGTTATCTCGCGAGATTTTGTATTGCTCCTATTAACTGCGTCGGAAAATGCGGGGTTTTGAAAAGTAAGTTATCTGCACTACCTTGTTTAAATAATTGTAGTAAAACATAGAGTTGTAAAGATTTACTTTTAAGGAGTGTATTTTTACCCTGTTTATATATTGTGCGTTTCTGTAACTGTCGTGTAAGTGGTGCAGGTTTTTTTTTTTTTTTTGCATTAGCCTTTTTCTGGCCAATTGTGCAGCCGCCATAGATCAGTTACCGGGATTTTTCAATTTTGGAAGTGGCTATTGTAAGTAAATTTATACGTCAGTGGCATCAACACAAGTAAAACTGAAGAACTATTAATTTTAATGATTTGGATGGAACTCTGATATGCACAGTATTTAATAATAATAATAGTGCGTATTTTACTACTCAATGAAACGTTTTGCATAAATATATGATTATTTGTTCGTTGATCTGATCACATTTTCAAACACCTTTACCTAATCTGACTGCACGCGCGTTTATAATGACTTGCTGCATTCGGTGTTCTTTAAATCGTAATGGTACCTCTGGGAAAAAAATATGTAATATCCAAAGTGCTGCTTCTATTGTTATGGTGTGCAGATTTAATGATCTAAAGAATTATGTCATTATATAATACCTGATTCACCAGATTTTATTAACTAGTGAAACACGCAGACCTACGACACTAACGTAAAGTGCTACGAAAGATCAAAGTCAAAGCCAATACCTAAACCTAATACTGTACATGTGTTATTGTTATGGTTGAGCTGAAACTAGCAGTTAATGCTTGAAAAATATTGTATATTTTTCAGTTGTAGATCAGCAAGATGAAGTAGGTTAAAATTCATTCACTTTGATGTATTTGCTTGCAGTCATTGCAACTAAGTGGAAGGGGCACTTCCATTTAGTGATATTAAATAACTTTGTTCATTAGATGATTGAAATAAGGTGAAAGAATATTTTTTCACTCAGGTGCCCTTTATCTACTGTACTATTTGATTTTGGTGGCAGGTCTGAAAAATGTATATTAAAATTTGTCAACAATAAAGGAAATCCGAAAGTATTTATGCAATAAGTTTTATTATTCAATATATTTTTAAAATGCACTACATATTTCAGCAATGTTTTTGTTTTTTATTTATTATTTATTTATTTTTATTGCACTTAATGTCATTCATTATATCCCAGCAAGTACTGAGTGCAAGTGATTAAAAATCCCTAGATGAGATATCAGTTCTTCACAAGATGAACACACTCGCACAAACACTCACTAGACCAATTTAGGAATTCAAATTCAAGTAACCGGCATGTCTTTGGACTGTGGCTGAAAACTGGAGTGCTTCTCTGAAAGATTTAATGTGTAGCTACAGCTGAATTTTTTCACCCTGAAAGTTAATAGTTATCCAGAATAGGTACTATTTAAAGCAGTTCATGTTATGAAACATCCATATTCTTTTATCTCATTAAAGGACATCAAATGCATAACTGAAGAAGAAAGCTAATGTATATTTCAAATTACTGCCCTATTTATTCTATAAAATTTTATTTCTTCAAAATTGAAGAATACTGATAATTTGAATAAAGTGTACGTGTTTTTGTTTGTCAATTCCCTGCACTGTTTTGTCATAATTAACTTTTTAGTTGAATTCAAGCAAGTTATTAATATGCTTGTGGTTCAAATATTTGCTTGGTGTCATTAAGCCTCACCTATTTATTTGCTGTAAAGACATAACTAACTGCTCATGAAATGGATCTTGGCTGATGCCTTTTTATTTCCCCCAAAAGTTACTTTTTTCAAAACTGTTCATATGTTAGACTGGAAGAACACATTTTAGTCTTGTTATCAAAAAAAGAAATCGGCATGTCCCTCATGCAGAATGGAAATTAAATCACACTCAGTGTTTGATTCATTGGATTAGATAGAACTTTATTTGTCCCCGGGGAAAATGTGGCTTTTTACAGAAGTTCTTTAAATAAATAAGTACCCGAATGGGTTGATAAGTAAAAATATAAATAAACATACACACACCAAAATAACTATAAGGCAAGAAAATTAAAAAGAAAGGAAAGTTCTGACTAGACTGTCACAGTCACAGTGAGGCATCCTTACGACATATTGGTGTTGGTATAAAGGAGCCCCAGTAATGTATCTTGACACATTTCTACTGAATAATTTATTGGCTGAAAGTATTACATGCTCAGTTTTGTTTTAATTCTCCCCTTTGCTACTACATTCAGAGGTCCATAGTTTTTCCATACCTGAGCTTGCCCTTTTAATTAGCCTGTTAATTCGGTGGGCCCCTTTTGAAGTCCTGTTTCCAGCCTAGCACACCAGAAATTGCTCTGGCCCTCAAATAGTTATAGAAGATGAGAAGAATATCACTTCCCACATTAAAGTAACATAGTCTCCTAATATAAATGTTTATTTACTGGTTAGATTGTAAAGTTGGGGATTTTCAGCTATCTCTTTTGACACTGACAAAACTGGCTTTTGTAATATTTGTGCTCAATGATTCATTTGAATGTTTGGAAACCAATGGAAAGATTCAATTTTGTTTTTGCTTTTTTCTTAATCAAAGTAATTTGACACACCCTTTTGGCCTGATATTAAAGTACAGTATTTTTTCCAAGTCAATTTTCACAGTCATGGTTTTACATTTATTTACCATAGGAAGTTGTATCCTTAAGTGAAGGACTTATTTTCTGAGTTGTAAAGCATACCAAGCCCTATGTTATAATTTAAAATGGGTGGTATGGGTCACCAGTTCCAAACACAAAAATGAAACCCTTACAATTTAATGAATACGCCCATATTCAAGCCAAGACTGTTCTCAAGTATTAAACTGCATTTTGAGATTATACAGATGACATATACATGTATCTTTCTATATCTACAGTGGATTCGGAAAGTATTCAGACCCTTTACTTTTTCTTATTTTGTTATATTGCTGCCTTATGATAAAATCATGTATGCTCATTTTTCCCCACATAAAGCAACACTTAAAACACCAAAATGACAAAGCAAAAACTGGGTTTTAGAAATTTTTGCAGATGTGTTAAAAATAAATAATTGAAATGTTATCAAGTATTTAAGACCCTTTACTATGATAATTGAAATCTGTTTATCCCATTCTATTGATCATCATTGAGATGTTTCTACACCTTGTTTGGAGTCCACCTGAGATCACTTCAACCAATTAGACATGATGAGGAAAGGCTCATACCAGTCTATAGAAGGTCCAACAGTTGACGATATGCATCTGAGCCAAGCCATAACATTGAAAGAACTGGTGGCAGAACTTAGAGAAAGAAAGAATTCCTATGACCTTAAAGGTTCCCAAAATAATTCTTAAATGGAAGATTTTTGGAATAACCACAGCTCTCCCTTGAGATGACCAAGAACTCCATGGTTACTCTGGCTGAACTTTAGAGAAACCTGTATGGAGATGGGAGAAACTTCCAGGAGGATAACCATCATTGCAACACTCCCCCAATCTGGAGTTTATGATGGAGTGGCCAGACAGAAGCCTTTTTTTAGTAAAAGATACATGGATACTCTAGTTAAAACAGAGTATTAATCTAAGGAGTAAGGAAGCTTCAGTTTCACATATTGAATTAACATGAGTAATAAAATATGACATTTAACATTTTTTTTCCAAATCAAACCTCTTTTTTGGTAGACGTCAAAACAGTAAATTTATTTTTAACAAAATAATAAAAATACAATAGCAGCTGTACACCATTCCCCTGAGTTTTCAGAAATCCAACTTAAATATATTTTCTAAAACAAATAACTTTTAAAATGTTAAACTGAACTAATAAATATCAATTTGTAATAAATAAATAATCATAAACACTGAACCTTTCTGTCAAACAGTTTTTTTACTTTGTGCTAAAGTAAAACAGTCTTGTTCATCATGACTAAACAAGATGAAATGAAGCCTCTCAATTGTACAGTATAACATCTGGTTTCTTTCTTAAAAGACCACTTAGTTTAGAGGTTTCCAGCCAAGAATACCAGTCTATTGACCATTGCTGGCTTAAGACAAGAATGTTGACAAGTGAGAATGTTGTCACTAGTACTGAAAATTGTCCTTGATGGGGAGCTTGTAGCTGGCATCATGATTTGGATCTTCTTCATTGTCTAATGGAAGGTGTTAGCTGGCGCTTTTTTTTAATTCAGCTTCCATAATTTCCCTAAGGGTCAGAGAGAAACCACCCTTTGCTACAGCTCTGCCTTGTTTAAAGAAAATGTCCGAAGGAACTCTTGGCTTTCTTTGCATGAGGTGTGTCAGCAAGGGTGGGCTCAACTTTAGTGCTGCAGCCTGAAGTCTCTTGGCATTCAATCATCTTTGATGTTATTCTGGCCCTTGACTTTGATCTTACTGTCTGCACTGATGAAGCCCATTTTGAACCAGCGGTCCAAATAAGATGCCATATTTAGCAGTTCCTGAGTAGTTTCGTCTTTATATTTCTCATTAAGATAGCCCAACATCTCATTCTACAATGTCTTTCTTGGTCAAGTCTGTGTCTTCCTGTTGCATTAGTAACATTGAAGTGTTAAGGAGGTGAAAAACTGGCTTCACATGGGTGACACTAACACAATCTTCTCCTGAATGCGCATCTGTGAAATCCAGCAGTAGACCTAGTGACTTGTTGGTAACCTCCAAGATATTTTTGTCTTGCCAGGTTTGAATTAGATGTCGCACCTTCTTGTCTGTAGAGAAGACCTGAGTTAATGCTTTCTGCTGCTCTAGTATTCTGCTGATCAATTAATTCATTTAGTATATTCTGCTTTGCAATATGCTTCAGTTTAGTAATAATTTTGTATTTACCAGTTAATTCTGTTACAATTAGTTGTTTGTCATAGGTCTGTTATCAGTTAACTCTGCAGTGGTTAACTTTAAGAGACTAGGTGAAAGTCCCAATTCAGTCTTTTTGGAGTTTGCACATATGCTTATTGTCTGTGTGGATTTTTCTCTTGAAGCCACAGTTTTCTTCCCAATGATGTCAATGTTACCTAAATTGTTCCAGTACGTATGTTTGATGTGTGTTGGTTCAAATTTTAATGCTATGAAATATAGTAGTATTATACAATGTTCTTCAATTTATTTAGTAACTTAATTCAGTTAAAATATTTATTTATGTTTTAAGTGTAGGGTAATTTAAGTGTGTTTTATGAATTGGTCAGCTGTTCTTTGGTTTCTTACTGAACTATTCTAATTGGCAACTGTAAATTGTATGCATACATGTTTTTAGGATTTCTTTTGTGATAAAACTGGTGTCCTGTCTATGGATGGTTTCTGCTTTACTCCCCTAGTCTCTGACCCCTTATTCCTCTCAACTACATTAAACAGGTTAGAATAAGGATGGACAGATAAAGCATACACATTTCTTTTGCATTTTGCATCCATGTGTTTAGTCATATTTTAGAAGTTTAAAAAGCAATTAATAAACCTATTCTTGTTTATTAGACAGTTTGAGTTTAGTGTTTTTTTTCCTTTCAGTAACACACTTCATAATCACAGGTATTATAGTTGTAGTAATCACTAAAGAATTGCAAAATTATAAATATGAAAATAAAGTTCCTTTTACCTGAAAAACAATGAGTATAACTGAGAGAAAGTGTTTCTGAATGTAGCAGAGTAAAAGGTATAGGGACGTTTACATACAGTGTATCAAAGAATGTGCCAGTGACAATGTGAATGATCTTGGAATCTTGCAGTGAGTGTTTAATTATTTACTAAACAATTGTGTATTACATCATTGGATTAATTGGATTTGAGAATGTTGCTAGTCATAGTTTAGGGCGAATTGTAAGCAGTTTATTGCACATAGAAAAAAAGTGTATGTAAAGATCATGGAGATAATTTATTGTGAGTAACAGATGAACTTTTATGGAAAGTGTGCTAAACCTTGTTGAGGCACATTAGAAAGCATGGTTCGATTTTGATTTGTACTAAAAGATTAGTAATCTTTTTTTTCTGTTTTTTTTTATGCTACCTCCCATTTTTCCTTTAGCTCTAACAAGCTGTCTAATTCCTTGTGATTAAAAGTACCTTATAGTATGTTGCTGTATGCACCATATTTTACAGCAGTTTTAATGTTTCTTGAGCCATGTGTGGCGCAAACGTAACATTACACACAGTGCTTTCAGTTTTACCCAGCAATCTTAATCTTGGTGTCACCTGATGACTGGACATTTTCCTAAAACTTGGATAGCTCACTGTCTTTTTTTCTGAGGAAACTTTAGAGGGTCTCTTGCTTTTCCATCCTCCCATAGGAGCTAGTATATGTCTAATTCAGTTATGCATTTTTACTTTTCTCAGGCACTGAACTCTGATGGTCTTTCAAAGCAGTTGTTGCCCAATGAGCAATATCATCTATTTTCTGAGGCAAACGTTATTCCTTATTTAATATGTTAGCTCCACATTTATGTAGCTAACAGCTTTAACTTTTGTGTGTTTAACTGAATGCATAGCCTCATGCAATTACATCACTGTTTGATGTTTTCTTTTTATTTGTAGTATTTTCTTTTTGTTTGTGTATACAAATTTCTGCTCTTAAACAGTAATCCTAAAACTGAGTGGAAGTCATGTCCAAAAACTGCACTGACATCGAGATGTTGCAACTCAAGATTTTGTGGATATCATTTCAATTTTCTAGGTTATGTGGTATGCTTTTCATTACCTAGTCAGTTCCAATTGTGCTCAGAAGAAGACCCAAAATATTTTGATATACAGGGTGTCCCAAAAGTAACTATACACTTTTAATAAATTCCTTAGAATTACACAAGAAACTGAGTTTATTAATATTTCTAGCATCAACAAGACAAGAGTCGTTGCAGTTTTACTTGCTAGGCTTGCCATCACGTTCCAGCGCCTTGAAGACCAGTTGTATACCTCCACATGAGCACCTCCATTTTCGACAACATTCAGCCACCTTCGGATGCAAGCCTCTCCGACGTTTTGCAGCATCTCTTGCCCGACCTCGTTGCAGGCTGGGCAGATTCTTTTCTCAAGTTTTGACAGGTTAGAGGGCTTAGTGGCATACACATTGCTTTTGATATAGCCCCACAAAAAAAGTCACAAGGTCAGTGTAGCGCGAAGTCCATCCGAGGTGACCCCTTCAAAAGATTCATCGGTCAGGAAACTTGATGTTCACGAAATATCTGCCATTGTTAAGGGAATGATACGCTTACAAAAACTGCAAAGCCTAAGTTGTCATATGCTAATGGCTTTAGTCTTTCCGAATGTTACCTGGAACGAAATAGAAAAAAAGGAAGTGTATAGTGACTTTTGGGACACCCTGTAATTCTATACAATGTTACTAAAGTGTTCGGCCCTAATTCTATATTCAGATTTAACAGCCTTATAGCACAGAAAATAGTAAAAGATAAAATTGTATCAGTTAAGAAAAAGATTTGTCCCAGGCCTACTTTGCTGAACACATCTATAATAACGCCCTTTTAAATGAGTTTTTTAATTTATTTATTTTTTTTTTTTTACTCAACTATGTTAGATAAAAAGAATGCACCACTCTGTTTATCAATTTCAGAGTCCTGGAATTCAAGAATGTATCCTGGCAGCATTAAGCACAACTTAGGAACCATCCATGGATAATGTGCCAATTCAACATAGGACCCACTAACTCTCACTAAGTCCATTTACAGTGCATCCGGAAAGTATTCACAGTGCATCACTTTTTCCATATTTTGTTATGTTACAACCTTATTCCAAAATGGATTAAATTCATTTTTTTCCTCAGAATTCTACACACAACACCCCATAATGACAACATGAAAAAAGTTTACTTGAGGTTTTTGCAAATATATTAAAAATAAAAAAACTGAGAAATTACATGTACATAAGTATTCACAGGCTTTGCCATGAAGCTCAAAATTGAGCCCAGGTGCATCCTGTTTCCCCTGATCATCCTTGAGATGTTTCTGCAGCTTAATTGGAGTCCACCTGTGGTAAATTCAGTTGATTGGACATGATTTGGAGGAGCTGTGGTATTGTATGAGGAAGTCAGGAGTGGCAGAGAAGTATGTAAGAGTTGTACAGAATATGTACGAGGGAAGTGTGACAGTGGTGAGGTCTGTGGTAGGAACGATGGATGCATTCAACGTGAAGGTGGGATTACATCAGGGATCAGTTCTGAGCCCTTTCCTATTTGCATGGGTGATGGACAGGTTGACAGACGAGATTAGACAGGAGTCCCCATGGACTATGATGTTTGCTGATGACATTGTGATCTGTAGCGATAGTAGAGAGCAGGTTGAGGAGACCCGGGAGAGGTGGAAATATGCTCTAGAGAGGAGAAGAATGAAGGTCAGTAGGAAAAAGACAGAATACATGTGTGTAAATAAGAGGGAGGTCAGTGGAATGGTGAGGATGCAGGGAGTAGAGTTGACGAAGGTGGATTAGTTTAAATACTTGGGATCAACAGTACAGAGTAATGGGGATTGTGGAAGAGAGGTGAAAAAGAGAGTGCAGGAAGGGTGGAATGGGTGGAGAAGAGTGTCAAGAGTAATTTGTGACAGACGGGTATCAGCAAGAGTGAAAGGGAAGGTCTACAGGATGGTAGTGAGACCAGCTATGTTATATGGGTTGGAGACGGTGGCACTGACCAGAAAGCAGGAGACAGAGCTGGAGGTAGCAGAGTTAAAGATACTAAGATTTGCACTGGATGTGACGAGGATGGATAGGATTAGAAATGTGAGTACATTAGAGGGTCAGCTCAAGTTGGATGATTGGGAGACAAAGTCAGAGAGACGAGATTGCATTGGTTTGGACATATGCAGAGGAGAGATGCTGGGTATATTGGGAGAAAGATGCTAAGGGTAGAGCTGCCAGGGAAGAGGAAAAGAGGAAGGCCTAAGTGAAGGTTTATGGATGTGGTGAGAGAGGACATGCAGGTGATGGGTGTAACAGAACAAGATGCAGAGGACAGAAAAATATGAAAGAAGATAATCCGCTGCGGCAACCCGTAATGGGAGCAGCCAGAAGAAGAAGATCATTTCTAACAAGCAGTTCTAAAAGAGTTATTGTAACTAGTCACAGCAAGTGGGTGTGTTGGGACGCTTATAAAATGTGATATTTAAAAAATATATATATATCAAAATGAATGTTTTACTTCATTGCTTCTTTCACTACTTCTTGTTGTCAAGTTTCAAGTATGCCACACTGTACTTTTAAACAGGGTAACAATTCTAAACTATATCTGAAAACCATTCCATAATATTCCAATGTAATATCTCTCTGTATACAAAGGTACATGTCAATAATTGAATAAATGACTAATAAGGAATTCTTGGCTTGTTACAGTTTTAACCAATTGATCAGTCTCGTAGCTTCAAAAAATAATTTCACATAAAATGATGTTTCACATTTAAGCTGGGAAAGAACCATCTTTGTGCTGTTATACAGCAATTGCAGAGCAACATAGATTGTAGCATGTCTGACTACAAGTCTCTACAGCATTGCGGTTTGAGACCCATCTGCATTCCTTTTTTTTTTTTTTTTTGTTTTTGTTTCATATACAAAAATATACAATATAATAACATCTTTTAATTTCCCTTAAATTTTCATTGCTCTCTTCTGTATTATGTAATTTAAACTGATTACATTAAAAATCTCCCCTAAGATATCAGAACCATCACCATCTCTATATATCTTACATTGTTGTTTATTAGTACGTCTGGCTTTCAAATGCAGTTTTTTAAAACTCCAAGCTAAACATCACTCAATTTCATAGTGTGTCATTAATATTTTTTAAATTTGTCTGCTCTGATATTTATCATGGTAACTGTGCTGTCCCTTCCATAAGAAAAAATGAAATGGCTTGAGGAATTTCATTTTTAATTACTACAACAAAAGAATAAACATTTATATCCTGCATAAAGTAACTAACCATGTACTTTAATTTTATTTGTGCTTGGTCAATTAGTTAGATATTGATAGTACTTGTTAAATTATAGAGCATTATCACTTGCAAACCTGTTATTTTTATGAATGACATTAAATATTCTGCAAACTGATGACAATACGTACTACCAAGCACTTCCTGAAACAACTTGTTTTAATTGGATTTTTAATGTCAATTCTAAAATAGAGTGCATTCATGATTTTTTTAACCTCATGTAATTATTATTTTGAAAGTTTTTAGAAATTAGTGCAAGGGTAAAATCCTCATGTATAATAAACCAACATCTTTACTAAATTAATTCAAAGAAACACTCACTGTCATGTTTTTCTACAAAGGAAGAAATGAGAAAACAATACATTTAATTAAACAAGGGTTTAAAGATTTGAACAAGGAGTACTAGCAATTGTGAGAAACACAGGTTGGTAAGTGGGAAGGCAAGTGCATATCATATCAGATTTTGAATTCAGTTTTTGATTGGAGGGAATTACCTAACCTTTAACAACAAATGGGAGAATTTTATATGGACAGACTGTATAGTATGTTTTAAAAAGAATCATGTAATATGACTTTAGTTATTTAACCTAACTTTCATTTTTAGTACAATGATTAACCAATACAGGGTGGTCCAGATCTAATTATGCAGATCCAGATCGTCTGGATGACTTTGATTTAAGCGGGGAAAATTCCAGTTCGGCACGAAGACGATTCTTCATGTCGTCAGTTTGCACACTTCTTGATGGTCCGGGATTTTTCGGGTGATTTTCTATATAATAAACTTAATAAGTTATAGCGTAATGAAAATTGCATAATTAGATCTGGACCACCCTATATTTTATTTCAACTATTGAAAAATAGTGTTCATTAGTTCTGTTTAAACAAACTTCATAATACCATTGCCATGAGAAGTAGTAAACACTGACATTTGGGATACTTTAACTTAGAACAGATCTCTAAAACTGTTTTTGAAACAAGATTTTTCAGGTCAACTTTGACCATAGGTAAGTTTGACAGATATCTGACATTTGCTGTTGTGTGATTTGTTTATTATTTGTATGTTCTAGAAATATTAGCTACTTAATAATACATAAATAAAAATAGTCTTATATTTTTCTCATTAAGTTCACTTGTAAAAACACATTGTTTTGTTTTAAAGTATCCAACATGTATGGTATAATCAAATGATTGTTATTTATGTTTGGGTAGTTGCCCAGAATACATGTTATATCAACAGCATCCTTTGCCACGGTAATTGTTTTTGTTTGAATACTGTTTTTCAGTCACTCTTATACTATATTCATATGTGTTATGTGTGCTTTCATTACTTAACATTTTCTTCTTCATCATCAAAAATGACTGTGAGAAATGTAATGTTTTCTTCTTTGTTTTTAACTGTACTACAAAATGTACATATCTGTTAGATTGTGCTGCCTTTAAAAAAGCATAAATGCAGTAGCATCTTTAAAGCTGTCTTATCTGCATTTCTGTTTCAAGCTTGCATCATCAGCTGAGTCACACAAGTGTTTCATCATTGCAGAGGTTTTAAAATATCAACTTGCAAGCTTTGTATTGGAATAAAAATGTTGTATAGTGGGCGGCACGTTGGCGCAGTGGTAGCGCTGCTGCCTCGCAGTTAGGAGACCCGGGTTCGCTTCCCGGGTCCTTCCTGCGTGGAGTTTGCATGTTCTCCCCGTGTCTGCATGGGTTTCCTCCGGGCGCTCCGGTTTCCTCCCACAGTCCAAAGACATACAGGTTAGGTGGATTGGCGATTCTAAATTGGCCCTAGTGTGTGCTTGGTGTGTGTTTGCGTGCGTCCTGCGGTGGGTTGGGCCCAAGATTGGTTCCTGCCTTGTGCCCTGTGTTGGCTGGGATTGGCTCCAGCAGACCCCCGTGACCCTGTGTTCGGATTCAGTGGGTTGGAAAATGGATGGATGTTGCATAGCGCAGATTAGATACTTAAGGAAACATTTTCTTTTTTCCCCAATTCTGTCATTCAACCTAGCTCGTCAGCTTGTATAACTGCATGGTACTAAATGATCCATCTACCCATTAGTTTTCCTAACCCACTTATCCAAGGCAGGGTTGCGCGGCAGTTGGATCCTATAACAGCAATTATCTGGCATAAGTCAAGAACAATCCCTGGACAGTTCACTGGCCCATCACAGGGTGAACACAAATACTAGGGCCAGTTTAGCAATACCAATTCACCTAACCTGCATGTCAATCCTAAATGATGAAACTATTGAAATCTGCAGCTGACTGGTTATTTCACAGCACTCTCCAAATATACTTGTAGAGTGTATTTCTATTTCTGAACTCACACAATAATTGGATAAAATTTCAGTAGCAATAATACAGGGCATGTATTTCATTTTTTTTTTTTTTTACCTGGGTAGGACAAGGAAATGCAGAGGCTGGAATATTTTGAGCAACTAATAATTCTGAGACCACAGAAATGAATAAACCATTGTACAAGTTTTGTTCCATAACGTATTGCAGAAACAAACTATGAATGTTTGCTATAGTCTTACAAAGTTTAAATAAAATTGAGAAACTCCTGATCAAAAATTTTGAACATCCCTCAAGTAATTTTTTTTTCACTAGTAAAATGAACAGCAACATGTGTATGTATTGAATAGGCCAATATCACACAAGCTATTCATTTTCAGACAAATCAAGGAAAAATTGGCTTTCTCATATACTGAGATAGAAGTAAAGGTCATCAGAACCACTTTTAGTTGCGCCATATTTCTCAAATATCATATCTTTTTGTTTCTTATCATAACTATTTATGATCAAATTTTATATTGCAATGTGATTTTTTACACTTAGGGAGGTTGAAAATGGTGTTGGAATTTTTTCATGATTACATATACATGACCTAGATTATGTGCAAAGTAAAAAGAGTTATAGTCTCCTAAAAACATAGAAAAAGTGTTAGTATTATATAATATTTATTGCAATAAATTTCTATAGGTATAACTGCATTTAGCTACATTTAATTATAATGGCTCCAGCAGACCCCCGTGACCCTGTGTTAGGATATAGCGGGTTGGACAATGACTGACTGACTAATTATAATGATGGTGAAAATTAAAAAAATATCAAATTAAACATATTATCAGGAATGTGACAAGGACGTAGCAGCTTATTGTTTCCATTTCTTCTTTATATTTACATGGCATGTTCAATGTTTACACGTTATTGTTAAACTGATTATGTATAAATTAAAATAAAATCAGTAATATTTATTGAAAGAATATGTATTATATTGAATACAGTTTTTAATATCGTGTACACATATTTCCATGATACAAAAAATTTGGATGGTTGTTTAAATAAAATACTACTTCTGGTGGAGTAATTTTTCTCAAATTTCATATCTGTTTGCTTTTTATCATTATAAATATCTATACAAAATTTGAATCATATACTGTATCTCTAGTTATAACCCTAGTTTACTTGAAAATTTGTGAAAGTATTCAGTTAAAGTGCCACTTCTGGTTGCCGGAAGTGGCCCAAAAGTTGATAGGATTCCTTATTTTTCATATAAATCAGGTGTACGAAATCTAATTGACCTAGTTCAATGTGTTTTCAAGTTATCGTGTTTACGCACAGACAGAACTAATTTCAAAAATGATATTTTCGGACTGAGGAATGTCTAAAACATCAAGATTCATCATAATCTTGAGGTCGAATTTTTTCATGATTCCTATACTTTCTCTTCACTTTGTATAGGAGAAAGTAAAAATGAGGCAAACAGTTTGGCAGTTATGCACCGTTTCAGAGCAAACAATTCTCAAAAACAACACAAATTGTGGCACTTTTTCTACAAAAGATATTTGAGTTGAATCTGCTTCTTAGGTTTAATGTCACTGGTCATACTGTTGCATTTTTTAATGCTGTAGATTTGTGTTTTCACTTTGTAAATAGTCTAATTGGTTTGTTGTGTTTTAATAATCGTGCTGTTTTTCACCATATTTGCTTCTTTGTTGTTGCATTACTTTATTATTTTAATAAAGGACAAATCTTTTACCCCCCAAGTTCTTTATTTGTCTTAGGTGGTGTACACAGGATATTTTGTTCCCATGTTACTGCACTGTCTTTGATGACTCTTATCAAGATGGGTATGATTGTGTATGTTTTGTGCTTCCTCACGCTGGTTAAGGTGGAAAAAAGAAAATAAGTAAATATCAAGTTCAGCTACATAGATACCAGTTAGACAGCTTTCAGTGTAAAAAACACACCTGGAAATAACTTCATGCAATTGCAGTGCCATTTAGTAATTACAAAATGGTTGCATTCTATGAAACCCTACACTGCAACCCATAGCTTCTTAATACAGTATGCTTTCTGGAACAGCTGCACATAAGAAAATGTTTAGAATTGCATTAAATCAGTTTCTGATGTAGTGAGATGAAGATAATGGAACTTGGCATTAAAGGTCAAGATGACCTCTGTATCAGGATTGTACAACTACAAGTTATAGAAGCAGCCATCTGTATTAAAGCCAGACACATGTCTAAAACGTGTACGTGTAAAAACTACCTTTTATTTTCTGAATATTATATATAATTGTTGGAAATGCTATCATCTGTATTTGGGTGGTTTGCCCCCCAACCATGGACAGTGCTAATTCTTTCTCAAACTTAAATTTTCACTGTTTTAGTGATGCCAAGGACTAGTGATTATCCAGGAGCATATGTTATGGCTTATTCTTCCATTCAGAGTTACTTATTGAAATATTGGCTCATTGCAAAATCCTATAAATGCAGTCAAGTTATATCAAAGATATCAGGTGCAAAACTGCATGAAAAACACTTAGACGTAATACTGTAAAACTAGTTGAATCACTTTAATTATAATTTTTCCCTAGGGGTTGTCAGGGTTCCTTTGTGACAGTGACAGTCATTTCTAATAACATAAGCTTACATGTAATCCATCATGACTACTTCTCTGGAAAAACAGCTGGATTTTCCCATTTTTATTTAAATGATCAGCAGGATTTTTAAACCAGATATGTGCTTCTTGCAATCCCTGATTACGACTTAATGTTCTACAATTATAGATCATATAGTTTTTCCTTTTTGACATTTAATATTGTTTTTTTTTCTCCTCTAGCCTTTTTTTTCCTCTTGAAAGTCTCAGTTCAAGACAAATAAAAAATGAATTCATCAGCCACTGCAAGTAGAGTGGGGATATGGCTGCAGGCTACATGGCATATAAGTGTTCCTACGCAGTGGCTGGATGCTTGTATCCTTTGGATTCACCAAGAAAATCCAGGTGTGACTTTAACACAAGCCCAGATTAATAAAATGGTGTTTGAACAGTGGCTTCTTACTGACCTTAGAGACTTGGATCATCCTGTTTTGCCACAAAATCTTGGGCAGGCAGAGAAAACAGAAATAAATGGGTTATACTGTATACAGATAGATTCTTTGGTTGATGTGAGCCAGCCAGCATACTCACAACTTCAGAAACTTACAGGAAAAGACTGTACGAATGAAAATGTCTCTGCTGCTACACAGCCATCTCAAAAGCCATGGGAAATGAAACCTTCACGTTTGTTGATGCTTCAGTTGACAGATGGTGTTCAGCACCTTCAAGGAATGGAGTATCAGCATATTCCTTGCCTTCACACTGAGCTCCACCCAGGAACCAAAATACTGCTACAGGGGAAAATTATGTGTCGTCTTGGTGTTCTTCTTCTTAAACCAGACAATGTGAAAGTATTGGGTGGTGAAGTAGATGCCCTTCAAAAAGAATTTTTCCAGGCAAAATTGCTGTGCAAATTGCTGGGTAAACCAGTTGATGATATTGAGAATGCACATGCCCAGAATCAGCAAGTGGCAAACACCAATGATGGTTTTGACCAATTGGTTGGACCTTCTGATGAAGAATTGCTTGCTAGTCTAGAAGCAGACGATGACATAATGCTCAATGAAATGGTACTAGACAGTGGATATGGCAGCAGAAGTGAACATCCCAGCTCATTGCCTGAATCCTCAGCTGATCAGAATAGACATCCCAACAGCCTTACTCAGAAAGCTGGTTCAAGAGACCTTTTGATATCAACAGATCACCAAGAACAGGTAGAGTTTGAGGATGATGACTTTCCAGTTGAAGAGTTGGAAGATGTAATATTTCAGGAAGATGTCCAAGATCAGTTTGATGAAGTATCTCTTCAAGAAATTCATAATGTTGATGTGAAGTCCTCTGTGAATTCATCAGCACATACTATGAATAAATCTAGTTCTGCAAGTAAGCCCTTTGGAGAAAATGGGATTGGTATGTCTAGGGCTCATACATATTATGCTGTTGCTCAATCATCCAAGAGAACACCAGACAACAAAGCCAACAGGACTGGTACCACACTGTCAAATGCCCAAAGTCCAGTTGAAAACACCACATTCAATACAGAGGCTAAAGTCCAGCAAGTTAGTGGTTCTGTTTTTCCTCTACCTAGAAGTTCCAATCTAGATGCCAAAAAAAGAAGTCAAAACATCCTTAACAATGGCAGAAGCTCTCAACCATTCACTTACTTGTGTGAATTACTGTCTGAAAATCATATGGCTGTTAGAACTGTAAAAGTTAAAGCATTCATTATTACCCTTTTATCAAGTCTGTCAAGTAAGACTGAGAGATGGAATATAAAAGCCAAAATTTCAGATGGTACATCATATTTAGATGTTGAAATTTCTAATGAATTCCTTGTTGACTTAATTGGATACACAGTAGCAGAAACCAAAGTTTTAAAAAAGGATCCCATTCAGCGTAAAAATGTCACTGAGGGGCTACAGAGGTGCCAGCAAAAGCTTACAGATCTTTGTGGCATAATGGTTATTGAATATAACCCCTTGTATTCCAAAGCAGTTTTGTTGTCGTTAGAACATATTACTTTGGAGACTTTTAGTGTCTTGAAACTACGTGTGAAAGGCCAAAATGACAATTAAATTTTGGAAAATTTGTTTAATTCTGTGTTATACAAATGTAACTATAGTTTGTCTTATTCACAAAATTATGTTTAAGTTAAATGTACTTTTGAGACTATTCTTTAAGGATTATTGCAGTGGCAGCAAACAAGTGTGCTTGAACCTTGTACATTTAATAAAATCTGTTATGTTTATGGATTAATTCTCACTGCCTGCATATTGTATTGAATATATTTTTTTCTTTAATTCAATAGCTCATTTTATATAAACTTGGAATCTGGCTTGAAAAATAAAATATAAAATTATACCAACACCCTTGTTATTGTTAAGTAGATTCCTTAACAGAACACAAATTGCAAAAATTGATAACATACTTGACATTTGCAAGATTGTTCAACTTAACAGGCAATAATCATCAACATTCAAATACCCTTATTTGTGATGTTTCCCCACTGACTAGATGGTAAACTATCAGCATAACAAAGATAGTTAATATATATTCTATACAAGCTATACTGCGGATATTCAGAGGAATGCTTATGCCCAGAGGGGGCTGGGTGGTCTCATGGTCTGGAACCCCTGCAGACTTTATTTTTTCTCTCCAGCCATCTGGAGTTTTTTTGTTTTTTCTGTCCTCCCTGGCCATCAGACCTTACTCTTATTCTATGTTAATTAGTGTTGTCTTATTTTAATTCTTACTTTGTCTTTTTTTTCATCATGTAAAGCACTTTGAGCTACATTATTTGTATGAAAATGTGCTATATAAATAAATGTTTTTCCTGTTGTTGTAGTACAAATGTGCTTAGTGGAAACATTGGTCTTCAAGAGGCATTTGAACATTAGTAGAGCAGGAGTCTGTGAGGACAAATGATCATTGGTTGTTTGGTCCACAGCTTGGACACAGGAACTCCAATAATGACATCATTTTAAATCTCATCTGGGGAGGGGAATTACAATTGATATTTCAACTAAAGCTGAACGAAAACCTCTTGGAGGGAATACAGAGGGAATAAAAACTGGTGGTAGCAAAAGGCAGACTTGGGTGTGATTGAGGAAAGCAGATTACAAAGGACCCTACAATAGAAACCTGTTGAAGAAGGGGAGGAGTATAAGTACAAGGTGTAGCATGGGTCCAAACACACCACTAGTTCATTATAGAGCAATGTTACCAAATGAAATACTTGGAAGAGTGGTCTGCCAGACCTGGTGATTTTTTCATTCTAGTTTTAGCATGATGTTTCATGTACAGTTTTCACTGAAATTTGATAATTGAAAGAAGCAAATAAAAAGAAATTTTATCTAATTTTGTTTGGTGGTAGAAATGGTATAATTAAGAGTACAGGGAAAACAAATGTAGGAAGAAGAGGAAGGGGCTGTACCATTCCTGGAGAAACCAGTGGAGCTTGAACTGGGACAACATTAAGTTATTACACACAAGGAGTAATAAGAAAAGAACATCTTGAATCAACCTTTATGTGAACTCTTATCTAAAGTTCATATATGTAAGTGATAGGCAAAGAATGGTCAACCACAATAAAAGCTGATTAAAAAGAGAGGAGGAAGCATTTTGAGCAGAACCATGCTCTTTTGCAATTGAAAGTAGCTTTGTAGAGTGGAATGATTCCCACTGCAAAAACCTGATTGCAACAGACTGCGTAGCTTTTCTATTTTATTAAAAATAAGAACTTTTGCAGAACTGTTCATGTTAGAGATTTTAATGGAAATTGAAGAAGGAAGACGGGATGATAGTACTTAGTAGCAAAAAAAAAATTGAGAAAAGGCTTTTAAATGATAGTGACCCACTTAAAGTCTGCTGGAAAGCTTTCAGTGTGCAGCAAGTAGCTGAAAGTAAAATAAACTTATGGGATCAGGTTACACAAGATGCAATGTAAGTGATGTATTGAAATGGGGTTCAAATAGTGGGTATGTGGATTCAATAAATGTTGATGTGTGTTTTAAGAAACTGTTAGGAAACTGTAGATTGGCAGATGAGTTAGGTGACCTGGCTGTCACTAGTCTTACATTGTATGAGAATGTCTGCAATCTTTAAAGTGGTGAAGGAGGCTGTGAACCACCACAGGGCACTCCAGCTGCCCAGCCTGACACAGACAGGCAGAAACATGAGTTCCAGCACAGCAGACATTTTTTTTCATTGGGGAAATGTTTTGCCTTCACTCCCCACCGCAGCATAGTACAATGCACCAGGCACACACCAAATATACAATCTTTCTCTTTCCGCCTCCACTCCTCCTTAGCGAGCTTCGTTCTCTTCCTCCTGACTCTGGCTCGTCTCTGCTAGGCAGCCACACCTGGGATCATTCTAGGTGACTTGTTAGGGAGGTCTGGAATTACTCCCAGGTATGGCAAATGCCCAAGGTATGGCTCAGCAGTTCCCACATCTCCCCCTGGCGGCATCCATAGAACCCAATAGGGCTGGGTCGACAAATTGAAATTCCCATACAGCCCTTTGGGAATCTGAGGTGTCATTGCAAACCAGGGGGTGCCAAGTAGCAATTCGGGGAGGTAGCTCCCTTCTAAAGCCATCTCCCCCTGCTCTTTTAAGGAGGAATCCCGGCCAGGTAAAGATGCCAGCCGTCCCTCACCAGATATTCTTCTCAGGAGAAGTGGGTGATGGGGTAGGAGCAGCAGGTAGGTTGGTAAAAGAACTGAAAGTAGATACACTACATATTCAGTACAATTTATTTTTGATAGTATTAATTTTCTTCAGCTTTATGGTGTGGAGAAATCCATATTTACAATGTGTAAATAGTAAATTGTTAAGCAACGTCTACAGTATATACGTGAAACCACAACTTCCATTAAATGTGGAGTAAAAGAGCACTACTACAATATACACATTGACATCATAATTGATATCTGTCCAACTGTACAGATAATAGCTGGCCTACCAAATCGTTTATGATTTCTAAAAAAAAAAAATGAAGCAATTTAACCTGACAGCCTCAGAAGGTGTGGAAAAGCTGAGGTCCGACATGAATGATTTGTTTAAATTATTATTTTTTTCAATGCAAAGAAGTAAGTCATTGCTACTTTATTTTCATTGTTATTTTAAAAGTGTGTATTGTTCCACTTTCTCATGTAATATTATACCATAGAATTATTTGGATTAGGTTTTATTTTGCAGGTAAAGCCATGCATATAGTAGTATGGCATGTGGATTAGAAAGGAATTATGGTGTAACAACACTTCCTTGAAAAGGTCAATTTGCAGTGGGCAATGATGCTTTGTAATTTCCTTTTATTCAGTTTCATTAAGCATGTAAACTACTAGCATTTATTCAGTAAACAGTCATTTTCCAATATATTTATCCCTTGTCAACTGAGAACCTTTATCTTCTCATTTTTCCACACATCCCATTTATTACCCTTATTTTAAGTACTTAAAACCTTGGCAGACTCTCTGAACGCTTTGATTTAAATACAGCTTTGTGCCCTCATGTAAGAAATCATGGTGTGAATACATTACTTGTTAATCAAGTTCAACATCTTAATTAGTATCCTGCATTGCATTTCATTATGATGTTATTTGCTAATTACTCAGCATGTATTTAATGCCAGCTAATTCAGTAGTGACAGTACATAATCTTATAAAATTAAAAGTCCACAGATGGGTGTATGGTGCAGTGGAAATGAAATAGTATCAGCCTTGTTATAATTCTTGTTGTAACCGGTGAAAACTTGAATTATGAGTTCTAAACATTTATGTGTTTTTCCCGGCAAATAGTTTGTTAAATATATTCTTAAACATTAGATGAAAAATTGACTAACATATACTGCTCAAAAAAATTAAAGGAACACTTTTTAATCAGGGTATAATATCAAGTCAGTGAAACTTCTGGGATATTGACCTGGTCTGTTAAGTAGCAGAGGGGGTTGTTAATCAGTTTCAGCTGCTTTGGTGTTAATGAAATTAACATCAGGCGCACTAGAGGGGCAACAATGAGATGACCCCCAAAACAGGAATGGTTTAACAGGTGGAGGTCACTGACATTTTTCCCTCCTCATCTTTTCTGACAGTTGTTTCACTAGTTTGCATTTGGCTATGGTCAGTGTCACTACTGGTAGCATGAGGCGATTCCTGGACCCTACAGAGGTTGCACAGGTAGTCCAACTTCTCCAGGATGGTGCATCAATATGTGCCATTGCCAGAAGGTTTGCTGTGTCTCCCAACACAGTCTCAAGGGCATGGAGGAGATTCCAGAAGAGAGACAGTTACTCTAGGAGAGTTGGACAGGGCCATAGAAGGTCCTTAACCTATCAGCTGGACCAGTATCTGCTCTTTTAGCAAGGAGGAACAGGATGAGTACTACCAGAGCCCTACAAAATGACCTCCAGCAGGCCACTGGTGTGAATGTCTCTAACCAAACAATCAGAAAAAGACTTCATGAGAGTGGCCTGAGGACCTGACGTCATCTAGTGGGGCCTGTGCTCACTGCCCAGCACCATGGATCTCGATAGGCATTTGCCATAGAACACAAGAATTGGCAGGTCCACTACTGGCTCCCTGTGCTTTTCACAGATGAGAGCAGGTTCTCCCTAAGCACATGTGACAGACGTGAAAGGGTCTGGAGAAGCCGTGGAGAATGTTATGCTGGCTGTAATATCGTTCAGCATGACTGGTTTGGTGGTGGGTCAGTGATGGTCTGGGGAGGCATATCCATGGAGGGACACGCTGAACTTTACAGGCTAGATAACAGCACCTTGACTGCCATTAGGCATCAGGATTAAATCCTTGGACACATTGTCAGACCTTATGCTGGTGCAGTGGGTCCTGGGTTCCTCCTGGTGCATGACAATGCCCAGCCTCATGTGGTGAGAGTATGCAGGCAATTCCTGGAGGATGAAGGAATTGATACCATTGACTGGCCCCCACGCACGCCTGACCTAAATCAAATAGAACACCTCTGAGACATTATGTTTCAGTCCATCCGACACCACCAGGTTGCACCTCAGACTGTCCAGGAGCTCAGTGATGCCCTGGTCCAGATCTTGGAGGAGATCCCCCAGGACACTATATGTCGTCTCATTAGGAGCATGCCCTGAGATTGTCAGGCATGCATACAAGCACGTGGGGGCCATACAAACTACTGAGTGTGATTCTGAGTTGCTGCAATGAAATTTCAGCAAAATGGACTTGCCTGCCACATCATTTTTTCACTTTGATTTTCTTTGAAGTCAGCCCTCTGTAGGTTGATAATTTTCATTTCCATCCAACGAAGTAGCATACTTTCATTCCTAACACATTACCCAGTCCATATGAGTATAGATATTCAGCATGATTCTTTTCCCATTTAGATCTGATGTGTTTTCAAAATGTTCCTTTAATTTTTTGAGCAGTAACATCCATCTTCAGAAATGCTTAGATCAGTCCAGGATTGTGGGGAGCCTGCAATGCTCTAGAATGAGAATCCATCAATTGCAATATGTATCGTGTGTTTTGTAAGTCGGAGTCTACTGAGGAAACACATTTGGACATGGAGTGAATGTGTACACATTACACAAGAAGAACCTCAGCCCATAACTGAACCTGAGCCCACATGATGTAGGGAAGTACAGCTACCACTGTACTTTAAAACTGTGCAACTTTTATAAATATAACCATTTAATCTTTTAAATTTCCTTGGATAAAGATGTCACACAGCGATAATAATCAATGATAGTTTAAAATATGCCAAGTCTACCTCCCCTTTGCTGTTCATAAACTAAGTGTTAAGGATAATATTTGGACACGAGAGACATAGTGATGAGATGCCTAATGCTGCTAATTGCAGATTTTGAACCTAAGGTTGATTTCCCTGCCTGAGCTTTCTCTAAATAGTTTGCAAGTTTTCTACAAACCCACACCAGATTCCTCTGGGGAACCCAATTTTATTTAAAAAAAAAAAAGAAAACGCTGTGAGAAGGTTGGTGCCACTAACTTAGCCTGCTGTGTTTGACCGTATTCTATGACAGGCTGACAACCATATCAAGGTTAATTCCAGATGCTCCCCTATTGTTGCCTGGACAGACTACAGCTCTACAAAACTCTGAAAAGGAATAGCATTGATTTTATTTTATCAAACTTGTCCACACCAAAATCCTCCAAAGAATTCAGTATTTCATAGATTTAGGTGTGCTGAATTTATTTCTGAAATTGGAATCTCTCTACTACAAACCATTACTGCAAGATACTGAAAAATTACGTTAAAAAAATAAAATAAACTGTTTTATGGCATTTTTCATGTTCATAATATTACTTCAAGTATGTTTCCTTTTCATTCTTAATGTTACTCGAGGTGGAAATAAACCCAAAATCAAGTATTTGCTACACATTTTTTTGCTGTCAATCAGTATTTTTTTATTTCTTGTAATTAATTCAAAATAGGCAAGAATTTTTATTTAAAAGGTTAGAAAGACACATTTTTATTGTCTGTAAGAGAGACAGTTTTTGTTTAAATGTTTTATACAGAGATATATAAGGTTGGGTTGATCCGTCCATTGTCTTGACCGGGTAACAGGTCAACAAATGGTAAAAGAATACAGTACAGTCTTCTTTTATTATATAGTGTGTGCAACAATTTTCTTGGGAATATAAAGGAGGAAAATGAAGAGGAACTAGCTAAGGAGCTTTTCTCTTCCTGCCTAGCACTTGAATGCAACATGTCTTTAAAAATGTATTTCCTATGCTCTCTTTTGGATATTTTTTTTTTTTTTGCACCGAACATAGAAGCGGTCTGTGATGAACATAAACAGAGGTTTCACCAGGACATTGCTCAAATGGAGGAACGATCTAATGGAAAGTGGAGTGAGTCTATGTTAGCAGATATTTGATAGTCATTCTACTATGAAACACCTTCTTAGGATTATAAAAGGGATACAAACTACAAAGTGACTAGTTTCTATAAATAATAATTATCTTTAAAACAATTGGATGTGTAGTTTATCACATTTTCCAAGTCTGATTTGTTAATTTTCAAAATATTACTTTTTTCTCTAAATTGTTTTCTTCCCTTGTTAACCCTTTATCTCTCAAAAACTGGAGGTGGCAGAGCTATTCTGCTGCCAGATTTGGATTTAAAACCCTCAGATCTATAATGAACACTTGCATTATTTTTGTCGTGGACCAATGTTTTTACAAAGTTTGGATTTTATTGAATTGCTTACAATTGCGAGTTCTTCATATACTCATTTTTTATACCACACATTGCTTCAGCAATGCATTTTTTCCATGTCTCTAAAGCATTTGAACCTATGTGTGTTTTTATGTTTTCTTTTAAATTTAAATTCAAGATATTCTTATATAGTCTGGCACAGTGGATAGTGATGCTGCCTCACAGGATGTGGAGATTGACTTTGAATCCTGCTTGATCACTGTAAACTATGCATGTTCACCTTTTTCACTCCAGCTACTCTGACTTTCCACCAATATTCCAAAAATGTGTAGGATATTTTGATTGGTAGCTCAAAATTATCTCTACACATGAATACGATTGTATTTATCTGGTTCTCTTACAAAGTTTGCTATAACATTGCAGCAAGGTTTTAATTCTTTTTGGTTTACCTTTTAGGTTATTTCTAATTCCTGTAACCAGGGGTGCCAACACAGGTGGAGGAAACAGGTTTGGGATGGGCCCAGAATGTTTAGTGCAGAATTTCATTTTTTGTAATTGTGCCATTAGTAACATTATCAGCAAGATGAACTGCAACAGCTTTGTGTGGCTACCGCAGGCAGGAATGCATAATGACTTGAACTGAGTGCAGATGCGTAGTGACAGAACAGGCAAGGCAGGCAATTGCCTGAAGCCTGAATTGGGAAGGGAACACATAAGGGAGTCTGTTTAGATAGGTACTCATTGCAGCAACAAATCTGTGGGAACCTCCCTTGACGCATAGCACACATGTTACAGCGATACAGTCGGAAATCCCTCTAAGGAGGGACCCAATGTCTATTGTTTGTGATGAGCATTACTTTTTTTAGTAACTTTAAATGTAATCAGTGCCACTTTCAGGAATCAAGAAGAGAAAGCAAAAATTGGAAAAAACACAAGAAAAAAAAAAACAGGGCAATGATATGTTGTAGAGTCTGTAATGTTGACTCAGGTATTCCCATATGTACTTAATTGGAGTGATTTGGAACTGAACTGTGAAAGTGGTCTGTTGGAGTGGAAGCAAAACCCTCACACACTGTGAACAAATGGGCAGAATGTTTCGCGCCAGGAGGGGATGAATGGCTGATAACTTATTTGGAGTGAAAAAGTAGTTTGATCCACCAGTAAAACAAAAATTACAGTTGGAATAAAATGTCAACATCCAAGAAACCAACGACCCGAAATCTATGCTGAAGTAGTAAAAGTCTGAACATGAGTGTCCCATGCCAAACCTGCTGAACTCCAAAGATACAGAAGCAGGCCCCATGGATTTTTCTGCCTAAGGCTCCCAGAATCCCTAGAATCTCTTTTGACCTTTATGAAAATTAGCTTCCTGCTTCTAGTACCTCACTGACTGCCAAAGGATAAAAGCGGCCACCCACCTCAGCCAGATTTCAGTTATTCCACAGAGGATTGCGGTCTAAGATAGAAGTCTGAAATCCGTGAGAGATTACCTAATTAAGCACAAGGGTACAAATAAGGGGGAATTGCAAAGGAGGCATTGCATGGAGACCTATAGCAGAAAGAGCATTGCTTATTCTTTAGTGACTGTGACTTCCCTCCCTCCAACTTCACCTGGTTGCACTACACCAAAGTACATCTCTCTGTCTTCATCGCTACGGGTCATGCATACCCACTTTAAATGTTGTACCTTTCTTGCATGCATCCATTTACTACGAAGCACTTGACTGTCTTGCAATCCTGTCGATGCAGTGGGGGTTTGTGAGTCAAGGGAGTTTTGTCAATATCATTAATGAACTACAAACTTCGGAGGAGTGTTCTATAGAAATTAGTCCAGGGCTTTTTTTTTCCTATATTTATTTTAAATAATGTTAAAAGGATATTTTGCTGAATTTGCCATGCAGTGTTACAAAATACAAGCTGATGATGATATTTTGCATTTGACTTGAGATGTTTAAAAAAAAAAGAAAACTTTTGGTAATACTTTGTTAGTAACGGTGTTGCTAAGTGGCCAATATGCTGTTGAGGTGGAGGAGGGGCTCATTCGTGCAGTTCTATATTGGACTCCTGAAAGGGTGAAAATTTTTATTTAAGCTCAATGTGATCCAAACTGAAAGAGCTCTATCAGGTGGCATTTTTTTAAACCTATTCTTAATGAAATCAAATTATATTTGTCACATGTAATTATACTGTACACCCAGTGCAGATTGTAGTGAAATTCTTAGTTAGAGAAGCTCAGAAAAGATATAAATACTATAAAAAAAAATAAGAAGAAAATGGAGTGCTGCTGCTGTTAATAGCAGTCTTGTAGGTGTCAGTAAGATGGTTAGACCTGTGCAGCTGTGCCACAGGTTTACATTAAAATATTTTGTTATATGGCTATCCCATTCGTACTAAGGAAGCCAGAGGCAATGGCCAGTAAAAGGACGAACAAATAAAAGTAAGTAAGCTTAAAGTAACAACCAAAATACTGACTGATTTTCATTTATTAATGTAAAAAAAGTAATGCCCCAAAAGTAATTAAAAATGAAGGAATTCCAAATTCTATAAATGACAGTTTTCAAAATGCCCGTCCATCTATTTTCTAAACGTGCTTGTTTCTGCTCAGGAGCTGATTCCAACAGGAAGAGATTACACAACACCACAGGTACTCAAATGACGTGAAGTGTCAGTAAGGAGTCACCAGTCAAACAAAACCTGCATGACTTTAGGTTATGAGAGGATGGAGCACATGGAGAAGGACATAAAATGCATGTTATTGAAAAATTTTATTAAACAATATAAAATAACCCTAAAAATGTTATTACTGTTAAAAATATCAGATCATAATAAATCTAAGAGCTTTCTCACCCTACTTAAGACCTTATTGACTGAAAATGACATCCATCTTTGAGAATACGGTTTTCAAGCTCCAGTAGAGAAAAGCCAAGCAAAATGACACCTTTTATTGGCTAACTAAAAAGATTACAATATTCAAGCTTTCGAGGCAACTCAGGCCCCTTCTTCAGGCAAGATGTAATCATGTAATGTAATCAAGATTACATCTTGCCTGAAGAAGGGGCCTGAGTTGCCTCGAAAGCTTGAATATTGTAATCTTTTTAGTTAGCCAATAAAAGGTGTCATTTTGCTTGGCTTTTCTCTACATTCATAATGGCTAACACGGTACAACAACCTAGTACTACAGACATACAAGCTCCAGTATATATTTGTGCTCCATGACTCAGCAGCTAAAGCCAGTCTTTAACCAACTAAACACTCACCTGCACCTCTAGCAGTTTTTCTTTTCACTTTTTTTTTGTAATTTTACATTTCTGGTCCCATTTGTAGTCAGATTAATTCAGTACATACTAATTTTCCTAACATACCCAAAGGCTTTAAAATTAAACAAGGCTTCCCACCATTACTTCTGTCTGATTATTGAAAGGAGGTGAAAAACATCTAATTTTTTTTTTCCAGGAAACAAGTGATGTTTTTGATTTTATTATCAGAATGTTTATTTGTTGACAGCATGATGGTGAACTGCTGTTCTATTGATCCAGTGTCTTGGGTTATATAATAATAATAAATTACATGTATATAGTATTAATTGGACTTTTACAAAGTATTTGATAATGCCCCACACTGAAGATTAATTCTAAAACGGGAAACTGTAGGTATCAGATGTAACCTGCAAAACTGGATCTCAGGTTGTTTAACCAACAGGAGACAAAAGAGTACTGATATGAGAAGAATACTCCAAGTGGAGTAAGTCCACCAGGGGAGTCCCTCAGGAGTCTGTCTGGTTTACATTAATGACACAGATTTCAGTATAGTTAGTAAACTTGTAAAATTTGCAGATGACACTAAAATTGGAGGTATGGCAGACACTGAGAAGGCAGCACAAACAATTCAGAAATACTTCAACAAAAGAAAAGAAAGCACACAATAAATTGCAACAACATCTTTTCAGACCCGAGTTCACAACAGAACTGGACTAAGATGGCTGATCTTCTGGCTGATTAGACTTCTGGCTAAAAAGGCAGGTCCAAGTGGACGGACACCGGAAGTAACATCAGTGGTGGTAAACCCATCAATCTTCGTGTCTGCAATGTGAGGATGAGAAGCAACAGTGTTACACAGTGCCAACCCTTGGAGCGACGAGTTATTACCATTATTAAGCTGTTCCCTATTTGCATGTGCGCGACAATAACACACTAGTGAGATTATATCTAGAGTATTATGTACAGTTCTAGTCACGATTCTAAAAGAAAGACAAAGCAGCAACCAAGCACTGCTCCAGCAATCTGGAACTATTCACCTTGAGAATTTTCTTCAATAATTCTCATTGGAGTTTACATCCTGCCTGATGCAAACGTGACAGAAGCGCAGCAGCAGTTGGCAGATTACATCACTAGTTTGAAGAACACTCATGCAAACTCCCTTATTATAGAGATAGGTTTCTTTAATAATTGAAACCTAACCATCGAGCTTCCCAGATACAAACAGCTTGTAAAATGCCCCACTGGGGACGGGAAGACTTTGGATCATTGTTACTGCACCATAAAGGACGCATACCAGGCTTTTCCTCACGTGCCACTGGGTAACTCTGACCACCTTACGCTACAATTGCTACCCACTTGTAAACAAAAGCTAAAATTAGCTAAACCAGTAAAGAAATCTGTTTGATCATGGACTGAAGTGTCAGTTGAATCATTAAAAGACTGTCTAGACTATACAGACTGGGACATTTTCAAAAATGCACATGAAAACGTTCATGAGTTGACTGACACTTTTATTTCTTATATCAGCTTTTTTGATTCTTTGATTCCCAGCAAATCAATTGTGATTTATAACAATGGAAAGCTGTGGTTCACTAAAGAACTAAGGAATATCTGTCAGGTGAAAGAAAAAGCACATAAAACTGATGATAAGGACACATAGAGACTGGCCAGGAAAAGGCTAAACAAAGTAATCAGATATGCTAAATGGAAACGTAAAAATAAACTGGAGCTTCAGTTCTCAGCACACAATAGCTCCTCTGTATGGAGAAGCCTTTAGTCTGTTACTAATTACAGAAAGACATCTCCTAATGCTTACTCATTCATCCCTCCCTGACAAACTTAACAAGTTCTATGGCAAATTTAAACAACGAGGTGCTGAATATCTACAATCGCTCTTCTCCTCAGGCTCTGAAGTGGTTTTAACACCAGCCACTTCTTCACAAAAGCTTCACCCCTCTTCTCCCTTTTTTATCAAAGAATACGACGTCTGGAAGCAGTTTTCAACACAGAACTGCAAAAAGTCAGCCAGTCCTAATTTTGTCTTTCCTGCAACAATCAAACACTGTGCTAGGCAGTTTGCTCTTCTGTTCCCAGACATCTATAACCTGTCTCTTGCACAGTGTAGCATACCAGATTACTTTAAATCTTCTTTTATTGTTCCTGTTCCCAAAAGAGATAAAATAAGCTGCCTCAACGATTACAGGCCTATTGCTCTTACTTCAGTTCTAATGAAAATATTTGAATGACTTGTTCTAACCCATGTGAAGTCTGTTACTGCTAGTGTTCTTAACCCTCTTCAGTTTGCATATTGAACATATAGATCTGCGGCCTTCATTTTGTGATGGAGCATCTGGACAGTAAAGGAACTTATGCCGGAATACTGTTTGTTGACTTCAGTTCAGCTTTTAGCGCCATTGTCCCTGAACTGTTGTTAACTAAACTAATACAGACTGAACAGAATTCTTCCATCTGTAAATGGATTTGCAGTTTTCTGGTAAGGTACAAACAATACGTTCATGTGGGATCCCACCTCTCAGACTGTCTCCATAATAACAGATGTGCCCCTCAAGGCTGTGCACTTTCCTCCCTACTTTATTCCTTGTACACCTATGACTTTATGTCCATTGATCCTCCAGTTAAAATCATTAAGTTTGCTGAAGACACCACCATTATTAGTCTAATTACTAATGGCAACGAAAAAAGAGGTGTCTCGTCTCGTGTTTTTTTTTTGCTTCCAACAACCATCTTGTGCTCAATACCTCCAAGACAGTGGAAATGGTCATTGACTTTCGCAAACAGCAGTTACAACCTCTCCCACTCGAAATTAATGATTCTGCAGTCAATATGGTGGAATCATTCAGATTTTTGGGCATAACTATCACAAACACTCTTAGCTGGGACCTTAACACATCCTACATCACTAAAAAGGCACAGCAGTGATGGAACTTTTTATGCCAACTAAAGAAATTACATATTTCTTAGCCAATTCTAGTTCATTTTCATAAAGCCATAATTGAAAGTATAATCACATTCTCCATTTTTGTCTGGTTTGTTTCAGCAATGGCACACTCCAAAAATAAATTACAACGTGTTGTGAGGTCTGCTGAGAAAATAATTGGCTGTACCCTTCCAGCTGTTGCAGACCTGTATACATCTTGTGTCACTAAACATGTCAATAAGATCACTATGGACTCAACCCACCCAACTCATCACTTGTTCCATAAACTCACCTCTGGTAAACGCTTCAGGTCAATTAAAACTAAAACTAACTTGCATCTCAATAGTTTCTTTCAAAGAGCCATAGCCCTTTCAAACCAGTTACTTAGCCTGACTTCTTTACATATGTTCTGTCATTTACTGTATGAATGCGTGTGTGTACAGTAAATGTACATGTATGTGGGTGCATGTGCATACACACTACACACTGACACCTTCATTTGCACATCATCATTTGCACATCTCTTTTATAATTGTACTATTTTGCAAACGTGCATAAAGTTTTTCTTTTTAATTTAATGCTACTTAGATTATTTGTCTGTGATGTTGTGTTCTGTTTTAAGCAGCTCCAAATCTCCCAAGTCAAAATAAGTACTGGCGAATAAAAGTGATTCTGAATTTGAAATGTGTCTCACGATTTAAGTACATGTCCTACTAAGGCAGACTCAGAGAATTAAATCTGTTAAAGTCTTAAGCAGAGGAGATTGTGTGGGGGACTAATCAAGGTTTTCAAAATTCTCCAAGGCATTGATAAAGAAGATCCAGCAGAATTCTTTGAACTTAATGGTGGATCACATATTCAAGGACAACAGAAGAAATTAAGGGAAAGTGCAATTGGGACTAAAGACAGAAAGCATTACTTTACGCAAAGAAGAACATCCATATACTTTTGAATTTATTCTACAATTAAATGAAAACCCTTGACTGCAGATAGAAGATCTCCATTTATTTTTTATGTGTCATTTATTTTGGGTGTTAAATTTGTAATTTATTTAGACCACTGTGTAAAGATTTGTTCTCACTTTGACATTAAAGAATCTTTTTCTGTTGATCAGTGCCAAATGAAATCCACTGTGTTTCAAAATATTATAAAAATAAAATATAAAAACTTCCCAGGAGGTGAATTTAATAGACACTGTATCTTACTTGATACTGTTAATCTGTAATAAGAAGAACAAATGTTGGAACAGTTGAGCATCACTTGTGAATCACGAATATTTGATAACTTTTAAACATATCTATCTATCTATCTATCTATCTATCTATCTATCTATCTATCTATCTATCTATCTAATATAGTACTTTTCATGATCTATCTATCTATCTATCTATCTATCTATCTATCTATCTATCTATCTATCTATCTATCTATCTATCTGTCTACCACCAGGGTGTAAAGGTTTGCAGAGAATGTGGAGAGTGAAAAAGAGATACAGTAAATACAAAAGATTTTTTCCCTGAGATTAGCCTTTTAATGTATACTAAGAAGAACAGTAAAGCCAACGTCCTCCTGTGTTTAGCCAATTTTACAAAAATATAAACAGCTAAATGAAAGATAGTTCTACCAGAAATATGAGATCCTTCTCAGCATGTGTGAGCAGTTTGACAGAAATTACCACTGGGAGTAGAAATATTAATTAGGGGAGGAGCAGTAATTACATTTAAGCATACTGGAAGAAAAAAAAAATCAATGTTTTCCTAAGGAAACACAAATTTGACACTGGAACATCGATTGGAGGGAGGGGAGCATCATCAGTATTGGCTTGTTGTCAGGGCAGGGGCAGCAATTTTGTTTTTTGACGATCTTGTCTGAAATGTACAAAGGTGCACTGTGATGGAGGTGGAGAGAATTATTCTGCCTGGGGAATTGAAGCTAAAGATGCAGTGGGAGGTGGAGGTGGATGACATGAGAAGAATGATCTTCATCCCAAGGGATTCCCACAACCACAGAAAGTAGAGGAAAAAGATTGCTTGGGGGGCAACTAGCCAACATGGGTTGACCAGGAAAAAGCTATTAAACTGGTGATGATGATGATGGAGATTGCTAGAAATGTATCCACATGAAGGAGACCGGGAGTAGAAAAGTAAATAATGTTCAGAGTGAATTTAAATGGAATATTGGAATTTTTACGCCCTTACATATAAGTATTCTCTTAATGATAAGGGAAACTTTTCTCATTGTCAGAGGAGTGTGTTATTCTTGTTTAGTAGAATCACACTGGTGATGAGCAAAGGTCTGGGGCAGCAGCCACAGGCACTGATTGTTTGGACAAAAAAATAAAACTTCCAAACCATTCCTGTTGCCCTTATGTCACATAATCGATATATCATTAATCAATGGCTGCATTTCCCTTGTTTACCACCCAATTCTCCTTTGGCCCACCAGTCATAATTACAGTACCTAGTAATCAGCAAGAATGAAATAGACTGTTGTAAAAATGGCAGCACAAAAATCTAAGGTGAATATACACACAAATTTGGTTTTGTGCAACAAATGGATTCAGCTGTGTTTTCATTGTACTGTAAGAGTATCATCAGTCAAACGTCTGATGTTTAATTTTATCAGTTTTACTCCCCTTCTAGATTATGATGTTTCTGTCTTACCATCTATTTCCCTATCCAGTCAGAATCGGGTGCAAGATGGGAATCAACTCTGAATGGGATGCCATTGTCAATTTGTTATTAAAGTGGACATCAGAGGTGGCATTGTTTATCATGTATTAAAAGTTGCTATTGAACATAATCCCTGGAACTTGTACTATCCAGGGGCTGACCTGGGACATGCTACACTGATTATACAGTATATCCTAACCGATCTTGTAAATTTTAGATTTCTCCATTATGAACTTGAAAAAAATGCTCACGATATGAAACGATATGTTATCTGTGTAGCTCAACATGCTACAATCCTCACCCTTTCCAGGAAAAGTGGATTGGTAGTGAGTTGTGAAAGTGACGACAAGCATATATAGGCATGCATTTGTAATGGCCTCCATTTAATATACATGCTGGGTGAACATGCAAGTAAGGTTTTCACTGTACTCTGCACATTTAACTCCATGGCTACTCCTACAAAACATGTCCATGTGCATCCCTCAATGAGCCACCCCAGACGGGCTTTGTACAGGTGGAAGAATGGAGCTGGGCAAAATTCTTCTCCTCTTCTGGGTGGAGAGACTGGACGGATCACTTTTACTGCCTGTTAATGACAGCATGCTGTTCGCAGCAAAAAGAAAGAAAAAAAAAGAACTCCTAGAAAACCTTTCATTGCATTCAGCGTTAGCATCGCTGCAGCTTCTTAAGTCCATAATGTTTTCCGTTAATGAACTGTCACACACCTTTTCAAGAAGCCCTCATGAGAGCAGGTTTTACATAATTTTTGTCTCTAATTAACTATAAATTTTCTGCATGGAAAACTACCAATTTAAGAGGCACTAGAGGCAGGTTGAATCGTTTAGTACGATTACTCCAGTGTGGTACAATAAAAAGGTGCAGTCAGTATTACCCAATTGCTTTTGATCGCAGCACAATTGGGGTCTTCTAAGAGTGACTGCTCTAAATCTGGGTAAGGATTTACAATGTATGTACTGTAACTTCACTCCATCTCTCCACATTAAAATGGAAACATTGTGCTTCAAAACACATCATCTGCAGGAACTGTGGACTTTTTCAGAAACCTCCTGGTGGGACATGGAGGAAGATGTAAGGATGACCTGGACACCACTGTATAAGCCAGCCTTACACAATTGTTGCCCACGATTGTGGCTGTGAACTGCATTGTATTTGAAACAAATTTTAGGGTTTCTAATGCATGTTTGTTCCACCATGTCATGGTAGCTGTTTTTCTGTTGTCCATTCTGCCAGATTTATTAGTGTGGTGCTCTGTAATAATGTGAACTAGTTTGCAAAAATAAAATATCTATCTATCTATCTATCTATCTATCTATCTATCTATCTATCTATCTATCTATCTATCTATCTATCTATCTATCTATCATTTGCTAGATTTTTAAGAGGTTTGCTATCTCCAAGTATATATTGATCCAATATATCTCTACTGATTTTTTTCTACCTGTATGGAAAAATTGTATTCATAAAGAAGAATTTAGAAAAGGAATGATAGCGTGACATGAGGTTCATTTATCTAGTCTCCCAGGTTTGGTGGCTCTCATTTACTGAATTACAAATTTGAAAAGTGAAAACATTAGTAGATGTCTCAGCTAATATATTAAATACTGCATGCTGAGGCTTAATGTAATAAAGTATACCATTTTTGTGTGTATTTTAAAAACAAATGTGTACCCCCAGCAACCTTAAACAAGGTCTACAAGTATAATTTATGTGGACTAATAGAGGGGATAATGAAAATTCACTATTTCCCTTCTTTGTTTAAATGTCATGCAGTTCTGCAAATGGATTTCTCTACCTACCCATGAGTGTTCTTCTGCATTAGTCTGCCAGTAATTAGAGAAAAAGGCCGCTCTGCAAATTGGCTCTACAAAACATCCAGTTCATTACTTTATTGTGTAAACCAGGAAAAAATTGCTGCTAATCAATCCACTTCAACTTTTGTCCCAAAATTAGCTACTGTCCTCTCCAGCACAACGAGTTTTTTTTCTTCCTTTCTTGAATACAGATGATAAGGAAAAAGAGAGAGCAGGAGAAGATGTTTTGATGAGCAGCTGTAGTGGAGAGAGAAAATCTTGTGTGCATGAGAGGAAATAAAACAAATTTCATTAATACTGAAGGGTTCTTACAAAGCTGAATAGCGCTTTTAGTACACATACCCCATACAGTATCTTACTAATTAAATTAGTAGTAGAGCAGTTGGAAACCATACTGCAAATAGTGATCAGTGTAATTTTCTTCAAGGGAAAATGCTCCAAATTGAAATGGTATTTTTTGTACTCACGTATGATTGGCATTTTTAAAATCTTTTTGAATTTCCCTAATATTTTTCAAATATGTTCTAATACAACTGCAATTTCAAAAATATACTCATCTACCGTTAGGAGGAATTCTTAGCATTTATTTGGCATATTTTGATTACTTTGCTATTGATTCAAACATCTCTATGTGATCTAAACATCTATGGTGATGTTAATCATAAAAAAAGTACAAAAACCCAAAAACATGTCAACATGTTTCAAACGACCAAAAGCTGGTCTCAAAGAAGAATTTTTTTTAATTGTTTTAGCTTACAATGCAGTTTTAATATTTACAAAGACACTTGTTATTAAAACAGATTAAATGTTTTGCAGAGTTCGTTTGGAGATTATTCGCCTGAAGAAGCTGCTTAATTAACTGTAGATAGATAGATAGATAGATAGATAGATAGATAGATAGATAGATAGATAGATAGTACTTTAGCTAACTTTTACAGAAGCAAAAAGAATATAGAAATAACATGTAACAAAGTCAATTCTCCTTAAACATATACAGAATAAAAAAACTAAGAAAAACTTGATACTGCTAATGATAAAAGAGCAGTTACAGTGAGGCATTATTAAGACATATTTCCTTAGGTGTGAAGAAGCCCCTATAGCATTTTTGGATGCATCTTGACTGAATAATTCATGGAATAAAAGTACTTGATACTAGTGTGTTAGAGGATCATTGTTCGTGATGGCAATGAGCATGAAGAACTGCATGAAGAATTGTTCAACTGTAATTAATGATTCACTTCAGGTAGGTGAATGATAAGATATTATGCACCTTCCTTGTAAATCACAACTCTTGGGAGTTCTCATAAATAATACTGTGAAAATGGTGGTGGTGGTTGTGGGGAGCATGCACTGTGAAAATGTTTGTCACAAACTGAAAAAGGCACTAAGATGATTTCTTCCTCTGTGAACATCCAATAAAAGTGCAGTATGAGTGTAACATTTGTAAACATGCTTAACACAATTTATAATTGTGGCAGGATCAAGCCTATCCTGCCAGCATTAGGCAGGAATCAACCATGGACAGGGTGCCAATCTGTCACTCACATACACACACCCAGCCACACAAGGGCAATTTAGCAGGAGTAGCTGTACTGGAATTGGCATACTTACAGTATACAGTACATTGAAGTTCTTACTTGCATTTCTGGCCATAATTCCAATTCTCAGATTAACCTGATCTACACATTTTTGGGAAATGAGAAAAAAAACAGAATACATGGAGAGGAAAACCATTCAGACACAGGGGCATAATGTAGATTTCACATGGACAACAACCATATTCAGAATTTGACACCAGGATGCTGGATCTATGAGGAAGCAGAGCTGACTACTCACCTTCCTTCCAAAATATAAGAAATGTATCAATTTGACAAAAATAAGGCATACTGATACTGAATGAAACGGAAACCAACTGCCTTTTAGCATTATTCCAGTAAACCTTCAGGCATTTCAGAACAACAGAATTTAGAACTCAGCTGTGCTTGAAAGAAATGGAGCAACCACTGTGTGAAGTACAGGTTATACCAGACCAACAAATGAATAGCCATGATTTTTACTCTCATCTGTTATTTCAAGGGGTCTAACACATTTTTCACATTTGCTATGTTTTTATATGTTTTTATATGGGTTTTTGATAGTAAGGTCAGCATGGTAGGATAAGGGTAATCACTACTGTGTCAAACTCCAGGAGATTGGCTTCATGTCATAGATGTCTTTGTTGAGAATGTGTGTTCTCCTTGAGGCTGTGTTTTTTGTTGGCTGCTCCAGTTTTCCAGCCACATTCCAAAAACGTTTGGTTTACGTTTACTGATAACTCTCAGTTGGCTCACTTCCCTCTATGCACATATTGTTGTCTTCTCAGAATCTGTAGCGAGCCCTGACCGTGGATTTAATTAATTTAATAATAACAATAATCTACTCTATATATATAAAATCCTAAGCCTAAAAAGTGCAATGATTTTATGCGACGACTTATGTGACGTTTTTATGTCATGTTTTTTGTCACACTTTAAATCGGGCTTATTTTAAAACCTGCATACGATATGTTTGGTATCATTCTTTTCAGAATTTAATGTGATGTTAGATTTTCAGATTCTTAGTCCGTTTTTAAATTATAAACTAAAAAATATCAAGAACTCACGTCCTACGAGACGAGACTTTGTGCCAGGAGATTTAACCACGCCCGGGACCGTAAATAAAAGACAAAGAGTAGGACAGCTGCTGTAAAGCATTTTAAATGTTCAAAGTGTCGCGTGAGATGCAGATGACACGGCACAGCAGCAGCAGCAGCAGCTGATCGAGCAAATAGGAGGTTAAAAAAAAAAGCCGTATTTGTTTCCCATTATATCACCATTTAAGAGGGGGTTTTGGAAGAGCGACCGCAACTCCATGGGGTGAGTTCAGCCCTTCTCTTCACAACGCAAGTGGCAGAAATGCGAAGTGGCTGGTGTGTAGCGCAGCCTGGGGGGGTTGGCGAGCAATGCAAGCAAGGTGGAACACCCTAGTAATAATAATAATAATATCAATAGGGCCCTGTGAAGGTCTGGCACCTTGTCCAGAGCTGTTTCTTGCATTGTGGCCAGTGATGCCAAGTTGAATTCCAGCCCACACGATCCTGAACTGGCAAGTTTGAAGAATAGCTGGGAGATAATAATATTCATAATATTAATGCTACTACTGTTGTGGCAAAAAACACCAAAAGGTTTTTACCTGAAATGAAGGCTATTAGGATTTGGAGGATAAGCAAAAAGAGTATATAGTTTTATTGCAATAAAACAATAACACTGACTCAACCCAATTCGACCAAATCGGACTGAGCCCCGAACAGTTCAAAAATCATAGTTTATATAATTATTTCTTATCATTCTGACCTCGCTCAAAAACAGCTCATTCACTGTTCCCTTCTGACTCCCTCCTGCATCTGGCTGACTAGCTTTCATGGGAACCATTATTATCTTCTAACTTCCTTCTGCTGCTGGCCACTGGTATTTTTACTGTCTATTGTTCATCATTATTTTCTCTGCTTCGCTTATTTTTTGGGCTTTCTCTATCTTATCATTTCCCCTTCCTTGGCCTTTAAGCTAATTTATATTAATGGCCAGAGCTAAGCTTAAATTAAAAAGAAATATGGCATGTGCTTTTATTCGACCATTTGCTTGGCAGGCCTGACTTGCATTAATATCTGCACTAAGGTTAATGCTTATATATTTTTTGATATTTATTTATGCTAATACATAAATATACTAATTCATCTTGACCTCTTTGTAACAATGCCTTTGCTGTCTTTCCTGACTCACTATTCCAGCTGGCTTCTCACGTGCCTACCATGACCATTTCTCTGTATTTCATCATTGGTATCATTCCTTGCTTTCTGGCCTTCCAACAACAGGTGTTCTTATTCCCCCTTCTTTTGTCCTCTGGTAGTTTCTGTACGTCATTCTCTTTCTGTTCTATCTTTCCAAGTTTCTCAATATTGTTAATTTTGCTTCAAGCTTAACTAGAAAATGCAATATGACTAATGTCTTTTATTTAACTATTTGCTTGACATATCTTATTTGCTTGACATGTCTAATTTATGCTAAATATAATGCTTCAGAAGCTGTTAATTACTTTTATGCTAATACATAGGTTTTTATTTTCCATACTACTACTAAAAATTAAAATAATAATAACAATAATAATTGGTATTCTGTGCAAAAAACAAATGGCTTTTGCTCATGCTGGCTAGCAAACATAGGAAGTACTATTCAAGCACCCATTCGTTTCTTAACTTGCTTATCTAGAGTTGAGTTGCAGGAAAGCTGGAGCTTATAATAAATAATTATTAAATTACATCTATATAGTGTTTTTATAACCTACTCAAAGCACGTTAAATAGACAGTGTGGTTCAACCACGACCAATGTGAAGTATCCACCTGGATGATGCAACGGCAGCCATTTTTGCACCAGTTCATTCACCACACATTAGCTATTAAGTGGTGTCAGGGATGCCAGGGGCCATGACCCGGCCGGGACGCCAGGAGGGACCGGAAGAGGGTCAGAGCCCTGCCTGGACCACGTGGGGTTTGCCTTCCGGGTTGCTTTGGGGGCCACGGGTCGAGGGCATGGAAGCCCTTCCCTGTAGGGGCCCGTGGTCACTGCCAGGAGGCGCCCCAATGCCTTGGGGACTTGTTTCCCCAGCACTCCCGCCACACCAGGAAGTGCTGGGGGGAAGATTTATGACGGCGCCCGGAGAGCAGCCGGGAGGACAGCCGGCACTTCCGCCACACTTGGGCGTGGCCAGAAGATTGCCGGGAACACCTGGGGCTCATCCGGTCCTCAATAAAAGGGGCCGTCTCCATTCATTCGGAGCTAGAGTCGGGTGGAAGAAGGACGAGGCAAGAGGAGTTGTGGAGGCGGCCCGAGAAGAAGGCATTGTGGCCAGGACTGAGTGACTGTTTTGGGGTTTGTGCATGTGACTGGGTCTGTGTGACCAATGAACTGGGGTCTTTGTGACCAAATTATTGTAAATAATTTGTATAATAAACGTGTGGTGGTTTGACAACAACATGTCCGCCTGTCTGTGCCCGGGTGCCGTTCACAGTGGTGAAAGGGTGAGCGACACAGGGATTAAGGGTTAAGGTGCAGAATGACGAAGCAGTGGAGGGCAATTTAGCAAAAACATTAGGGAAACACCCTAGACTTTTCCAAAGATGCCCCTGGATGTTTTTAAGGATGCCACAAATTTTTACAGCAGAATGTCCCCACAACTGCATTGGGATCAACACACAGAAGCACAGGGCAAGTGTCCCAATGGCCTTACCAGAATCTCTCCTGGCAGCAACCCAAGCTTTTCCTATATGGTCTCCCAAACAAACACTGGCCAGACCCAAACATGCTTAGTATCAGGTTGATTAACCAGTTCTAATGTGCAGGTGGTATATTCCAGGATGCAACGGGCACAAGACAGGGACGATCCCTGGACAAGGTGGCAGCCTATTGCAGTGTGAACACACACACATCAGTGGCCAATTTAGCATTGACAATCCACCTAACCTTCATGTATTTGGACTGTGGGAAAGGAAACTGGTTCACCCAGAGGAAGCACATAGGACATGGGGAGAGCATGCAGAACCCTGGTCTCCTTGTTGTGAAGCAGCAGCACTACCACTGCACCACTGCAGTGCTCCATAATATAATATAATATAATATAATATAATATAATATAATATAATATAATATAATAATAGGGCCATTAATTTATAAACAGGAATTTTCATCCTCTGTTCTCATAAAGAGTGCAAGGTACATATGACTGACTGGACAGACGCATGCAGGTTTGAACTTGTTGTTAGTAGTGCTAAATGCTCTTTCCCCCCTTCCTGTCAGTTGTAATCAACTTGTCAGAGCAGGAGGTAGGTACACCGTAGTTTTGTGCAGTGAATTGTTATTAATTTTTTGTCAAATGAAGGACTCATTCATCTCCGATTTATTTGAGGCTCAAAAATCAGTTTGGGGAGTAGTGTCCCTCTGTCTAGAGTGTATGATTGGTGCAAGTCATTCAGAAGAGAACTATCATCTCTTCAGTCTACTTAAGGAATTTTTAGGTGTTAAGAAATTCAAGTCAAATAAGGAGGTCATTGACGCTGTGCAAGGATGGGTCAACATGCAGTCAAACGGCTTCTACTCTTCTGAGATTAAGAAGCTTCCTGAGCACTGGAACTAGTGTATAGCAGTGGCAGGAGACTACATAGAAAAATCGTATGTAAGTCGTTTCATTGTATTCAATAAATAAAGTATAGCTCATAAATTCCTGTTTATAGTTGATTGTCTCTTGTATAATATAATATAATATAATATAATATAATATAATATAATATAATATCTGGGCACAATGACACAGTGCTAGTGTTTCTGCCTCACAACAAGAAGGATGAGGTTCATGTGCTGGGTCCTCTGTTTGTGGAGTTTGTAGGTTTTTCTCTTTTCCATGTGTGTTTTCTCTGGGTTCTCCGGTTTCCTCAAAAAGGGACAAGCATGACTGCACTGGCAGTTTGCCACTTTTTCAGTAAAGTAGACATGGGTGGCAATTTTTAGTCTGGTGACAAGATCGGCAACTGTGGTTGGCAAATGTGACATACTCCATGACTAGAAGTTATGTGATGTGACATTGGCTTTAGGTGAACTGGTGATACTAAATTGTATGTGTGTGCATGTGTATGTTTGTGTGTTCACTCTGTGCCTCGTCCAGGGATTGTTCCTGCGGGTTTCGAAAATGGATGGTTGGATGGACTGTATAATATATTCAAACCCACTTAATTCAGTTCAGGATCATAATGTGATGTAACAAATAATATATCATTAATTTATATTTATATTAAAACAGGTTACTATAAAAACATAAAAGAAATTGAATTGCTGGATTTAAATGTTAAGTACATTAACAAATAGTTTTACATATTTAAACAAAGCTACCACTACAGTTCAGAATTGAGAGTTTTTTGAGTCTGATTTCTTTTTAACAACAACAACATTTATTTATATAGCACATTTTCATACAAATAATGCAGCTCAAAGTGCTTTACATGATGAAGAAAGAGAAAAAGACAAAATAAATAAGAATTATAATAAGGGAGCACCAATTAACATAGAATAAAAGTAAGGTCCGACGGCCAGGGAGGACAGAAAAAACAAAAAAAAACTCCAGACGGCTGGAGAAAAAAAATAAAATCTGCAGGGGTTCCAGGCCACAAGACCGCCCAACCCCCTCTAGGCATTCTACCTAACATAAATGACCTCAATCAGTCCTTATTGTATTCAGGGTTCTCATGGAAGAACTTGATGATGATGGTCATGGGGACTTCTGGCCTTTAATTCATCAATGTAGAGACATCACGGTGCTTTGATCAGGTGGTGGTGATGCAGGTCGCCACCCCAGAAAATCGGAAAAAGAACAGAAGAGAAAGTAGGGGTTAGTACAGATTTTGAATATGAATACCATAAATAATAATGATAATTAATTTAATATACAGAGCATCATGATTAAACTAAGATGAAGCTATGAGAAAGCCATGCTAAAGTAATGTGTTTTCAGCAGTGTTTTAAAGTGCTCCACTGTATTAGCCTGGCAAATTCCTATTGGAAGGCTATTCCAGATTTTAGGTGCATAACAGCAGAAAGCCACCTCACCACTTCTTTTAAGTTTAGCTCTTGGAATTCTAAACAGACACTCATTTGAAGATCTAAGGTTATGATTTGGAGTGTAAGGTGCAAGACATTCCAAAATATAAGATGGAGCAAGATTATTTAAGGCTTTGTAAACCATAAGCAGGATTTTAAAGTCAATTCTAAATGACACAGGTAACCAATGTAGTGTCTCGGATTTTCTTTTCCTAGTTAAGATTCTAGCAGTTGCATTCTGCACTAGTTGTAATTGATTGATGTCTTTTTTGGGTAGTCCTTAGAGGAGTGCGTTACAGTAATCTAGTCAACTGTAAACAAAAGCGTGAATTAATTTCTCAGCATCTTGCAATGTTATAAGAGGTCTAACTTTTGCTATATTTCTTAAGTGGAAAAATGCTGTCCTAGTAATCTGATTAATATGTGATTTAAAATTCAGGTAAAAGTCAATAGTTGCCCCTAAATTCTTTAGCTCCGTCTTGACTTTTAATCCTAATGCATCAAGTTTATTTCTAATAACCTCATTATATCCATTATTGCCAATCACTAAAATTTCTGTTTTCTTTTTATTTAGTTTGAGAAAATTACTACTCATCCATTCAGAAACACAAGTAAGACATTGTGTCAGTGAATCAAGAGAGTTGGGGTTGTCAGGTGCTATTGATAAGTACAGTTGTGTGCCATCAGCATAGCTGTGGTAGCTCATGTTATGCAACGAGATAATCTGACCTAACAGAAGCATGTAAATTGAAAAGAGCAGTGGACCCAGGATAGAGCCTTGTGGAACACCATATAGAATATCATGGGTCTTTGAAGTATAATTACCACAACTTACAAAGAATTTTCTACCTGCCAGGTAGGATTCAAACCAATTTAAGAAATTGTTAGAGGCCCACCCATTGACTAAGGCGATTTCTAAGAATATTGTGATCAATGGTACCAAATGCGGCACTCAGATCTAAGCGGACGAGAACAGATAAACAGCCTCTGTCTGCATTTACTCGCAAGTCATTTACTACTTTAACGAGTGCAGTTTCTGTACTGTGATTTGTTCTGAAACCCGACTGAAACTTATCAAGAATAGCATGTTTATTGAGGTGGTCATTAAGCTGCATAATGACAGCCTTCTCTAGAATTTTACTTAAGAAAGGCTGGTTAGAAATAGGTCTAAAATTTTCAAAAGCAGAGAAGTCAAGATTATCTTTCTTGAGCAGGGGTTTAACTACAGCAGTCTTAAGACAGTCTGGGAAGACCCCCGTATCTAATGACAAGTTTACTATGTCAAGAATACTATCAATTAGCACGCCCGATACTTCTTTAATTCAATCAGCACATTTTAATGTGACATGTCATCCAAGAAAACCCTACACTTAACAAGTCTGGAAAGTACAAGAACTAGTGGGATCAAAAAAAGCTCATAGGTGGAAATGGGAATACATTCAAACATCTGAACAGTGCTGAGTGAATGTTGTTGTGAGCAGAAGTGGGTTTTGTGATTTACTTGTCCCTTACTCATGACCAGCTTCCATCTTGTTTTTGAACCTGAAACAATAAGCTCCGGTGACTATGTTTTGGAATAAGAAGGATCAGAAAATTAAGGAATGAATAGAACAATTAAAAATGTAAAGATGCAGTATGAAATCACTCCAGTATATCATAAGAGCTGAAAAAAGTACTTTTCATTTTAAAGAGGACAGTGTAGTTCTAAAAAAAAAACCAAGTGAAAGGTAGGAATCAAAAGCTTACCAGCTACCACGTTATGGGCACCTTTCACCTCAGGAATGTCATTTTACAGTACATGGATTTTTTGCTGTCAGGAACAATAGTTTGACGGAGACAGGAAAACAGCTAAAGGATTTCCTGAGGAGAATACAAATGTAAGACAGCCAATCATCATGTCAATTATAGGTAATTCATTTTTCTTGGCAGCACTTATAAGTGAATATATCAAAATACAAGACAAAAGAAAAAAGATTATGCTGTCTCACATTTTATAACATGCTGCCCAAAACAGTGTTGTAAGAAGTTATTAGAATGGGTTGGCATTTGGTGGATGGTGGGAAGGTGTGTTGCAGATTCTTTTCTTGCATCTTAAAGCCTTTTTATATCAAACTGTGTAAATCTATCTATCTATCTATCTATCTATCTATCTATCTATCTATCTATCTATCTATCTATCTATCTATCTATCTATCTTTTGTAGTGAACAGACAAGTTCATGATAAAGATTTGGGGTACCCTGTATAACTGAGTGAAGAAAACTGTAAAGTGAATAATTGTGGAAACATCTTCAGAGAAGCAAGTTCATTACAGAACTGAACTAAGATGGCTGATCTTCCTGCTTTGAGAACTTTGGGCAAGAAGAGGCGGGTACAGGTTGATGCACACTGGAAGTGACATTAGTGATGGTCAAGCCATCAATCGTCTAGTCTTCAGAGGGTGGAAGAGAAAGGACATTATTATACTGGAGCAGCGGGTTATTACCATTGCTAGAGCTGTCCTTAAGCTGTCCTTTATCGGCACCTTTTTGACTCTATCTATCTATCGATCTATCTATCTATTTAATACAGCACCTTTCCTATCTCTCTACCTGTCTATCTTTTGGATTTATTTACTTTATAATGTTTCATTATACTGTATAGTGAAAGAAATCAAAATTAAACAAACTGTAAAAATGTTGTCTTTATATTATATTCTTTGCAGAAGCCTTGTTAAGATCTCTGAAAAATGTATATATTTTAGACAAATTAAATGAAAATATGCTGGTGTTGCGTGAAGTGGCAATCACAGGCCTAAAAGATTATTAAAATATTTAGGAGTTTAGATGTTATTGGTTCAATTGAATAATATTTAGCTCTCTGCTAAACTGTACAAACCAGCGGCCACTCTGCTGTGATGCTTTTGGAGCAAAGAGAATTTTCACAATAAAGTAAAAAAGCACAGACGTGGACCTGTAATCTGACCAGACTTGGTGTGAGTTTTCACCGGGGTGCATTTCAGTGTGACGCCATTCAGGCTGAGGAGAGTGGTCACTATGTGCTGTCCTGAAAGTGAAGCATATTATTGTTGGTAGCCTGGAAGCAGAGATAGACTGTGACTTCTTGTCACCTTTAGTTTTTTTGAGCAGCTTCTGTAGCACCGAGAAGAAATCAACCCTGAACATCAGCCCTCACGCACTATAGGTGACATACATACTGACATTCACTAATACCAGGCCAGGTTATCATTGCCAGTTAAACCAACTGGTGTGTCTTAAAGGTAGCAGACCAGGGTACCTGGACAACACCCACAGACCCAGAGAACAAGGTGAGAATGTGCAAATACTGGACCTGTAATATGAAACCAGCTTCAGAAAGCTGTGAGGCAGCCTAACAATCTATGACTAAGATACCCAAAATTAAAGCACACACGTAAACATTTAATTATTTTTTTGGTTCAGTCCATTTCATGCTAGAGTCATTTTTATTCCCAAATTTAAACTTACAGACATTTGCACCAGGAGGAAGAGTTGGTAGATGTTCCTTTCTAATGGTAATACTTGGTGTCAAGGTGCCAAACTGAAAAGTGTTCCCCCCATTTCTGAAAGCCACGGGTGGTTAAGTGCGGCTCCAGAATTATTAGTGATGTCGTTAGGGCAGTGGAACACTTTGCAGAAAAGGATGTGCTTACATTAAGCCATTTGACCTTTTTCTTTAAAAATAAAGGAGCATTCCTTTTAAAGCAAAATCAAAAACACAATACTCAGTGGGAATCAAATGAGCACATTATTAGCTGAGATAATAGAAAGGAGTTTTAAAAGGATTGTGTCATTGCTGGTCTTTTGCATTCTAGGCACTCCAGAGAATAAACTAGGGGTGTAAAGAACAGATAAATAGACATTGCATGGCACTATATTAAACCACTATTACTGCAAACAATTTATAAAATCAAGTGCATTGAATCTTCAGGCAGTATTAGTGAATCTCAGGTTTTTTTTGGGTTTTTTTTTAATGCCACAGTGTAGGCTGACTCATGAAGCAGACATAATGGTCACGACTTTTATTTCCAGCTCAGTCACCACTGTCAATCAATTGAGGCACAGGCCAAATAATGACACTCACGCACTGCATTTCAATTATTTGTGTTTGACTGTGGACTATTATGTGCTTTAAAAGAAGGAATATTATGTTTAAAAACTGTTCCCCTTTGAAGTAGACTATTTTAAAAGAAATCTTAATGTGTAATTTCAATTATATATGGCATTTTCAAAAATTTACAGGAGGGCACTCCTTTGGGTTTTACATGACCTCCTGCAACATTTCAGTGGTGCACATTTAGCGTAGAAAGGAAATCAGTAATTAATGGTTGAGAAAATTCACCTTTTGTCCATGTGTGAATGTTGCCTGTGAATATTTCATTGCCCAGATGTTGCTGAGGCAGAAGAGACGTGATGATGTGATTCATGCTTCCTTGACTTTTGTGCTCCAATGCCGTCTCTGGGTCTTGTTACTTAATATACCAATAGCATAAAGAATTTTTTATTTCAATTCGTCTAACAGCACAATATTTATTAAGACTACTTAGTAAACTATGCATAGGTAAGTTATACTTGCTCACGACCACTAGAGTAAGAAAAGTTCTCTGTACTCTGATAACTCTTGTTTGCAGCCCACTTATACTCTATAATCCATCCATCCATCCATCCATTTTCTAACCCGCTGAATCCGAATAGGGTCACGGGGGTCTGCTGGAGCCAATCCCAGCCAACACAGGGCACAAGGCAGGAACCAATCCTGGGCAGGGTGCCAACCCACCGCAGGACACACACAAACACACTCACACACCAAGCACACACTTGGGCCAATTCAGAATCGCCAATCCACCTAACCTGCATGTCTTTGGATTGTGGGAGGAAACCGGAGTGCCCGGAGGAAACCCACGCAGACACGGGGAGAACAACTCTATGATCCAAATTTTTAAAATAATAATAAAATATCACTTGTCAACTACATGAATCAGACTAGAAATGGATGAGATATCCCATGAGTGGATGTAGGAGGCCTTTTAGTCAATGATGCAATGATTTCTTCCATTACTCAAAAACAGCAATGTGATTTGTGGGAATGAAAATTTTGCACATTTTTATTCACAACCACTTTAATTCAAACAGTTTTCCTGAAAATCTAAGAAGCAACTTTTTTCTAAGGTAAAGTAAGATGACAGCAGAATGGAAAAATGTGTCAAATGGAAACTGTAGATTGTATTGTATTTCTGAAAATGTTGCTTGCATTTTTTTTTTTTCAAAAAACAAAATTTCCACATTTTTAGCTTATTTTAGGGTCACAATGGAAATATCAAGGCTACATCCACACTACTACATTTTCATTTAAAAACATAGACATTTGCCTCTATCATCACCTTTTGTCCACATATTTGTCCAAAACTGAGACTTTTGAAAATGCTGGCTCGGTGTTGCAATGTGGACAGGCCAAACCATATACTTTTGAAGTCACAGACTAATTGTGCTCTGATTTGTTTGAGCTTATTATGTGGCCCCTACTTGATTGGATCCTTTTCATTACAACGTCTCCTGATAGTTCACACTTCATGGAAGAAACCCATATTCCAACAAAGAGGACATAGAAGAGTTGCTCTGCATTGCATCTTCTGTGTTGCTTAGCTTCGTGCATCTAAAATGAACTTTGTACAGTTTGAATGCTGCATACATACGTTATAATTTTGTGATAAATCCCATGGCTGGTGGCGTTATGATCCCATCAAATATGTTTTCCCCCTATGAGTGCATGCCCAGTGTAGGTGAACATCTAATTTTATGTGTTTTTTGGTAATTTTAGTTTTGCTGTAGATACGTTCATAAACAATGTGAAAACACTAATGTGGGAGGAGATCGTTTTCATTTGAAAGCGCTTTCTTTAAATGAAAATGTAGGAGTGTGAACAGCCTACGTGTCACTGAAAAATGTTTCAAATGGAAACTGTTCAGCATTTTGTTTTCTGCAACTTTTATTTGGAATGGTTAAGGTCACAACTTTTGCATTACTTCCGATAAAAAAATGAAAGTCATATTTATTCATTCAACAATTGGGTTCTTACATTGCAGGATTGTAGGAATAATGGCAATTTTGATGACAATTGGTAGACCTATTGATGAGTTTAAAACATGTAAAGAAACTGAAAACTCTAGAAAGTCATGACAGTAGCTTCGTATACACAGCATATGAAGTCAGTAAAATAAAACAGTTCTTCTACAGTGTGATATCGGCACTGTTTTATAACATATATTTGTATATATTTAGCTTTCTTGATGTCTGATATTTCTGTTCTCATATTGTGTTTATTTTGCTGTTGCTTGCTTAAGTATCCATCCATTTATTAAAATTCAATGTGAACACAGAACATCACTCATAATATAGTCACCCATCTTAGGCCAGCTTAGAAATCCAATTAACATGGTATACATACCTACGAAATGCTGAAGGAGCATGACGTAACGGGGGTCACCACTGGGCCTGTTCAAATAATCGTGCAGAATAGCCATTGCCTGCATGACCGACAATAAGACTCACTGTTTCTGCTCTTTTTTTTGGATTACAATAAGCACATTTTTTTTTCTTATATTTTAATTTTATTGAATTTATAAAAATCAAATAACACTTCCTACACATAACTTCAGTTTTACAAAATGAAAAAAAAAAGAAAAAGGTTTGAAACAATTTTTTTTTTGTAAGACTACTAGGGGACCTTGCCTCCGATTGCTTCGCTCGCCAAGCCCTCTGGCCTGGGTTATGGGCCAGCCACTTTGCATCGCTGCCGCTAGCGAATGTGGATTTGACTTAAAGTTTAAATCTGAACAATATATTTGATCTCTTTTCACTGTTCCATTATTTCACCGAGTAATAATTCCCATTTTTTTGCACTAATGTGATCTTCACTATCATTTTTTGAGACTTTTGAATTTTAGTACTTTCATTATCTCTAACCTGCTCTGCATGTGTATTGTGCCAACGTTTTTGAACCATTTCTGTGTGGGTTTCTACCCAAAGTCCAAAGACATGCAGGTTAGGTGGATTGACGACATGAACTTGGCTCTGGTGTGTGTGTGTGTTCTCACCCAGCTTTAGACTTGCACCCTGTCCAGGGGGTTCCTGTCTTGCACTTGCTAGGATAGGCCACACACGAACTTGCTCAGGATTAAGTAGGCTTAGAATATGATATGGCATTTTCAACACTTCCCTGCTCTTTTAATCTTAGAAATATCTTGCCATACCACATCTTGTTATAATTTATAAATCAATGCACTTTCTTAATTTGTCATGTCTACAGGATACCAGGACACACTCATGCAGGCACAGAATCAGGAAATACCCAAATTCATACTTTTCTTATTCTTGGTAGTGCCCCTAGCTCTCTTCTGATTTCAGTCTAAGCCTCACCATAAAGTAGGGTCTGTCTTTGCCAAATAAGAAAGTGTTATTTTTTTTAATTACACAGAGCTGGATGTTCACTCAGGGGGTACGGGAATGCCTTCCATGCTGAAAGGGCCTGTTCCTTAGCCTCTCTTCTCCAATGTACAAAGTAAATGCTAAGATGTCAGATTGGTTATTGCCCCAGGGGAGTGAGCTTTTGTATGCGCTGGGAGATAATGTTGGATTAAATCTGACTGTTACATCTTTCACACATTCAGACGGGAAGGTGCTGAAAAAGCTTAAAATGTTAATGAGATGGTGAATACTTGTTAAAATAAGCGCTTCACTATATCACAGGAGGAACAAGGGAGTCATATCACAGAACGCCTCAGTGATGGTGATGGCCTCCTTGGTGTTCCTGAAGTCATACTCATACTGTAACTGTTAGATTGTGCTTATTTAGTTGTGTCTTTCTCAAAGTAGAGTGAAGCTCCAGTATTTTATCATGGAAGTATTATCATTATAGATTTAACATTCTTCATATGCCAAAGAGTAGAAGCAAAGTAAAAAGGTGTGACAAATCAATTAATACAACCTGGCTATTTCAGAAGTAGTCATAAACGATGCTGGCTGGCATACTTAAATGTGTGTGGATTTTTCTTAAGGTCACATTGCTGCATGGCTGTGCTTTTTCTGCTTCTCCTCTTTCCTGTTACTTCTCTTCAATAATAGATGATAAGATACTTTCACTTTCAAGCATGTCAGGGCCAAGGTGAGACATCCCTAACTCATCTTCATCCAATGTCATTTTGATAGACATGTCCACGAGGTGTGCATGCATGAAGACAACCAATGATTTCGAGAGCCTCACTTTTACGCAAGTGTAAAGACCAGAAAATTACCCCACTTTACTATTTAAAGTTCTGAACTTTCATCTTGCTGGACTGCACTTTTAACACTGGTGAGTTTAATTTTTGCTAGTTTATCCTCCTGTCTCTCCTAGCACTTCCTCTTTCATGTTTAGACATGCTGCATTAAAGAGAAGAGAGAAATGTGCACTTGTAGTTAAAGCAAACAGTTTTCAATATCATAAATTGCCTACAATCCTTTCTTAACAGAAAGAATATGAAATATAACATAATAAACTCACCTTCCTCTACTCTTTGCTGGTCTTTCTCTGTCTTGATTTGCTCTTATGTCTCCTAAATGTATAATTTGAATTGTTTTAGACATGAAATTATTAGCTGTTCTGGAAGGTGCCTGGTAGTGCTGCATGCTAAGAATTATTGGCAAACATGACAGGTAAGGCTTCAAGATCAACAGAAAGAAGCCGGACTTCTATTGAATGTTAACAATACAGTTACTTTATTACTTTTATCCAAATGTTCAGGACATGACAGCAACTAAAAGTGCAACTCATGGCCATGGCAAATTTTTACAACATTGTTATTTTTCTATTATTTTTGCTTCCTTCCATCTTCATATTCAGTTTTTTCTTATTTTTGAGAGCTGTAGCCTAACCAGGAATCATTGTGTACAAGGCAGGACCAACCCCTTAACCGGATACGAGCCCAGTGCAGCGCACACCACTGTCATGCAGACTGAACCTGACATGCATATCTTTGAGATTATAGAACTTAATGGGATGCCACATTGAAAAAGACTGCAAAAAACTGAGGACAATTGCATCTCCCTCACCCTCTATAGTCAACTAAGTGGTTAAAAAAACGGACGAATGGCTGCTTGAATGAACAATCATTAGAACATACTACCTTACCCAAAAGGAATGGCTCCCATCAACTGTTTTGTGTGTAGTTGGATCAGACTCGAATGTTACGGAGTCTTTCCCAGCCCCCACTGCATTCTTGTGCCTCAGCAGATCGATGGCAGGTATTTTTTGTGCCTGCATTAACAGAATTTCTTTTTCTAGTGGTGCACCATATCCAGATCACCTCCACCCTGGTGTACATGACTAAGCATGAATGCCCAGCAATTGTGTGCCTCAGAAAGCGATCCGAGACTTTGGTTCATATTAATTAGGCAGCAGTGGAGAGCAGCTGCATTGTAAACAAGCATGTGTTTGCTGGTAATTGTTTTCATTCTACAGCAAATCAGCTTGGTGCCACCCAGCCATTCAGAACCATTATTGAGCTGTCAGGTTAAGGTGTGAATTAAATTAAAAAAGGCATACCAGTATTTGCTTGTGAATTGCTGTCCCTTCATTTCCATGTTTCAACACCTCCCCCACTTCTTTCTGTCTGTTGCCATTTCTGCCATACTGCCTGCTAGTTCAGACTGCTCGCTTTTGAAAGCTGAATGTGGCAATTTGTAGGCTCCTCTACCTTTGTCTTTGTCATCCTGTTGTCTTGTTCCCTTCTTCTGTTCACTTTTATTTTGCAGCTGTGTTTGCTTTGTTATGTACCGTGTAATGGTTCTAGCTGATAACACTTGATTGTAGGGTATTTTTTTGGTCTCATTCTGGTGACTGTCACTGTGGCGTTTTCTTCCTTGTATATGAAGAGTTATTGTACCGTTCAATTTTGGAACTGTAGAATTATTTTACTTGCCCTGATGGTGCATCCTGTTTATAAAAATGTATCATTTTGAAACTGGACTGATCCAGTTCATGGGGGGCTATCCGAGCAGGTGAAAAAAACAGCCTAGTGAGTGTAAGATCCAGAACAGTGGTTAGTACTTCTATCTGAGATCTCCAGAATCCTGGATTTGTCAATATCCTTCAGGATTTGGTATGTTCATCCTCCATCTGCATTGTTTTTGCTCTGGGTCCAGAGCTCTGGAATTGATCCACAGATCAATTCAAACAGAAATGTGTGTTAAGAAGAACATAAGAAATGTTACTAATCAGAAGAGACCATTCAGTCCATCAAGTCTGTTTGTTAAGCTGTCCCGATATCTCATCTAGGTTCTTCTTGAAGGTTGTCAAGGTTTCTGCTACAACTACATGATTCGGTAGTTTGTCCCAGAGTTCCACAACTCTTTACATAAAGAAGTGTTTTTCTGGCTTCAGTCTTAAATGCACTTCCCCTTAACTTTTACTGATGTCATCGAGTACATGATTCACCCTTAAGCTAAAAGAATTTTGGCGGGTCTACTTGATTAATGCCTTTAAGGATTTTGAAGACCTGTATTAGGTCCCCACAGAGTATCCCCTGCTGGAAACTAAACAAGTTTAATTCTCTGAATCTGCCAGAACAGGATCTGTCCTTATGTCCTGAGATTCACTTGAATGTTCTCTTCTGAGCAACTTCAAGTGCTGCTATGTCTTTCTTGTACCGTGGTGATCAGAACTCCACACAATACTCCAGATGTGGTGTTATTAATGCATTATATGCAAGGCTCAAAAAAATTAAGGAACTGTTAAATTACGCCTTGGGTCTTGATTAATGAAATATTCAAGTGAAAAATCTTTACTGAGTAATACTGTGTCATTTCTTGAGAACAATATGATGTAACAACAGTCAATGGAAACCAAATCAAAACCTGTTGAGGGCTGGATTCAACATCACACCAAAAATCAAAGTCAAAATTTCATCATGGCAACTCATAATGTGACTCAGTAGTGTGTATGGCCCCCACGTGCCTGTATGCACTCCTGAAAACGCCTGGGCATTCTCAAAAATGAGATGGGGATGGTGTCCTAAGTGATCTCTTCCCAGACCTGGATCAGGGCATCAGTGAGCTCCTGGACAGTCTGCGGTACTACTTAGCGGTGTCGGATGCACATATATAACATCCCAGAGGTTCTTATTTGGATTCAGGTCTGTTGAGTGTGCGGGCCAGTCAGTGGCCTAAATGCCTTTGTCATACAGCAACTGCCTACTCACTCTGGCCATATGAGACTGGGCATTGTCCTGCATCAGGAGGAACCCAGGGCTCACTGCACCAGCGTAAGGTCTGACAATGGCTCAGCAGATTTCATCCTGGTAAATAAAAGCAAGCAGGATATGGCTGCACATGATGGAAACTTGTAATTCAAACCACGTGACAATAAATGCATGTTTCTTAAGGTTTCACATTTTAATTGACTGGGAAGCAGGACAGACTACTTTGTAAAATTTTCCGTCACACATTCATGATGGGAACCTTGCATTCTGCCTAATCCCATAGGTGTTGTACTGTGTAGGCCATTACAGTAAACTGAAGTCATGTTTGTGTAAAAAGCTAAAGTTGATATGTGCATTGTGACATTGTGCATTACATTGTGGGAAGTCACATAACATAACAATTTTAAATTTGCTAAATTCAATTTGTGGTCAAGGGGCCAGAGCGTCTCTCAGCAGCATCAGGTGCAAATCAGTAAAGAGACTCCAGTCCATTATAGGGCCAACTCAATCACACCCCGAAACTTAAAGTCACTAATTTAGAGTCACCTGCTAAATACATTTTGGGAGGATTTGGAAGGAAAGCCAGTTAGGATATTCATTTGTAAAAAGTTATGGTCAGTAACAGTGCTTAGGTGCACAGTGGCATTCAAATTAATCAGCTAGTAGAAAGCTTGGATGATGTCTGCCAAAAATTATTCTCTACTCCATTATACTACCACCACCAACATACAGTGCAGACACAAAACAGGATGAACCCATGGATTCATGCTGTTTATGCAAAATCCCGATCCTATCTGCACACTCAATCAAATCAAGATTTGTCAGACCAGGAAATATTATTCCAATTTCAGTTGACCATTTCTAGTGATAATTTGTTCACTGTAACCTCATATTCCTATTCTTAGGTGACAGGCATGAAACCCAGCATTGTTTTTGGGTGCTGTAGCCCATCTTTGACATGTTGTGCTTGAGATTAGTCCTTCTGAACACTAGTGACAGAAAGCTGGTATTTTGACATTTATGGCCTTTCTGTTAGCTGAGTAAGTCTGCTATTTTTCTCTAACTTTTTTGTGTTTTGCCATGAGAACTGACACTCACTGGATGTTTTTTTGCTTATTACATCATGGACTATACTGCAAACCCAAATGCAATAAATCACAGGAGGCAGCTGTTCCAAAGATTCTGGAAACACTGCAGTTAGGGCTACAAATCAGACCTTTACAAGGGGATACACTCACACATGCCCAGTAACAATCTCTTTCCCAGTTTAATCCCAGTTAACTTGGTTTGCTCCAATACATTGAACCCTGGGTCAGGCTAACTAGCAACTCAAACTCCATCTGGTAAAAGTAAGGGTGTCCCTTGCTGGATTGGTGTCCCAGCTGTGGAATAGGATTTAACTCCCATAAATATGCAATGGAAATAGTGGGTTACCAAAATGGATATTTAAAATTTGCACTCTCTTTGTTGTTATAAATTTTTTGTATGTATCATTAACTAAGGATTTTCATCATAACAGATTGAATGTTGAAAAGAGAAAAGAAAGGAGTAAATATCTTTTACAGTCAGTGCATACAGATAAGGAGCTTTGCATTATCACATTAAAGAACTGACCTCTTGTTAAATGGCGAACAGAGATTCTGCAAGAGAGTTTAATTTTTATATCAGTGCATGGAAAAAGCAATTATCAGATTGCTTGTCTTCTTGCTAATTAAAAGCTCTAATTTAAAACACTTTAACTAGGAGACAATTTAGACACAGCAGTCAATCTGATTTGCTTGTTCTAAACCAATTTTGACTCTCTGCTAATACACCTGTATAGCTCAGGTGTTCCACTGTCTTGTCTTTTGTAATAGCTTACAAAAATGTATCTGTGATACATTTTTAAATAACGGGCCTATAGTTGATAAGGTCATCTTGATCACCGTTTTATATATATTGGGGCAATATTTGGAAGCTTCTAGACTTCATAAATCACCCCAAATATAAGGAGGGGTACTGGAAGAACTCAAAATAAATATAAACAAAGGTAAAATAGCAAAATGTATTGTTATACCTACCTTTACAGGGAGGCTTGCCCACTTGCCCACTAGAGTACCACATCAAAAAACTCTCTCTCTCGCTCTCTTTCCTTCTTTCTTAGTCACTAGACATCCATTCATCCCACCAATCGAGTGTTTGCTCTTGACCCTGCACTCAGTTAATCTTTGGCACGGAGGATGCTTTAATCTTTATATTCTATGGTCATTTGAAGGTCAGGGGGTAGAGGACACTAAGCTACAACTTCCTGTTGTGACCACTGATGTTCCTCTAACCATGGGCCCTCAGTTGCCTTTAGAGGATTAGGTCTTTAAAATAGCTCCTTGACTTCCTGCTTTGAGTACATCCAGTACCATACAGTCCCTATTAGGACTGTGTTCCCTCCAGAAGGCGGAAATTGCTGACACCTCTATTATTTCTTCATGGCCTCAGTCTCTTTATAAGAAAGGAGAGGCTATGGATCTCAGCCAGTATCTGAACCACCCTGGGTCCTAGTGTCTTTGGAGAACTTTCATGCTTCCACCTAGATTGTATCTCTCTCTGTCTCTCCCTCTCATGCTGGTGCTGTATTGATTATCTCTACTGTGGGAACGCTGGCATAATTAATTAAATGTATAAATTATGTTTCCTGCATGTTTCTATTTGATGAGCTGTCAGTTTAGATTTAGTTATACTGAGATTATCTACTAAGACTGTTCACGTTACAAGCCTCATTGCTCAACTCCGATTTTTTTAAAAAGACCTTGATGGTTTACATTCATAAGTACAAGTGACATGTATCTAACTGTAATGCGAACGCTCTGTCCACTAAAACTGCACGCATGCATGCATGGATACTTTTATGCATGAGTCATCTGCTTTACCAGCAACAAAAAATGTTTGTGTGGTGACTTATTGTATTAAAACCAACAAATGGACGCACTAGTAGTTAGTGTATACATTGCATTTTACTCTGGAGGATGGCAAACAGTTTATCAGCTGTACATGATTAGGCTGAAAAGGAAAAAAAACCAGAAGGCTAGCTTTTGCTGTTTTTGTAGCTATTGCTGGCACTGCTGCACTAAGTGATGTGTGGGTACGAGAAGATTACCAGCAATGGTGGGACTGTGACTATTGTCACAGCTGTAACTCTGATGGCAGCACTCAGCCCATTTATATAAGCAAAAAAACACCTGAATTCTGATCTAATTGTTCCCATTCATGTAACCTAACCACAAACCAGATATGTTATCCAACCTAGGACCACACATAGCAGTGACTTAGATCTGATTTGAAAAGATTGGATTTCTGCCTCCACACAACCCTGAAAACTGCAGATTTGTTTCATAGTAAGGCAAAAAAATAGATTTAAGTCACTTCAGCATGTTAATAGCTTAAGCTCAAGATTCTACAATGCAAATTTTAAGAAGGAGAACGTAATGACAGATAGATAGATACTTTATTAATCCCAAGGGAAAATTCACATAATTTGTCTATGACACTTTAAACACTAACACTAAGACTAAAAAAAAATCAGAACTATTAATGATCACTGGATCACTATAAATATTTATAAAAAACATTATGGTCTCTGCTATTAAATGCTAGAAAGCTGTAGGGTCTGGCCAGGCGCTAGGGAGTCATATGGCTAGGCTAGGCCATCCCAGATATCACGTCAAGCCCTCCAATCCACACTGTTGGGCTGGCAACACTAGAGGAGTAGTAAAGACACTTCTCAATTGTAAAAATGAACTGAGGAGCTCATACTGACTGCGTCTGATTCTATGTTTCTATAACCTAAAATCGTCTCAATTCTGCTTTTTGATGCATATGCAATTTTTTTTTTCGACTGTTCAAATTAATTCTGCAAGTGTTTCAAGTCTGACAAGACTGTGTACTGATATTTATCATGAATTTGCAAATTAATAAAAAATCATTGGTTAGACAGATGCAAACTAATAAAATCCATGAATACAACCTGATTTGAAACAGTGCAAGTTTAAAGTGCAAGTTGTCTGTGAATTGGTCAGCTCACAATGGCCAGTGCTCTAGGATGCTTTGATTGTGTTCTGCTAGAGGTGGAGAACTAGCAGCTTAGAATGATGTTGGAACAGGAGATTAAACATGGTTGAAAAACAAAGCAAAGTTGAGACTGGGAAAATAAAGATATTGTTATCATAACTTAAAAGTGAATCGTAAATTTCAGAACAAAAAGCAATGCTATGAAAAGATAGGTTTTTTTTTTTTATTATTAAGAAAGCTGATCCCGGGACTATTCTGATACATAATAGTGAGTCATGGCGGTTAATGATAAAGCAAGGATTAATAATCTACTGTCTGATCTATTCGTTTTAAAATACGGGTTTTTATCAGCATATATTCTCATATATTCTCATTATTACTTAGTATTACTAGGGCGCTATCTGTTTATGTTTTATTGTGCTTAATTATTTTTTTTCTCTTTTTTTTTTTCTTTTCTAATTATTTCATCTCTACCCTAAACGAGACTGTTCAATATCATACCCTTGGTTTATTGTTATTGCTATTACTGCATTACTGCATTAAGACTTGTTATGCTTATTATGGACACATTTTAACACCATCCCCTGGGTTTATTATCTGGGTGTATCATCTTAATGCACTAAAATTGCTGAAGACTGTATATATATTTTAAGTGCAAAACTCTTTTTTTTTTTTAAAGACTATATTGGTAAGAGATATCTCTATCTTTTAACCCTAAGGCGCCGCTGCATTGGGGCTTGTTTTGCTTTGGATGTGCTCTGTCTCTGGGTATGTCAGAGGACTGGGACTGTGTGAAGTGGGTTTTAGCCTCACTTGGGAGGCAAAAGGGAGGGTGGGGGGTTAAGGGGGAGAGAAAGAGAGCAGGCTTGATCTATACCTAATCTATCCTCTCAATCTTTATAATTATAACTATCAACGTAATAATAAGCTGCATGGCAACAACTCTTGGGGAAATAGGAAATTAAGACCTAAACTGTCTCACTTCCAGTTAAGACTATAAAATGACATCAAAAACTCAGAATCAGTGTCTCCATGATGGGACAGTTAACTTGTAAGCTGGAATGTTAAAGGCCTGAATCACGAATTAAAGAGAAAGAAAGTACTTTCTCACCTAACAGGTCTAAATGCTAAAATAGTATTTTTACAGGAAACCCACTTACTAAGCAAGGATCAGTTCCGGCTGCAAAAAGACTGGACTGGCCAAATGTTCCATTCTAGTTTTACAAAGAAAACTAGAGGTGTGGGAATTCTCATACATAGAACAGTACCATTTGTAGCATCAGATGTAGTATTGGATCCTGAAGGGAGATATGTAATGGTCATGGGAGACTTATCTAACTGTAAAATGATTTTGATAAATGTTTATGCACCTAATGTTGATGATAAGGAATTTATACAAAATTTATTTGCATCCATTCCCAATCTGAACACTCATAAAGTTATAATGGCTGGGGACTTTAATTGTGTTCTAAATCCACTTTTAGATAGGACTTCCTCCACAGGGGGAACGGCATCTAACACCGCAAAGATAATTACAAAGTTTATAACTGATCACAACTTATCAGATCCCTGGAGGTTTTTAAACCCAAATTCAAGAACATATTCTTTCTACTCACCAGTACATCATTGCTACTCAAGGATTGATTACTTCTTTATAGACAATAACTTCTTGCCTAAGATTAAATCTTGTAAATACGATGCTATTGTTATTTCTGACCATGCACCTATGATCTTGGAGCTAAAATTACTAAGCCCCATACACTCACCCCGCAGATGGCGCTTCAACCCGCTTCTGTACTGAATTTATATCCAAACAAATGAAATTCTTTCTAGAGACAAATACATCCCCCGAAATCTCTGCAGGAATACTCTGGGAAACTCTTAAGGCCTTCATAAGAGGACAGATTATCTCATATCTTTCCCACAGAAATAAATCCGAGCCAAGAAAGTAGCAGAGATAAAAGCGAAATTACTAAAATAGATGAAGAACATGCCAGACTACCAAGCGAGACTCTACATAGGAGGAGGCAGGCTCTACATTCAGAATTAAACCTCTTGACAACTAAAGAAACTGAACAACTAATTTACAAATCCAGACATCATTATTATGAACATGGAGAAAGCTAATAAGCTTTTAGCTCAACAAATTCACAAGGAAGAAGTGCGCATAGCGCAATCTCGGTAATCACTAACACGAACGGAGATAAAATCATCGAACACAAAAATATAATGCACACTTTCAGAGACTACTATAAATCCCTATATACTACTGAGTTTAAAGAAGACAATACACAATCTAATGCATTTCTGGATACATTACAGATACCACAAATAGACGCTTTTAGTGTGGAGGAACTTGATAAACCTCTGGCATTATCAGAATTACTAGATGCTATAAAGTCACTCTAAGGCGGGAAAGCAGCAGGCTACCCTGCAGAGTTTTACAAGAAATTCTCCGCTCAGCTAGCTCCCTCCTATTAGCAACATTTACAGAAGCCAGAGATAACCAATCTCTTCCACAAACCTTTGCCAAGCACTAATCACTGTCTTTCCAAAACAAAATAAGGACTTATTACAATGTGCATCATACAGACCAATTTCACTTCTGAATAACGCGTTAAAATACTCTCTAAAATCATAGCTAGAAGGATGGAGAAAGTGCTCCCTCGTAATATCACAAGACCAAACTGGATTTATTAGGGGCCGACACTTATCTTCAAATCTTCGCCTGTTTAATGTAATATACTCACCAACTAAATCAAACACCCCAGAAATATTATTATCATTGGATGCAGAAAAAGCATTCGACATGATTGAATGGAAATACCTTTTACTACATTGGAGAAGTTTGGGTTTGGCCCAACATTTGTGCATGGATTAAATTACTGTATACTAACCCAGAAGCTTCAGTTTGCATCAATAACATTTGCTCAGACTACTTTAAACTAGAGCGTGGCACTAGACAAGGATGCCCTTGTCACCTGCTGTTTGCATTGCCATTGAACCACTGGCAATACATTGTCGAAATACTGATCAGATAAAGGGGATTAGCAGAGAAGGACTGGAACAGAAAATCTCATTATATGCAGATGACATGGTACTGTATATATCGGACCCAGAAAATTCTGTGCCTGCAGTCTTAGCAGCACTCACAGAATTTCAAAAGATCTCTGGTCTCAGAATTAATCTGAATAAAAGTGTACTCTTTCCAGTGAATTCTCAAGCATATAATATTAGATTAGACACCCTACCTTTTATCATTGCAGAACAGTTTAAATACCTAGGGTAAACATCACAAGTAAACATAAAGCTCTTTATCAACAAAATTTCGTCTCTGCATGGAAAAAATTAAACAAGACTTGCATAGATGGTCAACCCTTCATCTCACACTAGCTGGAAGAATTAACACTGTTAAGATGAATATTCTTCCTAAGCTCCTTTTTATTTCAAAACATCCAATATACATTAATAAATCATTCTTTAAGCAATTAGATTCAACAATAACCTCATTTATTTGGAATTCAAAACATCCACGCATCAAAAGAGCGACCCTACAAAGACAAAAGGCAGAAGGCGGCATGGCTCTACCTAACTTCCAGTTTTATTACTGGGCAGCAAATATACAGGCGATAAGAACCTGGACACAAATAGAAGAACATACACAGGCTTGGACCGCAATAGAAGTAAAATCCTGCAGTACTTCTTTGTATTCCTTGCTCTGTGCTCCAATAAACACACGCTATCGGCAATACACTAATAACCCAATTGTGCTCCACTCACTTAGAATCTGGAACCAATGTAGAAAGCATTTTAAGACGGAGAAGCTTCTATCTGTGGCACCTCTGCAAGAGAACCACCTCTTTCAACCTTCACAAACATATGCAGTTTTAATATCTGGAAAAATTTGGAATTAACTTGCTTAGAGATCTTTATATAGACAACGTCTTTGCATCCTATGAACAATTACATTCCAAATTTAACATTCCAGCTACACATTTCTTTCACTATCTTCAAATCAGGAACTTTGTTAAACAGAACCTTCCAGATTTTCCTCATCTTGCACCCTCATCCATGCTGGAAAAAAATATTGCTCTATCTCAAGGACTTAGACTCCATCTCTACAATATATAAAATCATTTTACAATCCCTTCCTTTCAAAGATCCAAGAGGACACTGGGAAAAGATCTCTCAATTAATATATCAGAAAAGGAGTGGAAAGTAGCAATGCAGAGAATTCACTCGAGCTCCATATGCGCAAAGCATACAATTATACAACTCAAAATTATATTTCGAGCACATCTGTCTCGACTAAAACTCTCCAAAATGTTTCCAGGGCCTGATCCAACCTGCGAACGTTGCAACCAAGTCCCAGCCTCACTAGGTCACATGTTCTGGGCCTGCACCAAATAACATTATTCTGGACAAAAATTTTAATTACCTCTCAGACAGCCTTGGACTCACAATCCCTCCTAACCCATTAACAGCTGTGTTTGGGGTTCTTCCAGAGGGGCTTAAAGTGGAGAAGGACAAACAAATTGTGATTGCATTCACTACACTTTGGCACGCAGACTTATTCTGATAAACTGGAAGAACCCAAACTCTCCTCTTTAAGTCAGTGGGAAACTGATGTGTTATATTATTTGAAATTGGAAAAATCAAATACTCAGTTAGAGGATCTGTACAGACTTTTTCAAAACATGGCAGGATCTAATCAGTAATATTTTAAAATAAGTTCATAAAGCACAGAGAATTTATTAATTTAGGTATGTTTACAAGCCTTAAATTTTAACGCTTTGGCTTGCTCTCTCCTCAGGGTGGGGATCGATCTTTTCTTAATTCAGTTTTTCTTTTTGTAAAAACTTGATTGCTTTGTATGGATTGTAATAAAATTAATAAAAATTAAAAAAAAAAAAAAGATTTTTTTTTTTCTGCAAAGCTTTGACAAAAATTGAATACCAGAGCTGACCTTTTAATCTGTTGCATCAACGATGCCAAAAGTCATGACCTCTAAGGCTACGCCCCTGGAATCTCAGAGTCGCATTCTAATGATGGGACTCACAAAATGGCTGCGTCCTAGAAAAATAAAATGGCTCAATAACGGTGTAAATCATTTTCAGCACTTTAAATACTTACTGAATTCAAGAAAGAAATCCAATTTCAGATCCCATGTGCTAAAAAACCCATAAGGATACAAAAGATTCATGCAATGACATGATAAAAACTTGTAAAAAATGAATAATAAAATCACTTTATGACAGATTGGAGTCACCACTGCCAAATCTGCCTGCAAGACTCTCGAAAAAATACACATTTGAGGAGAGACCTTGCAAAAAACACTTAGAAAATGGCCGTATTGGCAGGCTTTTATTATTATTATTTGCTTTTCACATTTCTTGACATATATCTATGTCTCCTAAGTAAAGAGATATTTGATCTTTTAGTATAATTACAAACAATTATAGTTTGGAGTATCTCTCTATTTGAACAAGCTAACCACGTAGTTTACATTGATGGTGACAGGACAGTATAATTTTTTATGCAATTCCATAAATTATAATTAAAATCTTGAACTTAGCTGAAAAAAAAAACAACTGAAGAGCTGAAAATAATCACAAAATTTAATGAAATCGAAGTATATTGATTATCTCTAAACAATAACCCATGATTCCTATTTACTGTATCCTAAATAGTATGCTAAATGTATGCAAGGAAGTCAATATCACCATCCAGTCAATCCATGGTATCAGTTTTCTCAACGAAAAACATTTTTAGTGTTCCAGGAGTGAATATGAAGAGTATACTCATGATGTCATTGATTAGGGTGAACAACAGAGAATGAAACTGGCAGAGTTTTACTGTAGGTTTTAATGTAAACCTGTTTGACAGTTGCATATACTTTGAATTAAATCAGCCTTTAGCAATGTAATCGGATTTTACTTTTGCAGTCCTGTTGCCATGTTGACTGTTTAATTTTAATTTGCTAACCTGTGTCTCCTAGTTTGATTATTATTATTATTATTGTTGTTGTTGGTGGTAGTGGTGGATTATTACCTATGTTGTAGCCTATATAATTTTGTTCCGTCGCCCCAGTGTTCATCACAGGTCAGATACCCATGCACATCCCATTGTATATATCCTGATTATGTCATTTCATAAAATTTTGTTAATTTCTGGAATGAGTTTAAGATATCAGTCACAATGTCTGTTAAGTTTGCACTGCATGTGTTTAAATAAAAATGGACAGGTGCATTTTAGCTTGATAACAGAGGATGAAGCAGTCAAGTTATTTAGAGAAGAGTGCTAAATTTCGTTTCTCAAAGACATGCATTGGGGGGAACAGCCATTGTTAAATTATCCCTAGGCCCTAGTGTGTGTGTGTGTGTGTGTGTGTGTGTGTGTGTGTGTGTGTGTGTGTGCGTGTGTTTGTGTGTGTATTTGCGCTATGATGGACTGGTGCCCTCTCCAGGTGCTGATAATCATTTCGATGATGATTTTAGTTTTATTAATAAATTATTTCCGAACTCCTAATGCATATTACGTATGTAAACATTTTAAATTCCATGGAAACTCTCTATTCAATACTCTCATATCAATAACAAACTGAAATGTTTAATTTTTTTCCATTCAGAAATAAATATTCATCATTTTAAATGTAATAAAGAATGGTTTCGTCACCCAGATGCAGAGAATTAGAAAATGCATGAATGCTGCATTTTTTAGAAAATCTTTTTGGTGGTCTTAAACATATAATTACCTTCTTGCGATGCAAAGTGAACATTCTTCAAAACTCATTTTGTTTCAGTCCTGAATTGTATACTGGCTGTACTGATCCCAACTTGGCCTTCTTAAGGCGATCTTAGCTACAGTTAATGGTTTAGGTGTGTCAAATGTGGGATGGTATAAAAGTCACATACTGTATTACTTGCAATGTTCAATCCCTTTAAGTTTGTAAATCAATCAAGCAAAATGATATTTTTCTCATTTAATACACAATCATAAACATTTTCAGCATAGCTACAGTAGGTGGCCAGGCTTCACTTTTCAAGGATTAAAATTGATTTGTTTATTGTTTTTTTAGATTTTGGCACAATTTTTATTGTACTGCTCATTTTACTTTGGGTTTTTAATTGTGGGTATTTTTATTTGTATTAAAACCACTGTCCTTTCCCTATGTGATGTTGTAAACCTGGTCTTCCATAAACTTCCTGCTCCCCCAATAGTTTAAGCAATATTCGACTAATCTACTTATATGCCTCCCCAATACATTGATGCCTCTCTGGTTCAAAAACAGACTGTCACGGTGGTACAGGTCCCATCTATTCATGAAGGTGCTCCTTTATTTAATAAACCTATGTCTCATTTTCCTACACTAAGATTTGAGCCACAAGGTAAATCTTCAGATCTCCTTAATCTTACCAGGAGTGGGACATGGTACAAGCAGAACTTTACTTGTCTTGTCAGTTCTGTTTCACCGTTTAAAAGGGGGTTTTGGAGGAGCGACCGCGTCTCCTTGGAGTATGTTCAGCCCCCCTCTTCACAACGTGAGTGGCAGAGACGTGAAGTGGCTGGAGCATAGCGCAGGCCTGGGGATAGGCGAGTGAAGCGAGCAAAGGGAGAACCCCCTAGTGTATATATATACATATATATACATAAGTAAATATTTATGTATATATATATATGTATATATACAGTATATATATATAAATATATATATATATAATATATACACCTGTTTTTTACTATATAGGTAGATGGATGGCTCCTTACATGTCTGGCAGGCCTTTTTAATGAAAGTATGTGGATAGATGGGCAACCCGACTGAGCTGGTTATTGGTACCTTTCTCAGTTAGAGAAAACTTGCCCGGGAAGAGTGCAAAAAAAGGGAGAAAAAGTTGCTGTTGTGTTGTGGTTATTATAAAGAAGCCTTATGTTTAGGTAATTTATTATAATAAATTATAATAATAGTATAATAAAACCCTGGATTTGTGTCACCTTGGTTGTGTCTAGGGTAAGGGTACTGGAACACCTAATGATCTACATATATATATATATTATATAAATATATATATATATATATATATATATATATATATATATATATATATATATATATATATATATATATATATACTGCTCAAAAGAATTAAAGGAACACTTTTTAATCAGAGTATAGCATAAAGTCAATGAAACTTATGGGATATTAATCTGGTCAGTTAAGTAGCAGAGGGGTTGTTAATCAGTTTCAGCTGCTGTGGTGTTAATGAAATTAACAACAGATGCACTAGAGGGGCAACAATGAGATGATCCCCAAAACAGGAATGGTTTAACAGGTGGAGGCCACTGACATTTTTCCCTCCTCATCTTTTCTGACTGTTTCTTCACTAGTTTTGCATTTGGCTACAGTCAGTGTCACTACTGGTAGCATGAGGCGATACCTGGACCCTACAGAGGTTGCACAGGTAGTCCAACTTCTCCAGGATGGCACATCAATACGTGTCATTGCCAGAAGGTTTGCTGTGTCTCCCTGCACAGTCTCAAGGGCATGGAGGAGATTATAGGAGAAAAGCAGTTACTCTAGGAGAGCTGGAGAGGGCCATAGAAGGTCCATAACCCATCAGCAGGACCAGTATCTGCTCCTTTGGGCAAGGAGGAACAGGATGAGCACTGCCAGAGCCCTACAAAATGACCTCCAACAGGCCACTGGTGTGAATGTCTCACCAAACAACCAGAAAGACTTCATGAGGGTGACCCAAGGGCCCCATGTCCTCTAATGGGCCCTGAGCTCACTGCCCAGCAGCATGCAGCTCGATTGGCATTCGCCATAGAATACCAGAATTGGCAGATGCACCACTGGTGCCCTGTGCTTTTTACAGATGACAGCAGGTTCACCCTGAGCACGTGACAGAAGTGAAAGGGTCTGGAGAAGCCATGGAGAACATTATGCTGCCTGTAACATCATTCAGCATGAGCAGTTTGGTGGTGGGTTAATGATTGTCTGGGGAGGGATATCCATGGAGGGTCACACAGACCGCTACAGGCTTGACAAAGGCACCTTGGCTGCCATTAGGTATTAGGATGAAATCCTTGGACCCATTGTCAGACTCTATGCTGGTACAGTGGCTCCTGGTGCACGACAATTCCTGGCCTCATGTGGTGAGAGTATGCAGGCAGTTCCTGGAGGATGAAGGAATTGATACCATTGACTGGCCACCACACTTTCCTGACCTAAATCCAATAGAACACCTCTGGGACATTATGTTTTGGTCCATCCAATGCCACCAGGTTGCACCTCAGACTGTCCAGGAGCTCAGTGATGCCCTGGTCCAGATCTGGGAGGAGATCCCCCACAACACCACCTGTCATCTCATTTGAAGCATGCACCGATGTTGTCAGGCATGTATACAAGAACACAGGGGCCATACAAAGTGCTGCGTACAATTTTGAGTTGCTGCAATTAAATTTTGGCAAAATGGACTAGCCTGCCACATAATTTTTTCACTCTGATTTTTGGGGCGTCTTTGAATTCAGGGCTCTGTAGGTTGATCATTTTCATTTCCATCAAGCGATGTGGCATCCTTTCGTTCCTAACCCATTTCCCAGTCTATATCAGTATAGATATCCAGGAGGATTTCTTTTTCCCATTGAAATCTGATGTGTTTTCAAAGTGTCCCTTTAAGTTTTTTGAGCAGTTTATATATATACTAGCAGAATACCAAGGCTTGTGGGAGAAGTAGTGTGTTAAAGAAGTTATGAAAAAGAAAAGCAAACATTTTAAAAATAACGTAAGATGATTGTTAATGTAATTGTTTTGTCATTGATATGAGTGTTGTTGTCATATCTATCTATTTATATTATATATATATATATATATATATATATATATATATATATATATATATAGCAAAATACCTGCGATTGGCAGCGGAGAAGTAAAAAGAAAAGGAAACATTTTAATAATAACGTAACATGATTGACAATGTAATTATTTTGTCATTGTCATGAGTGTTGCTGGGATATAAATACATATATATACATATACATATATACACATACTGTATATATACACACACACATATATACATACTGTATATACAACATATACATATCTACATATATACTGTATATACACATATATATACAAATCTACATATATATATCTACATATATATATTAGGGGTGGGACTCGATTAAAAAATTAATCCAATTAATTAGAGGCTGTGTAAGAATTAATCTTGATTAATCGTATGTAATCCTTTACGTAAATTTGCCCCAAATCGCAAATGTTTTTTTTTTTTTTAATTTAAAACGGTTTTAGTGGGCGACAGAATCAAATAATAGACATGGACATGAATATTGTAAACTGAAGCTGTTTTAATTTCTGAAAAAAAGCTTTTAAACTGCATTTGAATTCAAAACAGAAACAAAAATATCATCCCTGGTTAAAATTGGGCAGACTTAAAAATAAAGTGGTAGTTTAAGTACTTTAAGTACATTTTCAGAATAGTATTGTCTTTAAATAATAATAACCAAAATTTCAACATAAAGTGCAGTTTTCTTCTTAAAAAAATAAGTCAGAAACATAAAAGGTAATTTGACCAGCTTACTTTTTAAACTCTGAGTAACATTAGCCAAAATTATTTTGTACATTAGGCTAAAACAGTGTGATCATTGAACATTTTGTAATGTTCGGGTAGTCGAAATGATCAGTCGTAGGAATGCGCTTTATTCCGACTCTAACATTTTTGTAGCTGTGATGTGTGCATCATTGTAATGGATGTACCAGGAAATCATGCATTGACAAAAGTTCCCGTTTGCTTGGAACTGAAAGTGTGATTAAATGCGTTATTTTTTAACGCGTTATGGAGTACATGCATCGAAGCTTCTCAGCTGTGCTTGTGCTAAGAAAGGAAAATTTTAAAAATAACGTAACATGATTCTCGTTAACCTAATATTTTTTCATACGTCCCAAACCAAGGAGATCGAAGGTAAAATGAATCAGGTAGCAGCATACATAGTCAGTACACCCCCTCTCGGGAATCGAACCTCTAATGTCGGCATTAGAGGCGAAGACTCTACAATTACACCACAGCGTGTGGCTTGTCTATGCTAAAGTATGTATTGTAGATCGGGGTATATATATACATTTATATATATATACCCGTGTACCGCAGCGGAGAAGTAGAAGTTATGAAAAAGGGAACATTTTAAAAATAACGTAACATGATTGTCAATATACAGTAATTGTTTTGTGAGTGTTATTGAATGTTACTGTCATCAAGGATTTGATTATCATTATTTCTTTCAGTCAGGCTCGTATTTGTAGGATGTGTTCAAGTTACATTCCGTGTTTGTCAATCGTTGTAAAGATAAGAGGTTTCATTCATCGATTAGTTCCTTACTGCATCAATAAACAGCTCGTCTTCCTCTTTATCTGAGACGTGACACACTGCATGCACGTTTTTTTACGCTGTCTTCCTTTAGCAGGACATTCACTTTTTCCACCGTGTGCTTTGTTTCCGCAGTAGCTGCACTTATGAATATGATTGTATGTATAAGACGCTTCATATTTTTTTGCTGCCTTCTCAATTGTGTAATTCGGTTTTTGTTCAGCACTCTTTGGAACTGTTGCTTTTTGTCTGCGCATTGCGTCAGTTCGCATGAGCCGCTTGGTGTTCTTGCATCGAAGGTTCCCAGCTGTACTGGTGCCATCTCGTGTAATGTCAGCTAAGACCCGGCACTTAAAGTTTCTCTCGCAGTTTCAATGAGTTTGTGCCAAACACCACCCTGACCATCTCATCTTCCTCTGCATAAGCGCAGTCCTTCACCCGTGAACATTTACGGCAGTGTTTGTATTGGATTGCCGCTGATGGACGGCCTTATATGGGCAGGCACTAAATTACAAACGCTAGTGGCAGCCTGTCTATGAACTTAATTTAATATAAACTTACGGTTCACGCCGTGCTTTGTTTCCGCAGTAGCTGTACTTATGAATATGCTTGTATGCATCATTTGCTTCATAATGTTTTTCTGCCTTCTCAATTGTGAAATGGCGTTTTGTGCTCATCACTGTTTGGAGTTCTTCCTTGTTCTCTACGTACTTACGTAGGAGGCGTGATGATGTCACACGAAACTCCGCCCCCCACGGCCATCTCCAACTCAAGACTCCATTACATTATATGGCGAAAAATAGCTTCCAGTTATGACCCTTATGCGTAGAATTTCGAAATGAAACCTGCCCAACTTTTGTAAGTAAGCTGTAAGGAATAAGCCTGCCAAATTTCAGCCTTCTACCTACACGGGAAGTTGGAGAATTAGTGATGAGTCAGTGAGTCAGTGAGTGAGTCAGGGCTTTGCCTTTTATTAGTATAGATACATATATATATATATATACAGTATATATATACTGTACATATATATATATATATATATATATAATTATACTCTGTAAAATAAATTAAAATCAAAAAGGTGTACTCCTGCCAATTATATCTAAAATGTTGTCATCAGTACTCATTAAATGTGCTAGTTGTTTTACAAAAATTCATAAAAAAGGTTATTAATATCTTTAGGCAAGATACAGTATATGTTGATCTATTATGTGTGACATCTTTACCTTCATGATTAATATTAATTAGACAAATGTGCTGTTAAATCAGCAGTTCATTATGGAAACATCTCTGAGCTCTTCTTAGGCAAGCTGCCGAGTTCAGCATGTACAACTCTAAGTGTGGCTCTCACAAATGTTTGCCTTCATTTTTGTACACTGCGGATTGACCTAAGTCAGCTAGATTTTGACTTTTCCCAAGGACACCAGACTTCTTTAACTTTTATTGATATCCATGGCAAAGTAGACAACTTTAAGAAGGGTAATCTCTGTTTTCATGCTTATTTTGTCACTTAGTATTAGTTTACTACTGAAATGTACACCCTTATTTAGATGCAGTCTGGCTTATTTATTCAAAATGTACCATTGTTATAGTATAAACAACCAAAGTTACACTTAGGTAATAATATCAGAGCGATCAATATCCAGTGGAATCTGGCCATGAATATTTAAAGTAGACAATGTTTTACATTCATTGCACTTTAGAAGAACATCGATTCATTTTTCACAGCTCAGTCATTAATCTGTATTGAAAAGGTATTAGTTAACTCAGGTATCAGTTATACTGCCATTTCCTTCTCATCTCAGTTCTCAGTTTGAAGCTGTGCATGATTGTGGGCTCCACAAAAAGTCATGAAAAGAAAATTGAACCAGGCTCAGGTGGTCATTTGGTACAAGAATCTTTTTATTAAAATTAATATGTAGTATATTTGACAAGAGTATGGTGATTTTATAAACAAAAAAGAAACAATAGCACACTGTACTATTCAAAAAACAGCATTTATCAGGCAGATAGTAACGGCACTCCAGAGCAGGACATGAGAAGTAATTATGAAGTATAATACACCTACTCCCAGCCAGGAGTAGGAGTTCTTGTTTGTGAATGAATGATTTTACGGTTTTATGGCACCCCAAGACACAAAATGGCATCCTTGAATGCATTTTGTAGTTTCCGTAGAAAACCATAATGACGTTTTGTAGTTTTCTGACACTAATGGTAAGGAATCACCAAAACTATAATGATAATAATATTCAAAGCAGTAGAAAAAGAAGAAAAAAGAATAAAAACATAAGGTTGGATTTGGACATTGTGCTAAGCAGCACGTAATTGTTGCTACTTCTCAAAAATTCAAGAATAACACTGTAGTAACCAGCATATTGCAGTGAAGGTGGATGGGGCTGATTGGGTGATTGACAGCAAAATATCACACAGGTACACTAAGCTCTGCATTCTACAAACCTCTAGAATATTCACGTTAAATTTCAAAAGCCTGGGAAGGTTTAAGAATGCAAGTGGAGACTCATGGGACACTGGATAAATGAAGCCTTGCAGAAGATGGGGGGTGGTGGTTATGGAAATAGACACTGGAATCATGAATGTGACTTCAGAAACAGTGTCAGGACAGCCATGGCTAGTTTCAGTAACTGTTACTTTACAAGGAGTTTCCTGTGGCCTTGACAGCAGGAAGACGATTCTACTAAAACTATGGCTGTGGATCATTTATCTATACTAATAAAAGGCAAAGCCCTCACTCACTCACTCACTCACTCACTCATCACTAATTCTCCAACTTCCCGTGTGGGTGGAAGGCTGAAATTTGGCAGGTTCATTCCTTACAGCTTCCTTACAAAAGTTGGGCAGGTTTCATTTCGAAATTCTATGCGTAATGGTCATAACTGGAAGCTGTTTTTCTCCATTTACTGTAATGGAGATGAGCTTGAATGCCGTGGGGGCGGAGTTTCGTGTGACATCATCACGCCTCCCACGTAATCACGCAGTACATAGAAAACCAGGAAGACCTCCAAAAAGCGCTGAAGAAAACATGCATTATATAATTGAGAAGGCAGCGAAACAATAAGAAGCGAGCGAGTGACATATACAACCATATTCATGAGTTCTGCTACTTCGGAAACAAAGCACGATGTAAACCTACACTTTAAATTAAGTTCATAGACAGGCTGCTGCTGGCGTTTGTAATTTAGTGCCTGCCCATATAAGGCCGTCCGTCAGCGGCAATCCAATAGCAAGCTCCCACTAAATATTGACGGGTGAAGGACTGTGCTTATGCAGAGGAAGATAAGATGGTCAGGGTGGTGTTTGGCACAAACTCAGCGAAACTGCAAGAGAAAGTTTTAAGTGCCAGGACAAAGGTAACATTAAATACAGCCATGGACATAGCGAGATGGCACCAGCACAGCTGGGAAACTTCGATGCATGTACACCGAAGCGGCTTACGTGAACTGACGCAGTGCACAGATAAAAGCAACAGTTCCAAAGAGCGCTGAACAAAAACGAATTACACAATTGAAAAGGCAGCAAAAAATATGAAGCGTCTGATACATACAAGCATATTCATAAATCCAGCTACTGCGAAACAAAGCACACGGTGGAAAAAGTCAATGTCCCGCTAAAGGAAGACAGTGTAAAAAAACCAGTGCATGCAGTGTGTCAGGTCTCAGATAAAGAAGAAGACGAGCTGTTTATTGATGCAGTAAGAAACGAATCGATGAATGAAACCTGTCATCTTTACAACGATTGACAAACACGGAATGTAACTTGAACACAACACATCCTACAAATACGAACCTGATTGAAAGAAATAATGATAATCAAATCCTTGATGACAACAACACTCAGTAACACTCACAAAACAAATACTGTATATTGACAGTCATGTTACGTTATTTTTTAAAATGTTCCCTTTCCTTTTTCTAGCTTTTTTAACACACTACTTCTCTGCTGCGATACGCGGGTATATATATATGTATATATATATCCCGATCTACATACTCGAATAATGGATACTTTATTCACCATCAATGATTGTTTTGGTAAAGCCATACTCAGTGTATTCATTAGATGAACGGTAAAAAAGTAAGAGCGAGGGGAGGATGACTTATTGAGGCTTGCAGGCTGTAGTTGGCGTCAACTCTATCTGAATTGCGCGATCACATTTGAAAAAATATATCTTTTCAAGTTCTATTTAGTCCATATGTGTCAAACTCAAGAGCATGGCCACATCCGCCCGGCGTGTAATTATATCCGGCCCGCGAGATCATTTTATATACTGTATTATTGTTATTAATGGCCCAGGTATATGAAGCGCTGGTAACACAATAAACTACAGATCCTATAATGCAGCGCTTCAGCTGCCTTGCCGAACACTTACCGCGTTAATCAAGTCTAGCTTATGATGCTGCAAGTTATTGCGAAGCTAGCTCACATGATGCTGAAGAGAAAAGTTCATTCTGAAAATAGAGCCTTTAAAAACCGATGGGAGGCTGAGTATATGTTTACTGAACCCGTGTGTCTCATTTGTGGAGCTAATGTGGCTGTAATTACAGAATTTAATCTAAGACGGCACTATGAGACAAAACATCAGGGTAACCTGAATGCAATGCAGAAGATACAGAAAGCAGAAGAATTAAATAAGAATCTGACACTTCAGTGGACGTTTTTACCCGTGCACAATCACAAAGTGATTTCAAGTGAAGCTGCTTTTATGGGAGACACAAATGCACCAGTGCAACTTGCCCCACTTTCCCTGTTGCCAAGTAATGTTAAACCAAGTCGTCACTACGGTGTTCCCAAATCGCACTTTGCTGATAAACTGGCGCACTGAGTTTGCACGGCGCTTTGGTGACTTTGAAGAACAAAAAAAGTCCGTCTACATGCGGCTCGAACCTTGTGCATGTTTGGTAGCACATATCTGTGTGAGAAGCTCTTCTCAGTGATAAAGACTAACAAAACAGCACACAGGAGTCGCCTCACTGATGAGCACCTGCAATCCATCCTGAGAATCTCCACAACACAGAACCTCACACCAAACATAAACGAACTTGTTGCCAAAAAGATGCCAGGCGTCCAGCTCTAAAATGACATATGAGCAAAGACAACTGAATGATTTGATTTGTTATTGCTGAAAGGAACACATTTTATTTATATTTCCAGGTTTTGTTATGCAGCATGTTCATATTTGAATTTGTATAATTTTGACAGGATATATTTTTATGGAGAGCAAAATCTTTTGGGATATTTAAAATCTAAGTTTATTTTTTATATAAAATTACATAAGAGTAAAGAAATTTGAATGTTTGTTCTTTTAACGTTTACTTTATTTCTAACTTGTATAATTTAGACAGGATAAATTTTTATGGAGAGCAATATATTATAAGTTGTTTAAGGTTTGAGTTGATTTATTCACGAATAATATTCCTGTCTGTTTTTACCATTCCTACCAAAGATATTTCTGTCGACTAAATAAAAATTCCTTCTATTTAAAATTTAAATAGAACTTGAACAAATCGATAGTTCATAATATCCACGCAGACTTGCGTAAGAGCGGGAGTTATCCGTTTTAACAAGCAGCGTATTGCACTGATCTGAAATAGCTGTGTGTGTATATATGTAGATATGTATGTATATGTATATATATGTTTATATATGTGTGTGTGTATGTATATATATATATGTATTTGTGTGTATATATGTGTGTGTATGTATGTATGTGTGTATGTATATGTATGTGTATATATTTATTTATATATATATATATATATATATATATATATGACAGCAACACTCATCACTCACAACAGTGACAAAACAATTACATTGACAATCATGTTACGTTATTTTCAAAATGTTTCCTTTTCTTTTTCATTGCTTCTTTAACACACTACTTCTCCGCTGTGAAGCGCGGGTATTTTGCTAGTTGTTAAATAAATCTGCTCATTATTGAACTTAACTGTCATTTGGTGAGTGTGTTAGTCTTTCCATCTATATATTACAACATAATTTGTATCCATGACCACCTAGAGTATATGTTGATACTGTGATATCTCTTGTGATTCATATATGCATGCTCATCCAAACTTTCAATTCGGCTGACAGCGAATGGCTTGTTTGCATAGATGGATCGATCACTTGATGTGTTATAAAAATTATTCCATCTCTGTCAGATCAATATCTTTTTACAAATTCATTGTTGTCCAAAGCATGCCATTTTGCCATCTTGATAGCTCCTAGCTAGTTAGAACAACTCATGAGATCTCCTAAATCCTGGTGAAATCAGAAGATGGTTCCTAAATTAGGAATACTGATAAAATGTTTTTACTCCTGCTCCTAAATACAGGACTACATTTGAATTTTTTCGAGATCTTTGAGCCAGTTAGCAGCATTCTCCATCTCTACGACATTTGATAAATATGATCTAATTAATTCTCCCTTTTTGGCACATACAGTGTACAGAAACCCCCAGTTAACTTGGCCCTTCCTTTTGCACATGAAAGCCTGCAACTTTGTTCTTTAACATTTTGTTGTTTGTACATAGAACAGTTCTAAAATTGGTTTCTGGGTAAAAGGGCTTATTTTGTTTAGTGACAAGTACAAAACATTCTACAGTTCATCACCTGCTGCTTCAGATATATTTTATTTATTTCTTTGCCTGCTTGGAAATAAAGCTTAATAAAAATATATTGCAACACATAAACAAATACCCAGATAAATAACATGAGCTTTAGACAACAGTGACCGTCATGTAATTAGCTTACTTTACAAAATCAATCTATATAAATAAGCCAGGAAATTGCAGTGAACCTGAGACAGGCGGTTTACGTCACCATGACAACATGAATGTGGTAAGTAAACACATCAGTGGCATTAGGTTTAGTGATGCAGCAAAAGGCTGGGAGAGTGACACTCATGACCGCTCCTTTTTAGGCAAGTTACACCAAGTAAATATTTTCTACCAGGCCAGAATGGATTATTTTAGCAATAGTAAGAATGTCAGATGGAAATGTCAGTGTGACATTAATAATGTTATTTAATAGTGAAAACTCAAGGAGGGTTCAGATGTGTGAAAGCTAACTAGTAAGAAAAATCTCAAAGATACAGCATATATTGTCTATTTTATATAGTACAGTAAAAAGAAGTGCAGAAACAGATAAAGAATTACTCCAGATGAATAAAAGAAACAAGAAGAATTAAAAATAATAGTCCTGGTGCTCATTGCTAGTCTTCACAGCCCTCTGTGAAACTAGTAAATGATTTGGGATGGGTGAGACCCGTCCTTCTTTGAAGCTGGTAGCAAAATGAATCTTGACTTCCCAGTAGGCGATAAAGTACCTACTGGATGGACCAGAAGAGGCAGAGCTTGCAACTTCAGACCATAAGTGATGGCAGGCTTCTTCCAGGGTTTTATCCCCGACTCAAGAGATTGAAAGGGGAACTGGGTTGGTGGTTGTGCTTCATCTACAGTCTACAGTACAATTTTGTGTTTTCCTTCACCCAGACCTGTGTGTGACAATCCTGAAGTGTGAGCATGTGACAGTGCCTTTATTGTGAACATCATAGCACATGGTAGGGTTGGGAGGGGGGCGATCAAGAGCAAGTCTAGAGATTAACTGTATGAATAGGTCATTGGATATGAATTATTCACTTTTGTTACCTGTTTGTAAAGCTAGTGCTTCCTATGTGTACCCACACTTCTTTTGAACATAGCTTTCCATATCACTACTCATATTTTGTTGTAGGTTTGGTAATTACAGTATAGCTTGTGGACCACAGGGGGCGTTTCAGCTCCCCAAACACCCAACACAAGCAGTCTCAAACACAAGTTAAAATGTTAAAGCGTCTTATATTGTCGAAAATTCTTTAAAACAAGTGTTTCATACTACAGCCAAAAGTACAATAAGGAACATTCAGCACACAGCAACTCTTTTCTTCCTTCTGTTTCTTTTTCACTGACTCCTACACTCCTCCTACACTCCTCCTAACAAACGTCTACCTCCTCCAGACTCTGGGACTCTTAATTTAACTTCAAATAACTTTCCCAACCCCACCTATTCCAATTCAGGGTTGTGGGGGACAGGGCTCTGAAAACTGCCCTGGAAATAATGTGGCAGTTGAGTTCCCAGTGTAAACTTCAGATGGAAAATAAATGGACATTGGATGTGGGCCCAAAAAATCAGATCTGTGTAGCAGCCCCCCACTACTGTGCCTCCCCTTCAGCTTATTTTATCAGCCTTGTGGAGGATGGCCGGCCATTTATCCTGGCCAATACCCCCAAGCCGCCAGGTGGAGCCCTCCTTGCAGCATGGAGCTCCCCAGAAGACCAGCAGGGCATCATGGACAATGTGGTTTTTATACACAGTCCTGCTGGATGCCATGGGGGCCACAAGAGGTAGCTGCAGGGAGGACCGTGGACTTCTTCATGCCCTATGACCCGGAAGTTTGTCATAGGAAGAGCGACGGGCTTCCGGGTTGAAGAGAAGAGCTTTTACCTGACCCGGAAGTGATTGAGAATCACATGGACTGGGCATTGGGAACACTTCCGGGTCAGGAGATATAAAAGGACTGTGGGAGCTCCCAGACGGCGAGCTGAGCTGGGTGGAAGGGTGGCAACGCGTCTGGGAGCTGGAGGATTGGTTTATTGTGAATAGTGATTGTTTCTATGAGTATTGTGGTGGAGAGTGTGTTTTGTGCACTGTGGCAATTAAATAAAGTCAGAATTTGGACTTTTACCTGGTGTCTGGAGTCGTGGACAGGGGTTCAAGGGAGTGAGAGCGCCCCCTATCGATCACAGCCTAAATATATAAAATACATTCCTATATGTGTAAATTAACTCAGATATCACCACAATTCACATCAGAATTATTAGTTCCCCCAATGCCTATGAAATATATCAAAATGTGACTTGCATCTCTCTTGAAATGTTTTTGTTGCTATCTTATCGTTCAAGTTATATAAACGAACACATCAAAGGTCTTTTTCTTCTCAACTTAAAATGACAAATAGGATAAAATACTGTTTACTGCTGTATAAATATGTTACTAGTTAAAACTATCCCAGCTTATATTAAATATGATGATATTGTCCTATGAATGGCCCTATGAACCTTTTAAATATGATGCTTCTAAACTAGCGCCATCCACCAGGTAGTACAAAGTTAATTCTGCCATCTGTTTTATTTCAATTACATTTTTCTGAAGTTTCTTGGAGTCTCCCATGAAATATCACAGCTTGCTTGATGGTTCCTGTATTTGTGCAAGTTGTTTTGATGGGAGAAAGTCATGATGATGTCGCAATCACTCATTGTGTTTAAATCATTTCTTCATAAAAATCACAAGACAGTAGTTCAAGAATTCACACACTATTCACATAGGGCCACTTTAGAACTAAGCTATGTACAGTGGGGTTGACAATCTTCTTCAAGCATATAAAACCATGAAATGTAACATGTTGCTAATGATTCTTTTTCTACATTCACACTTGGAGGTCCTCTGTGATAATCATATTGCAGTCAATGACAACCAGGGGCCTTGTGTACAACTGACACTAAAACATGGCTTACGGTCAAAAACAGAAATGTGGGTACGCACATAAAAATTACAGATGCATAAAACTTGACATAAGCAAAGTTTTATTTATATAGCACATTTTGGTACAAGTAATGTAGCTCAAAATGCTATACAAGATAAAGTAAAAAGGAAGTTAATATATAAAACATAAAAAAACAAGATTAAACAATAATATTATGCAGTATGTAACAAAGAAAAAGGTAAGGTTCGTCAGAAGGACGGGAAAAACCAAAAAAAATCCAGTTAGACAGGAGAAAAAAAAAAATCTGCAGGGGTTCCAAGGCCAAAAGACCGCCCAGCCACCACTGGGCATTCTACTTAACCTAGATGGTCTAAATCAGTCCTCATGGTTTACAGGCTTCACATGGAAGAATGTCAATGTCAAATTTATTTATATACAGTGGAACCTCGGTTCACAACCATAATTCATTCCAAAACTCTGGTCGCAACCCAATTTGGTTGTGACCCGAAGTAATTTCCCCCAATGGATTGTATGTAAATACAATTAATCCATTCCAGACTGTACAAACTATATGTAAATATATTTTCTTTAAAGATTTTTAAGCACAAAAATAGTTAATTATACCATAGAATGCATAGAGTAATAGTAAACTAATGTAAAACTAATGTAAAATCTAACGTAAAAACATTGAATAACACTGAGACAAACACCCAGGCTCCCTGCTCAGCTGCACGTGCAGGCTCGCTCGCTCTCAGCTGCACGTGAGCCTGCGCTCTCTCTCTGTCTCTCAGCTGCACATCAGCCTGCGCTCTTTCTCTCTCTCAGCTGCACACCAGCCTGCGCTCTCTCTCTCCTGCACCAGCTTTATTTATTTAGTTATTTATTAAAACTGGCCTTTTTGATGGGAGCTGTGGACCCGCTATAGCACAGGAGGAAGCTGGGTTGAGAGGAGGTTACAGTTGTGAGGGAGAGTCCCTCTGCATGATGCACCGAGAACAATGTACAGTACAGGGAGAGACTGAACACATGCGTAAATCATCGGCACGCACAAACCGAAAGGGAAACTGGCTTGTTCGTATACCGAGTGTGTGGTCAGAAACAGATGCAAAAGTTTGGCGAACTTTTTGGTCGTAACCCGATTTGTACGTGTTCCAAGACGTTCGTGAACTGAGGTTTCACTGTAGCACATTTAAAACAACATAGGAATGCTGTGGCCAAAGTACTTTACAATAATCGAATAAAAGAAAAACATACAATTAACATGAATAACATAAATAGAAATAAAATAAATGAATATAAATAAAACAAATAATAATTAGAAGTAATGTTACATAATCACAATGAGGAAACCATCAGTATTACTGAAGGTCACGGAATGCAAGTGAATAGAAATGAGTCTTTAATCTTCTTTTCAACAATTCAGTTGTAGATGACTCATTTATGTAATGATGTAAAGAGTTCCACAGGCAAGGAGCAGCAGCTGCAAAAGCCTTGTCCCCCTTAGTTTTACACTTAGTACGAAGACATGCAGGTTAGGTGGATTGGTGATTCTCAATTTCTTAGTGTGTGCTTGGTGTGTGGGTGTGGATGTGTGTGTCCTGCGGTGGGTTGGCGCCCTGCCCGGGATTCGTTACTGCCTTGCACCCTGTGTTGGCTCCAGCAGACTTCTGTGATCCTGTGTTCGGATTCAACGGGTTGGAAGATGGATGGATAGCTCCAATAGTGTGAAGGTATATAGAGAACAAAATAGGACCCAAAATGGATCCCTGAGGAACACCACATTTAAGAGGAGCAGTAGACGAAAAAGTGGAATTTAAAGTCACTGAAAAGTGTCTACCAGTTAGATGTGACATGAACCAGTTAAGAGCAGCAGACCAACAAGATGTTCAAGCTGCAACAGCAATATCTCATGGTCAATGGTGTCAAAGGCAGCAGACAGGTCCAGGAGGACAAGGACTGCAGCGCCACCTGAGTCAGTAATAATAGAGGTAATAATAGATGATGATGGTAATGTGGACATCTGGGACACCCACCATTCAACCCGTAAACGCAGGGGGCAGCATGGTACCTTGATCAGGTGGTGGTGGCACAGATTGCCACCACAGAAGACCCGGAAAAAACAACAGATAATACTATAGATTAGTTTGGAATTGCAGAACCCATAGGAATATGATAATTCAATGTCCATGTAGACTATTTAGGATGCAACTAAAATGTAGTTATGCAAAAACCATTTTAAAATAATGGGTTTTTAGCAGTTTTTTAAATCATTCTACAGTATTAGCCTGGTGAATTTCTATTGGTAAAGTATTCCAAATTTTAGGTACAAGACAGCGAAAGGCCACCTCACCACTTTCAGGATCTGAGGTTATGAAAGGGACAGACATTCCAAAATATAGGAAGGGGTGAGATTATGTAAAACTTTATAAACCATTAGTAGTATTTTAAAGTCAATTTTAAATGATACAGGTACAAATGTAACAATGCTAAAACTGTTGAAATGTGCTCAGATTTTCTTTTTCTAGTTAAGATTCTTCCTGCTGCATTCCGGGTAATGAAACATCCTCCGATCCAGCCAGGACTCTCGTTCTCCTGTTTCTATATATATATACTAGCAAAATACCCGCGCTTCGCAGCGGCGAAGTACAGCCTTAAAATTTTTATTAAGAAGAAAATTAAACCTTTTTAAACTGAGGGAAAATATACCAATAATTATTGGTTAAGGATCTCTTTGTATACCACATTGTCAGTTCGACCTTCTGGTTGTAATATAACCAAGATGTGCGCTGAGCTTACTCTTGAGCATGTAACGTACAGTTGGCCAAGTGAAAAGTAATCTTGTTTCAAATCTCACAGCTTGGATTGCTGCTGTCATAATCGGTTTGAGTTTCATGGTTTGTATCAATTACGACAGTATTTGCAGGACTTGTGTTGAAGTGACATTCGGCATCTGTCAAGCGTTGTAAGCATACAGCTGGTTTCATCGATAACTTTGCATCCAGCTTTTGAGAGTTTAAACATTCATAAACATCAAAGTGTCCACTACTGAAATCGTTACCTGTGAATCTAAGATGTTTAAGAGGCATTGGTGGTTGTCGAAAGGTGTAAAATATTTGGCCATTTCGGTACACTTGAAAGCAACAACCGAACAATTCAGCGGCAGCCATCAACTCACATGCAGAACCATAGGTGAAGGGCTTAAGCATTTCACTCTTCTCTTGCTCCTGTGTAGTATAATTATCTCCTGTACCGTCATCAGTCCACACCTTGAACCTGTCCCAGTCATTCAATACATAAGACACAATGTTCCTCCGGATATCAAGAGTGAGCCTGATATGGCCGTGCAATATGTAACACAGAGAATGGAAAAGGCAGATGCCATCTCCGGGCATGGAGACCACTCGGTAAGTGACAGTTTTTTGATCGATGGTGACCACCTTGATAGACATGTTATTGAGGGTACGGTTGGAACGATAAAGGAAATGGGTACCTGAACAATGTAAAGTAAGTCTAAAATACCTACACAATAACTATAATCATAATAAACGAACAATAAAACAGTGGAGAAGCCGTGGATTAAATAAAAAGGCAGCAGTTATCAGCAAGGAGACGTGAATCCCGTGGCAAAGCAAGAAAGGGAATGAAGGGACCGGAGCGACGGACGGCCTTATATAGGCAGGCAGCCAACAACGTGGGAGGCGTTGGGATGGGGGAGTTTATGGATGTATATATGTACATAAGTAGGATTCAGTTAGTGTTGGGAATCCACGTACCAAATTTCTTGAAGATGGGCCCATAAGTAACAAAGACCGTTGGAAAGTTCAATATGGAGGCCGACAGTGGCGTCATAACACTGAAATAAGTATGTACATCGGTTTTGGTTAGTGCAGGGAAGCCGCCTACCAAATTTTGTGAAGATGGGGCCATAAATAAGAAAGTTCAACATGGCGGACGTTGTCGACCGTTTTGACCATTACGCGTAGAATTTCAAAATGAAACCTGCTTAACTTTTGTAAGGAAGCTGTAAGGAATGAGCCTGCCAAATTTCAGCCTTCTACCTACACGGGAAATTGGAGAATTAGCGACATTGAAAAGTTCAATATGGCGGCCGTCAGTGGCGTCATACCACCAAAATAAGTACGTACATCGGGTTTGGTTAGCGCTGGGAAGCCGTCTACCAAATTTTGTGAAGATGGAGCCATAAATAAGAAAGTTCAACATGGCGGACGTTGTCGACCGTTATGACCGTTCTGCGTAGAATTTCGAAATGAAACCTGCTTAACTTTTGTAAGTAAACTGTAAGGAATGAGCCTGCCAAATTTCAGCCTTTGACCTACACGGGAAGTGGGAGAATTAGTGTTGAGTGAGTGAGTGAGTCAGTGAGGGCTTTGCCTTTTATTAGTATAGATTTCTATATATTCTATTCTATATATATATATATCATTTTGGGATCAATAAGCTGGTACCAGCTTGTTTTCTCAAGTTTTCAGAAGGGAAATATAATGGAGTGACAGAACTCTGCAGTCAGCCACAATCGATATTCCCCTTCAGAAGTGCCATTTACTACTCTCTCTGTCTCACTACATCAATAACAGCTGCCTCTTAAGTCTTATGACTGCATTTTTTGGATTTGGAGGGTTATTATTGGAGGTTTTGTAGGTGGAAGCAGACCATGACTAGTGACTAGCGAGAGAGTAAATTGCTAATACAATATTTTAGGGACCATAGATTAACAGCAAGTTTAACAGAAACTACAGCCTTGGAACAAGTGAGAGCTAAATGATCATGCAAACACTCATGAAAAAGGACAAATCAAAAATCATGGTGAAGACGTTTTAGCTGGTATCCTGAAATTCCTAAAGGCATGTTTTTTTGGTGACGGTAGTTCTTTTACTTTTAAGTAAAGTACAGACAAGCATTTACTGCTGTCATGCTGTCTTAAACAATGGGATATAAACTGACACATGTGTAGCCACATGTATTCCTGTATACAAAGTACAATATTAAACAAACAATGGTATCTTTAACGTGGAAATTAAAAGAATGAAAACAATAAATTAACTTGACTTCCAAAGAATAAACATGGAAAAATTATCTTGGCGACAGTGTGACTGCATCAATTTCCGGGTCAGTGAAATTATCACTACGATGGAAATGAGCGGAGTTGCTAACTGCATGGCCTGAGACTCTACCTTCTCCCATCTACTCCCTTAATGTTTTTGCATTTTTATTCCCCACAACGGCAAAACTAACTGAAAAGGGTAAGGGTATTTTGAGCAAATATTAATGACCAGGACATGAAGTGACACACAGTCAACTAACAAACAGAGATCTGAATACCTGAGAAGAAAACAAAAACAAACATCAGGGCCAGAGCGCTATCTGGGAGGAAAAATAAAAATAACATAGCAAAAGTTGTTACACTAACTTGGATATCTTCCCGATTTAGGTATTATCAAGAGGTTTTGTGGGTGCAGTCTTTATATACATGGGAAAGGAAATCACCTCACAATGTTGCCTCTTTGCATCACATGACTGACTACAACCATAGCAACATAAACAAGATGTTTGTGTCCACACAAGACCACACAAAATTGCATCACTTCTCAGCAAAACAGAAATCCAATCACCATCACGGTAATAAAAATTATTAACCCCAATAAAAAAGCAAAATATGCCAGAACTTAGTATATGGTTTTCTACAGTTAAAAAAAAAACTCTGAATTGGGATATAAATAGGTTCAAAATAACAGGTTACTGTATATTACTGTATAATCATTCATAAACAATGTAAAAGAGGGGACCTATAATGAATATGAGTGAAGCCAAAAGTAGGACAAAGGGTGTTTTATGATGGAAAATAATAATACAGGGAACGGACGTAAACAAGAAGTAAATCAAAGTTTCAAATAAAATAAAAATCCTAATGGACTTAACTACTTTAATGCCCTGCCTGTTTATCAAAATTTCCCACTTGAAACATCCACAAATGCTTGTTCTCACCATCTGTACGCAGTTTTTGGCCATTGTTCGAAGGGCCTACTAAAGCCCTGGATGAGAGCTGCTTCTGGGTCTGTCTTGGAAGAACAGAGGGAACAGGATTGGGCTTTGGATTACCTCAGTCATTCCCTAGTGGTTCTAGGTATCCCTTTGGTCCTTTAAGGAGGTAGACCACTCCAAAATCACCTGATGGAGTAAAAATGTTCACCCGAAAAAAAATCACCCGAAAGACCATCGAGAAGTGTGCGAACTGACGACATGAAGAATCGTCTTCGCACCAAACTGGAATTGTCCCTGCATAAATCAAAGTCATCCAGACGATCTGGATCTGCATAATTAGATTTGGACCAACCTGTACAGTTCATGTATGTAAATATGCACACATGCACGTGTGTAGAATTGAACCTTGAGAAATACTGTATAATGTAGAACTGAACTCATCTTCTGTTCCTGAAGCTCTGAAATAAGTTAGAAAATCAATGAGGTGTGAAACTGTATTCATTATCTAAAAAGGAGACTGTAAAGTGACAAGCTGCTTCATATTTTTTAAAGTTTGACATCATCTATCCTGAAAGCAATTCTCTGTGTATAATTATTTGTTGCATCAATTGTGCATAGTTTAGCTCAATTGAAAATGTGCAGTTTAGTTCAGCAAAGCAAAGTGTGAATCTAATGCCATTAAAGGAGTAGGATGGTAGTAATTATTATTATTTCAGAGGCCATACGATTGCGTTTTCGTTTCAAATGTTTGTACCCAATGTCCTGACAACACCAGAAATTTTTAAAAGATAAGCACTTCCCTAAATTACATTTACACATTTAATTTTACTGCAAATGCTTTACTCTGCTTAACTATTATAAATAAATACTGGTTTCAAGAGACCAAATTATGTATTACACACGTTCATTAAATATAGGCTTAATTTTTAAAAATGGCTGTAGGCACAAAATCACAAAGTGATTGTCTTTCAGTGCTGCTTCTGTGAAACACACTGTACTCTTGATGGTTGTACTGTGGCTGAGGTTATGGAGCGGATTTTAGAGGGATTACGAGCTGAAGACATTTTGATGGAGAGACTGAACTTTCTCTTTACAAACCACATTCCAGTTACAGTCAAACAAAATACAATGTTCATAAGGCAGGAGCTCATATTGGAGGTGATTCCTTATTAGTGATGGCTGGATTTGCACAAATGTCCTTAGAAGCATTTACAGCAGGAGGTTTTAACCTTGGTCAAAGGCCTACAAGTTATACTGCAAAAGTATTCAGACCACTCAGTATCTGCCCTGTTTTTTCACTTTACAATTTCATTTGGACTTTATGTAATGGAGTTAACAGTCAGTCAGTCAGTCATTTTCCAACCTGCTATATCCTAACTACAGGGTCACGGGAGTCTGCTGGAGCCAATCCCAGCCAACACGGGGCGCAAGGCAGGAACAAATCCCCGGGCAGCCACCACAGATAAACTTAACAATATAGTCCAAATTGTTGAAGTGGAATTAAAATAAAATATCTTATATATAGTTGAAGGACCTGACGCGCAGCGCGGTGAGACCCATCAGGGGACGAAGACAGCGTACTAACCTCTCTCTCCCTTTCTTCCTCAGAAAAGATGAAGCGACACCGCCATAACACCGCCCGGAGTAAACAACAGCCTCCATTTCCGGGTTCCTTTCTTCCCTTTGGTCCCCCAAAGATGACATCACACTCCCATCCACCATCACGTCTACCCAGCAGCCATCACGTTTAATTTCCGGTCCACCCCTTTATATTGTTCCTCCAAATCCGCCATTGTTGTCTTTGTTAATCTCTTATAACTTTTGTTTGAGAAGAAGTCCTGTTTTTTCCTTTTTGTTACAGTATACGGGGCGTAAAAACCCCAAACCTTTATGCGAGTTTGTCCCTTATTTCACAATATATATATATTGTCACACACGTGCGATTGGCAGACACCTGAAAGGCCTAAATGATAGTAATTCCATGCCAGACCAGGGGGTGGCAGGATGCACTGACTGTCTCTCTCAATCTCTTACAGACCATTCATTGGAAATCCAGCAGGATTCCGACGCCACTGATGACATCATGTCCGGTCCAGACAACATCACTTCCTGTTCCGGCGCCAATGACAATGTCACTTCTGGTTCCTGCCCCGATGACATTATTTTGTTTACCAGCCTTTAAAGCCACCATTTTGCCTCCATACTATCAGTGTTATTTTGGACTCAAACCTGTGAACATCTCTGTTCAATTTTACTTCAATTTTTCAGCCTGGAAATAATATACAAATGGCTGCCTTAAAACCTTCATGATATCTGTGACTCATCTTTGTGACTATATATATATATAAATATATATATAAACAAACAAAAACTGAAATGTTGTGAGTGCATACAGTATTTATTCATCTCCTTGACTATGAAACCCCTAAATAAGACCTGGTCCAAGCAATTCAATTCAGAAGTCACATAATTAGTTGATTAGGGCCCACTTGTGTGCAACCAAAGTGTCACATGATTTGTCACATGATGTCTATATAACTAGACCTCTTCTGAAAGGCCCCTGACTCTACAACACCATTAAGGAAGCAACATGAAGACCAAGGAGCACTCAAAACAGGTCAGAGACAAAGTTGTATAGAAGTATAGATCAGGGTTGGGTTATAAAAACAATATTCAAAACTTTGAATATTCCATGGAGCACCATTAAATCTATTATAACAAAATGGAATGAATATTAACCATTAATCAGAGATACAACAAAGACATCAAGGATAAAACTGAAGGAGCTGCAAAGATCCACAGTAGAGATGGGAGTATCTGTCCATTAGACCACTTTAAGCCATACACTCCACAGAGTGGGGCTTTATGGAAGAGTGGCCAGGAAAAAGCCATTGCTTAAAGACAAAAAATATTGAAAAATGTTTTGGAGTTTGTCAGACAGATTGTGGCAGACACCTAAAATACATTGAAGGAGGTTCCATGGTCAGATTGGACTAAAGTCAAACTTTTTGGCCATCACGGGAAATGGCATGTGTGCCCCACTTCCTATCACCCCAAGAACAACAATCCCACAGTGATGCATGGTGGTGGCAGCATGGTTTGAAGGACTGAAGGAAAGATGGATGATACTAAATATGGGACAATTCTTGAGGAAAACATGTTTCTGTCTTCCAGAGATTTGAGACTGGGATGAAGGATCACCATCCATCAGGACAATGACCCCAAACATACTGCTAAAGCTATGCTGGAGAGGTTTAACGGGGAACATTTGAATGTCTTGGAATAGCCATGGCAAAGCACAGATCACAATCCAACTGAGAATATCTGGCATAACTTGAAGATCGCTGTACACCAACACAACCCATTGAACTTGAAGGAGTTGGAGCAGTTTTCAGGAATGGGCGAAAATCCCAGTGGCTATTTGGCTAAGCTAATAGTGACATTCCCCCGAAGAGACTTGCAGCTGTAATTGCAGCAAAATATGCCTCTAGAAAGTATTGACTTTGGGGGTGAAGACCTTTGTACATGCATGATTTCTGGTTTTTTTGTTTTAATTATTGTTTGTCTCACAATAAAAAATATGTTGCATCTTTAAAGTGGTAAGCATGTTGTGTAAATCAAGCGGTGCAAAAATCAGTTGTAATTCCAGATTGCAATGCTACAAAACAAGACAAACAATTAGGGGGTAAATACCTTTGCAAGGCTACTGTATCTTTGAATTTTATGAGAAATTAATGTTCTTTGACAATTTAATCCTTGTGAGAAAGTGCTGTCTCATTAGCAAATGGAAATGAAATATACTTAATCAAAAAAGTTACCTTTGTAAAAATGCAAATATTTATTTTCCATAACTGTTTGTTTCTATTTATGATCTTGTGGCATTAAAGTGCAACAGAGCAAAAATTTTCACATGGCAGGACCTCCAGATGAGAAGCTAGACCTTTGAAGAGAATGCTCACTTCAGTTTGCAGTTCCTAGCAGCCGTGACAACATGCCAGTTCTAAAGAGAAGGCATTCCAACTGTGAATCAAATTTGGGTCCAGCTGTTTTAAAAAGTGCACCCCTGTAATTCTTTTTAATAAACAACATTAGCAAAGGGCTTTTATTGCCACTCACTAAAGTAGAAGCAGTTGAAGGTATACAATTTTCCAGAACATAAGGTTTTATCTGAAAGTGTTTTCAGATAGGTTAGGGTTAAAGATTGCTAATTTTAGAGAAAACAAACATTAAACAGTCCTAAGGATTGTAGCTAATGGAATCAGCAAATTAGTTACTGTTAAACACAGTCCTCCACACTGAGGCAATTATGTTCTTTGCTAATGTGGGAAACAAAGTTTATAATGTTGCTTTTACTTTTCCAGAGGGGCATTCCTTCTATGCAATAGGTACTAACTGCCTGCAAAAAAAGGCTTTGTGCACCACTTTAATTATTATCATTAAAAGACTAATATACCTAATATAGCTAATACATCTAGTTGGGTAAAATAAATTGTGTATTTATTTCCTTGTTTATTTGCAGTGTGTTTATTTAGTAGTCATTACAAATAATTATCCACAAGTCTTATTTTTTTTTCTAATTAGTCAGATAACATGCCTTATGTAATTAGAACAATTTAGACGAGAACAGGCCATTCGGCCAAACAAAGCTCGCCAGTCCTACCTACTTAATTCTTCTTAAAAAAACATCAACTTTAGATTTGAAGGTCCTCACTTGGTAGCTTATTCCAAGTGTCTATGGTTCTCTGTGAAAAGAAAAACTTCCTAATGTTTGTGCGAAATTGACCCTTAACAAGTTTCCAACTGTGTCCCCATGTTTTTGATAAATTGATTTTAAAGTCACAGTCTCTGTACTAATTCCCTTCATAATTATAAACACTTCAATCATGTCACCTCTTAATCTTCTTTTGCTTAAACTGAAAAGGCTCAGTTCTTTTAATCATTCTTCATAACTCATCCCCTGTAGCCCTGGAATCAGCCTAGTCGCTCTTCTCTGGACCTTTTCTAGTGCTGCTATGTCCTTTTTGTAACCTGGAGACCAAAACTGCAGACAGAACTCCAGATGAGGCCTCACCAGTGCATTATAAAGATTGAGCATAACCTCAACATGTACTCCACATACCGTGCTATATAACCTAACATTCTATTTGCCTTTTTAATGGCTTCTGAACACTGTTGGGAATTTGATAGCTTAGATTCCACTACAACTCCTAAATCTTTCCCATAAGGTGTACTCTCGATTTTCTCACCTCCCATTGTGTATTCAAACCCAAAATTTTTACTTCTTACATGTAATGCTTTACATTTACTAACATTAAATTTCATGTGGCATATATCTATTGAAGCCATCTAATGGAAATGGAGATTAAAACTTACCAATGTATACATTTTGTAATGCTTGGTTTTACACATAGAATTACCTTGTTGCTGTATTATGTGATTCGATTAACTTGAACTTTAATATTTCACTGTTAACTGTTGAAATAAAAGTGGCTTACAGACATATAGCGGGTTGGACAATGACTGACTGACTGACAGAAATTTCTAAGCGTTTTCCTATTAATTTTATAATTAGAAATTGTCGCATTGTGACATGGTAAATCATCCACCCATCCTTTTTCTGAACATTCTTATTCTAATTCAGTACTTAAACGGGTAGCTAATTCGAATAATATCATATGAAATATTAAAAATTTGTATTATTATTGTTTTGCTATGGTTATAGCTTAGCTTTTTCAGTATATCATCTCACTGCTACTGAAAAGCTGTTACAGTGTCCATTTCAACTTCATGACTCAGTGGTTGTTTTCCCAGACACATTTAACTGCTTAAGTAAAGAAGCAGTTTCTGACATTTGCCTTGAATGCATTTTTAATGTGCTCATGAATACGATGTATTATTTAGCTGGAAGATGCCTGATAATGATTAGGTCCCCACATATTCTTTCGTGCCACCCCTCTACATCCAAGCTGTTTTCCTGCCCATTGAAACACATTAGAGATACTGGGAGCATTGGAATCAATGAATGGAATGATTCTCTCATCAGATTGATGGCCCAGCACAGATTCTACTACAGAAGGCCCAAGAGGGGAGGGTCAGTTAGTTGGCCGAGGTCTCCAGGATTGTGACTATGTCTATGTCAGACCTAGTCTGTTACAACTGACTGTGGACACCCCAGACATTTATTTTCTCCAGGGATGCTGCTGACTGGAGTTTTTGCTTCCCTTTCTTCTATTGTCAGATGGTGTTAGTTCAACAGTTGATGAATAAACAGATATTGTTATCCTCCACTCATGTTCTGTTTAAACAAATATGTGACTTTATGTTTCTCATTATGTAATTAGTAAATTTGTAAAGTTGTATTTGTAGCTACTTATGAACTTGTCACAATGTCCTGCATCTTCACTCAGTGAAGAGTGCTATACAAAAATAAAGTGAATTAAAGTGAAGAAGTCTTGTTCTGGTTATCTGTTGGAGTTTGACATATCATTCAGTCCACAGATGAACTTCCTTTCTAGTTTCTACTTACTTTCTGGTGTTGCTGCTTTGTTTTTGTATTATACCGATCACAATTGCATTTCAGCTCTTGAATAGGAACTACTGATTTATATACACTTTAAAACCACTGACAAGTGAAGTGAATATCATTGATTATCTTGTTACAATGGCACGTGTCAAAGGGTGGGATGTATTAGTCAGCAAGTGAATAGCCAGTTCTTGGACATGATGTGTTGGAAGCAGGAAAAATGAGCAAGTTTATGAATCTGAATGACTTTGACAAGGACCAAATTGTGATAGCTACATGACTGGGTCAGAGCATCTCCAAAATGGCAGTTCTTGTGGAGTGTGTCTGGTATGCAGTGGCTAATACCAATCAAAAGTGGACCAAGGAAGTGCAATTAGTGAACCCTAAACAGAGTCATGGGCACCCAAAGTGCGATGCATATGGGGAGCGATGGCTAGCCTGTCTGGTCCGGTTTTCACAGAAGAGCTACTGTAGCACAAATGGTTGAAAAAAGTAAAGATGGCCATTAGAAAAAGGTGTCAGAACATACAGTGCATCAGTGCTTGCTGCATATGGGGCTGTGTAGCTGCTGACCAGTCAGAGTGCCCATGCTGACCCCTGTTCATTGCCAAAAGTGCTTACAATGGGCATGTGAGTGTTAGAACTCGACCATAAATACAATACAATACAATATAATTTATTTTTGTATAGCCCAAAATCACACAAGAAGTGCCGCAATGGGCTTTACCAGGCCCTGCCTCTTGACAGCCCCCAGCCTTGACTCTCTAAGAAGACAAGGAACAACTCCCAAAAAAAACCCAGTAGGGAAAAAATGGAAGAAACCTCGAGAAAGGCAGTTCAAAGAGAGACCCCTTTCCAGGTAGGTTGGGTTTGCAGTGGGTGTCAAAAAGAAAGGGGTCAATACAATACAATACACAGAACAGAACAAATCCTCAATACAGTATAAAAAAAAAAAATTAGAAGTACGTACAGAATTTAACAATGGATGACATCACATAATATGATTTGGATTTGTTTATAGTCCTGGAGACCTCATCCACCAAGCTGCCTTCCCCATTTGGCCATTCCACAGCTGAAACAGTGCTGGGCCAGCCAATCCGATGAAAGGACTTCTCTTTCCCATGATTCCAGTGATCCTCCAACAGGGATGACTTTACCATAAGCAGGCACAACAACCTGGCAGGTGGGCCATGGCACCAAGTGCCACATTTGAGTACCGAGAAGAGAAACAGAATAGGTGAGGGTTGGTATCAAATCATAACTATAAAGCAATGGAAGAAGGCAACCTGGTCTGATAAATCATGTATTCTTTTAGATCATGTTCATGGCTGGGGGCACGTGCATCATTTACCAGGGAAGAGATAGCAACAGGATGCACAATGGGAAGAAGGCATACCGGCAGAGGCAGGGTGATGCTCTGGGCAATGTTCCAATGTAGTCGGAAACCTTGGGTCTTGGAATTGATGTGGATGTTACTTTTGACACATACCAACCTACCTAAAGATTGTTGCAGACCACATACACCCCTTCATGGTAGTGGTATTCCTTAATGGCAGTGACTTCTTTCAGCAGGGTAATGCACCCTGCCACACTGCAAAAATTGTTGAGGAATGGTTTGAGAAATATGACAGAGTTCAAGGTGTTGCCTAGGCCTCCAAATTCCCAGATCTCAGTCCATTCAAGCATCTATGGGATGTGCTGGAAAAACAAACCCATGGAGGCCCCACCTTGCAACTTACAGGTCGTAAAAGACTAGCTGCTAAAGTCTTGGTGTCAGACACTACAAAACACCTTCAGAGGTCTTGTGGAGCCCAAGACTTATCGATCATGCACAAAGGGGACCTACACAATATCAGGAAGGTGGTTTTAATGCTTTGGCTGATCAATGTATCACTATAATATTCATTGATTTATACTCAACAGTTATTATTGTTATATTATAAATAACCAAACATTCAATTCTTCTTTGTTTATTTCTGCACATTTCCTAGAATGTTGCATTAAAACAGACCACTATATACTTTTAATGTTGGGTCACTATTTCTCATTTCGTCTAATCAATTCATTTTTGACTTTCATTTAGCAGCTCAGTGGGGTTTCATGTGTGGGGGGTGATCATGTTTTCTGATAACCACACTTTCAGGGATTTTCCACTTTAAGGTACCATGATGCCCTTCTGCATCAGTACCATTTGTGTCAGTTTACTGTCAGCATGGTAGCACACTTTAATCTCCATACCATTTGAAGTTCAGTATGCCAGCTAGAACAAAGTACAGTAGTCTCCCGCTTAAGTACGCAACTTGAACCTGCGGAGTTTGTGTGTACTTAGCCGGTAGGTGCGTACTTTAGGTTGGCCACTCCCAAACGCAACTTGAACCTGCGAAGTTTGCGTGTACTTAGCCGCCACTCCCAAATAGCTTGCATTTTGCTACGATGTCAAAGAAACCAAACGGCAAGCGTCTCAATGAGTCTCAACGCTGCAAAATCATCTTGAAGCTAAGCAAAACGTCTGCTCCCAGTAAGAGGGCCATAGCGCGGGAGTACTAGGTTAGTGAAGGCACTATCCAAAAGATTTGGGAGAATCGTGAAGCGATCCAAGAATGATCTGCCCTGTTGACTGAAGAGGCTAAGGAGAAGACTTTTCGAGCTTCAGTTGGACGATTTACGGAGCTTGAAGACATGCTTTATGTCTGGATTGACAGCATGCGTCGTGCCAGCCTTCCTGTATCGCCATCCCTCGCCATTGCCAAAGCGAAGAACATTGCTTCCAGCCTGTCAATTCCGGAATCAGATTTTAAGACATCTTGGCAATGGTTAAGTCGATTCAGAGTTCGGCTTGGATTGCAGAAGATGCTCCTTCACAGAGAGGGAGTAGAAGTCAACAAGGATGATTTGGAATTGATAGCTGCTTTAGAAAACCTTTACACAATTATCGCGCAATATGACCCTGAAAATGTCTACAACATGGACGAGACCGGCTTGTTTTTTCGATTGCTTCCGAGATATAGTCTTCTTATGCCAGACGAGGATATCTCAACCACCAGAGGCAAAAAGAAAGCGAAAGATCGAGTTTCTCTGATCATTTGCGCCAATGCAACCGGAACTCACAAAATTCCTTGCGATTTGATCGGAAAACCCAAAGAACCAGCTTGTATTAAGGACCGACATTGGCCAATTCCTTATTTCAATCAAGCGAAAGCTTGGATGGATGTAGAAACCAGTTGGAAGTGGTTCAATGAGGTGTTTTTTCCAGAAGTGAAAAAGCGAACAGGACGTTGCGTTCTATTGCTGATGGACAATGCTCCGGGACATTTTTAAGCCTTCGAATGCGACAATATTCGGATAGTTTTCTTTCCCCCGAATTGTACAAGCTGGAAACAGCCTTGTGACATGGGATTAATCGCAGCTCTGAAAAAGTGATACAAATATTTGTATTTCAAGGATGTTCTTGACTTTTATGAACTTGACAAGGAGGCGAAAAGTCGAAAGAAAGATTGGGGTGAAGATTGCGACAAGGTGCTGCAGGGGTCTTTTACGGGAACCCAGCGCACCTGCTCGATGCTGCAAGTTATGTGAAAGGAGCCTGGGATTCTGTTTTGCCAAGCTCGATCAAAAATGCTTTCGTCAAGACTGAACTAATGACTTTGGAACCAGAACTGGAGGCTGATAGCAATGTTGAAGATGTGGGCACCGAAGTTGCAAAGGCTTTGAAAACATTGAATTTATCTATCGCTCCATCAGAACTGAAGTACTTCGTTCACGTTGATGACGAGAACAACGAAGAATATGCTGCTGCGGTCTTGGAAGATGTTGAAGAGCTTTTGGAGTCGATGAAAATTGTTGAAACGGTGATGGATGATGATGATGATGACATTGATCCTCAAGACCTGAATGCCGGTTTAGAAAGTGGAGTTGTATTTCAGGGGTTCGAATCCCTTTACAAGCAGGTTCTCAACATCGAGGATCAGCTGCTCTGCTCTGAAGTTCAAATTGAAGCTGATGATACATTCGATGATCTTAAGAAATCGTTTGAATCATTTCAGAGCAAGATCCGGGCTGTCTCCCTCAAAGCCAAATGCAAGAAACTTCAAAACCTTCGCCAAATGATGATTTATGACATGTTTAACTAATAAATCTTGAACCCAGAATTATAGGGAAAAGTATGTGTACTTAGCCGGGATGCGTACTTAAATGGGTGCATACTTAAGCGGCAGGCTACTGTACAGGATATTCAGCGTTGCCAAATATCATTAATTAAAGAACTGAGGCTTTGTAGAGTTCCTTATTGTACTTGTAATTTCAATTTCTGTCATTCATTTTTTTTTGCTTTCGTTTATTGCAGACGTCTCCATTTTGCTTATTGCAGGCACTCCATTTTATATTTTTAGATGGCTGTGGCTGTGTTGTTGTTGTTGGCAATGGTGTCTCAATGCTATCAGGAAACATCTAAAGTTACATCATATGACATCATCACCACAACGGTATTCAAAATGGCAGCATGTTAATTCAGGTGTCCAAGATTTTGGATTTGTGGGAAGACTTTTTTGTGGATTTAGCTAGAATTAAAATCACCTTAATGAGTCAGGACTCGTGTGCTTTTTGACACTGAGTTTGTTTTGTATCATTGTTTTGCACTAAACTGTGCAATTTTGGAAGATAAACAAGAAGATTTTGAAAAGGTTAGCTATTATCCTAACAGCAAAACTATGGAAAATGGGCAGCAGTTCTTGAGATAAAAGCAAATATCAATAAAGTTCTTCAAAATATGAATGTGCAAATGAGTGTTGGCTTACGGTAATTACAGAATGAGCACTTAACATGCTAAATGTTTCTTTCCAGGTGAATTTTAAAGAATCGTCATCAAGTAACTTTTGCATTTTACTTATGAATGGAGCAAACTAGTCTTGATAGGAATGAATGTTCAGACACTGTACACTCCGATACATACTTTATTATCATTTTCATTCATTTTATTCGTTAGTGCACGTGTCACATAATGTAACTGCTGTCATGCATGCTGTTTACCTAAGGGGTCAGCCTGTGGCTTTTCTTTCCCACTAATCTAAGTACATGTCCCAGCCATGCTGTCGGAGGGAATATAGCTACTGGGAGTCAGAAGAGACATCTCAATTGATTCCTAAGCAGAGACAGCACACGTCTCCGATTAGTAGTATATACTGCATGTGTGCTATCATTATGGCTGCCTCAACAACAGCATGGAAATTAAAATATTTTATAGCATTCCCAAATTGTTTATTCAGTGACATGTACTGTGAGATCATTGACTATGAAATGAATAACAAAAAAACAAAGTTCATAACCTGTGCCTGCAATGCAAAGCAGGATATCTGAGACTGTTTATGAAGCTTTTTCAGCTGATTCTTAGTCATGAGAAGCATACAACTGAAAGGTCAAGGTAGAAGTTGAACATGTTACCAAAAAACACCAATTTAGATGGGTACAGGATGAGACCGAGTATTAGCTTTAGCAAAGGTCAGGGAGCAACACTGTTAATGTGTCGCTTTTAATTAGTTTTCCTGCTTTGTAAAAGAAATATAGGTTTATATGCTGATTTGAAAGCAGATTCTTTTAGTTCATGGTTGTTATCAGTTCAAAATTAGCGTGAGGGTCTTTGCTTTGCCGAGCTGCTCACTAAAATAGTGCAAGCTGTTTATTCATATATTCCATAAACTGCTGTGTATATTCATCTCTCAGAATACTCTTTATTCAAAGTCAAATGTAATTGAGCTCTTAACTATTATATTTAATTCATAAGGTACGATTTAGTGTGAATATTTTATTTTGCTCTGGCACATAAAGTGACACATGAATAATCAAAATGGAGAAATGGATGATTATACAGTAGAACACAAATGTTGCCTTGTGCTTAAATCGCTGCCTGGATGTTCAGGAGAAGGCAAACATAGAAACATAAGAACATTTGACAGACGGGAGCAGGTCATTCAGTCTGTCAGGCCTGCTTGGTTAGCTGATATCTGTGTTGTCACAAAATGTGATCCAAACACATTTTACAAATTTTTATAACTTTTCATCAGATGTAATATTTTCTGCTTCAGTTATATGACTCAGTGTTTTGTTCCTGATTTCTATGATCCCCGTAGTTTTTCTTTGAATTCTATATGTGAACTTAAGTAAATGATGTTACTTACTCGAAGTAGCTTGCACACTGCAAAAAACACACACAAAAAGTGAAATAGGAGTTGCTTTGCTTTTATTTAGCAAAAAAATCTGCCAAAGTGGTAGGCAAAATTTACTTGAAAAGATTTCTTAAAGTTAGCCAAATAATAATAAATATAAATTTTTGAAAAGTCAATAATTCTAACACTAAGGAAAACACAATTGAATGTCATGACAACAACAAACAATAGTAAAAGAGTCCCTACAAAATTTTCACATATATATATATAGATAGTGTGGGCAACCAGGGAGTGCACCAGCCTCCCCAACACCGACATGGAACACTAGTGCAAACACACACTTTTATTTTTTCTTTTCCCTGTTGGAAACGCCTTCCCCAGTTTCCCACGTGTACAGCTCAGTTCCCGCACAGCACAAAAGCACAATTCTCTTCTTTCTTTTTCCTTCTCTTCTTTCTCTCCTTTTACCTCCACTCCTTCTGGCAGGCTTCGTCTTTTCTCCATTCAACTGGTTCCCGGAGTAGTGGCTGCTGGCTCCTTTTATAAGGCACCCAGAAGTGCTCCTTGACCTACTTCCGGCAGCACTTCCGGGTGTGGTGGAAGTTCAGCAATGAAGGGCTCAGCAGCAGCTGCAGCACTCACAGGACCCAACAGGGCTGCACCAAATGCCCTGCATGAGTCTGAGGCCCGCTGCAACCCAGTGGGGCTGCCACCTAGCGATTCCCCCCCTGTCCTTCCAGCATAGAGGTGTCCCGGCTGGGCAAGATCCCCGGCCGTACACTACAACAGAAAGATATATCTTTACTTTTTCCCCAGGGGGATATTTGGCCTTTTACGGAAACTCTTTAAATAAATAACAAAATAGATATATAAATAAATATATATGCATCAGCATCATTAAAAAGGATTTAAAATTTAAAAATAGAAAAGTTCTGACTGAGTCACAGTGAGGTATTGTGCAAGTGTATTGCTGCTGGCATAAAGGAGACCCGGTGAAGTTTTTTGTTAATAATTTGTTGGCTGAAAGTCCTCAGTGTTAGTGTGTGACAGAGAGGATGTGCAGCATTGTTCATTATAGCACTAAGATTTGTTTTAATTCTTTCCTTTGCTACTATCTCCAGGCGGGGCAGAGTGTGTCTTATAACTGAGCTTGCCTTTTTAATTAGCCTGTTAATTTTGTGGGCCTCTTTTAAAGTGATGTTACAGCCCAGCACACCACAGCGTAGAAAATTGCACTGGCCATCACAGAGTTATAGAAGATGTAAACATTAAAGAAGCACAGTCTACTAAGTAAAATGAGCCTGCTTTGCCCTTTCTTACATAGTTCCTCTGTGTTCCAAGACCAGTCCAGCCTCTTATTGATGTGGCCCTAAGTACTTTTAGCTGTGCACCACCTCTACATCCACTTCCTGAATAGTGACCAGACAAAGATGCTCTTTGGTATAGCAAAAGTCCTTAACCAGTTCCTTGGTTTTGCTGATGTTAAGTTGCAGACAATTCTTTCTGCACCAAGAACAAAGTTCTCCACCAGACTCCTATACTCTGTCACATCTCCCTTATCATTCACTTAACATAATCCATGCGTCAAGTTGTCCAGTTGTAAACTCACAATGTCCCAAACAAATACATTTTTATGTGCATCTTCAAATGCATTCAGATATAACAATATGGGTAGAAAGCTATTTTAAACTATCTGCAAACATATTTGAGATATCTTTAATTGTATTTTAGACATTTTGAAATAGAATTTCATATACAGTATCTTGAACCACATTTTAAGATATCTCAAATGGAGCAGAAACCCATTTTAAGATATGTCACTCCTGAATAAATGTGAAGATACCTGAAATGCTTTTAAGATGCCATGAAATATCTGATATTTGGAATGCATTACTTTAAATAACTTCCTGTTACTTCCAGACAGAAAGTCCTATTGAAAACAGCAACATGTTACAGGAAGTAATTTCAATGACATTTCTCATATCTCAGAATGTGCAGGTTGTTTAAGAAATCTCAAAATGTATTGGAGAAATCTCAAAATACATGGGAAGTTGTTTTTAAATATCTTGAATTACATTTCTGATATCTGAAAGTGGCAAGGATTTTATAATATCTTGAAACAGAAATTTAGACTTCACTTTAGGTACTCACTTTGAAGTATAGCTAAAGTTTGGCTTGCCGTATTATTTATAGTCCGGCAGTTCATATTGGATGGTCTAGATGTGTTTTCAATCTGTTCCCCTGATTTTTTAGAAGATTAGAAAGGTTTGGACGAGAACAGGCCTTGCAGCCCAAGAAAGCTTAGCTTTCTCAAGATCCCTAGAAGATAAAAAAGGCTTGATCTTACCTAAACTGTGGAATGGTCTTCCTGCTTCCATAAGAGATGCCCCTTCAGTCTCAGCCTTTAAATCTCGGCTGAAGACTCACTACTTCAGTTTAGCATATCCTGACTAGAGCTGCTGATTAACTGTACATACTGCATCTCTGTTGTTAGTCATTAGCACTAAAACATAAGTAACATGATAATTATATTTGAATACTAACCCTCACCTATTATGTTTCTTTTCTCGGTACCCAAATGTGGCAATTGGTGCCACGGCCCACTTGCCAAGTTGTTTGCCTGCCTATGGTAAAGTCATCCCTGATGGAGGATCACAGGAATCATGGGAAAGAGGGGTCCTTTCATCGGAGCAACGTTTCAGCCGTGGCATGGCCAAATGGGGAGGCAGCTAGATGGATGAGGTCTCCAGGACTCTAAAAATATCCAAACCTAATTATGTCATATCATCTACTGTTAAACCGTACTTCTAAAATTTTTATTATGCTGAATTAAGTAATTGTTCTGTTCTGTGTATTGTATTGTATTGACCCCCTACTTTTGACACCCACTGCACGCCCAACCTACCTGGAAAGGGGTCTCTCTTTGAACTGCCTTTCCCGAGGTTTCTTCCATTTTTCCCTAAAAGGTTTTTTTGGGAGTTTTTCCTTGTCTTCTCAGAGAGTCAAGGCTGGGGGGCTGTCAAAAGGCAGGGCCTGTTAAAGCCCATTGCGGCACTTCCTGTGTGATTTTGGGCTATACAAAAATAAACTGTATTGTATTGTAAACTGTATCTTACCAAATAGACGAAGCTGGAAAAAGCAACTCTTGACTACAGAATTAACCTGTTTCTCAAAAGAGAGGTTACTGTCAAAGATAACACCAAGATTGCGGACTTGAGGTTTGCAAAAGACAGAGAAAGAGCCGAGAAGTCCAAGACCAATTTGGGCTTTAGCTGATGGATCCACTATAAGCATCTCCGTTTTATTTTGATTCAGTGAAGTGTAGGCAAGGAAAAATATACTATTTGGTGGCTTAAGCAGTGGTATAAACAACAAAAGGAAATTGAAAGAATGGTACTGAGTGGCGGAGGCACTCAAAAGTTCAAGTTTCGAAAGTCATACAGTGCTTGAAATAAAAAAAGAAGTGGTCACGTATCAAAATCGACGTCAAAAGGTAAGTTGCAGCCTACCATCTGAAAAAAATCTTGAAATTTCCACTTTAATCTTGTAGTTTATTTTGTCATTAAAGTATAACATCGTAAACTTTATCTTAAAGTCGATGTGTAAATTACTAGAGTTATTTAAACCCCATCATAACTAAAGCAGCATGTTAAAAGCTTCATATTCTAAGTGTTCCCTGACCCAGCAGTTACATAGCTAGTGGCTTCTTAAATGGGCTTTCTCTAATACAGTACGGTCAGGAGCATGCAGGCAGCAATTGCCACACAGAATACATTATATTCATGATATTATAGCTCTGTGGACATTTTAGAATGCTTGATGTATACTTGATATTGTTTTCATGATGAAAGGCATTAAACATGTGGGGGCACAGTGACACAGAAGTAGCAATGAGTTGGTACACCTCCTGCCTCGCACCCAATGCTTGCTGGGATGGGTGTGACTATGGATAGAATAATTTATTGCAGGAGTACTGTGTCTGACAAATGTACCAACCCCCAATTCTTTTCCTTCTGTTTTCTTTCTCTACATAGCCAATCACAACACAATAAGCATAATAAATGTAAAACCATCTGTAAGATTAGAATGCTGTTTCTTCAAAACTTATAAGGAACATTGAAAAATCTTTGTTATGCATTTTTAATTATTCCATCCATCCATCCATCCATCTATCCAGGGTTGCGCCAGTCCCAGCAAGCATCAAGTGCAAGGCAGGAACAATCGCTGGACGTGGCACCAGTTCATTGCAGGATAAATACTAGCACACATATACAATAGTAGCATCATTTAGCATTACTAAATCTCTCAACCTGAATGCTTTTGGAAGGAAACAGAAGCACGCGGTGGAAACCCACCAGGAAAACAGACAAACTCCAGACAGGGGACACCTTGTACGTGACTCTCTTACTATGAGGCAGCAGTGCTTCAGCCGTGCCCCCACATGTTTAATTATTAACAGTATACATTATTTAAATGAAGTTAACAATTTATCTGTAAAATGTAATATACATATTTTATTGCATTTCATCATAAAAATTATGTCAAATATACATCCTAGTATTCTAACAGCACACAGCTCCAACAGGATAGCTCTTGGAAATCTAAATCAACTTAGAAGCCAGTTGTCATCATGGGACAAGAAATCAGTATGAGCTCTAAATACCCTTTTTCTTCTAATTCTTCCATTTGTGATGTATTCTTACATTGCTAAAGCAGCCATAGTTATTGGAGTAGTTTGGCCATTCTGTGCACCATTATATTGTTACAGAATGATTACAATCAAGTGAATTAAATTTGTAAATGATATGCAGTTCATTTCGGTGTATTTGATACGGTCCCCGTCATGGATGTGAATCTAAAAAAGAAAGACCAGAGAAGCAATAGTACTGCTTTGATACTGGGTGCCACCAGTTTGCAAAACTAAGCAGAAAAGTGTGTATGAATGGTATGAGGCTGCTGTGAAAATGTGCGTGGCTTTACAGAAGATTTAGTATGCAACATTTTTGAGGTCCTGAATGTGTACAGTACAAATCAGATTTTCCACTGCACTGCAGGGAGAATAGACATAGCTTCCCCCGTCCGCTTTGCTCGCCAGCCATTTCGCGTCTCTGCCACTCGTGCTGTGAAGAGGGGGGGCTGAACACACCCCAAAGAGACGCGGTCACTCCTCTGAAACCCCCTCTTAAATGGTGATACAATGGAAAACAAATACAGTTTTTTTTTTTTTACCTCCTCTTTGCTCGATCAACTGCTGGATTGCTGCTGCTGCCATGCTGCTTGATTTGCATTTTGCACAACACTTCAAACATTTAAAAGCCTGTACAGCAGCTGTCCTACTCTTTGTCTTTTATTTCCGGCCCTGGGCGTGGTTAAATCTCTTGGCACAAATTCTTGTCTCACAGGACGTGAGTTCTTGATATCTTTTAGTTTATAATTTTAAAACGGAATAAGAATCGGAAAATCCAACAACATCACATTAAAATTCGATAAATTCTGAAATGAATGATACCAAACATATATACTCAGCAAAAAAAGAAATGTCCCTTTTTCAGGACTGTGTATTTCAACAATAATGTTTTAAAAATCCAAATAACTTTACAGATCTTCATTGTAAAGGGTTTAAACAATGTTTTCCATGCATGTTCCTAATTAACCATAATCAATTAATTAACATGTACCTGTGGAATGGTCGTTAAGACCTTAACAGCTTACAGAAAGTAGGCATTTAAGATCACAGTTCTAAAAATGCAGGACACTAAAGAGACTTGTCTACCGACTGTGAAAAACACCCAAAGAAAGATGCCCAGGGTCCCTGCTCATCTGCGTGAACGTGCATTAGGCATGCTGCAGGGAGGCATGAGGACTGCTGATGTGGCTAGGGCAATAAATTGCCATGTCCGCACTGTGAGACGCCTAAGACAGGGCTACAGGGAGACAGGAAGGACAGCTGATCATCCTCACAGTGGAAGACCACGTGTAACAACACCTGCACAGGATCGGTACATCCGAATATCACACCTGCGTGACAGGTACAGGATGGCCACAACAACTGCCCAAGTCACACCAGGAACACACAATCCCTCCATCAGTGTTCAGACTGTCCGCAATAGGCTGAGAGATGCTGGACTGAGGGCTTGTAGGCCTGTTGTAAGGCAGGTCCTTACCAGACATCACCAGCAACAATGCCGCCTATGGGCACAAACCCACCTTCACTGGACCAAACAGGAGTGGCAAAAAGTGCTCTTCACTGATGAGTCACGGTTTTGTCTTACCAGGGGTGATGGACGGATTCGTGTTTATCGTCGAAGGAATTGAGCACGTCTGGGACCTGTTGAAACATTTTTAGTTTATGTCTTATGGTGTTGACTCTTTTAGTGTTCATACAAATATTTACACATTAAGTTTACTGAAAGTAAAAACAGTTGAAAGTCAGAGGACGTTTCTTTTTTTGCTGAGTATATATGCGTGACATGAAAACGTCACCGTTGCACTTTCAGGCTTAGGATTTTATATAATTATATAATTTTATATATAGAGAGTAGATAAAGTACATATGGCATCAAAGTCAATGAATGGAAAAGAAAATCAATTTGATTTTAGTTTTTTCCCATAGTCCATTTTGTAGCTAATTTGAAAATAATATTTTAAGCCTGACTAACATCTGCCAATTATAGGTTGGAAACCATGCAGTGAGTAACACAAGCAGTGAAACAAGCCCCTTTGTCCGAGGAGCTTGATTGCTTTTCTTTGGATGGCTTCTAGAGCTGTTGTCTCCTTTTCACATTCTGGTGACAAAGGCTGCACACAGTACTCCACCTACAGCCTCGGAACTGCAATAAAATGTCTAAAGATGACATCTCATTGTTTACATTCAATAGTTTAATGGATATGAGGTAACTTTATTTGTGGTTTTGCTTTCTTTCACACAGTGCATATAGGACAAGAATTTTGCATCAGTGTAAACCGCTTTGAATCTTTCCAGAGCCTGCTATTCTGTAGGTGAGCTGCTGGTGTTATAATTATACTCATTGTTCTATTCTGCCCATGCTGCACTTTGAATTTGTCTGCACAAAAGTGTGCTTTCCAGTTTGGAAAAGTGAGGAGAGCCTTTTTTGCTACCTTTTACAATTGCTCCCATTTTGGTGTCAAATTTCACTTGACAGCTGATTGCTGTACATCACAATCATACATCAAGTCTTTAATTTTACTTTTAAACCCTGCTGCCCTCCATTTTAGTTGGTGCTTTACTGTGTTTTTTGACTTTCTTTTATTACAAGCCATTTGGATTGCTCAAGTAAGAAAAGCACTTGAAGTGTGCTAGACTAAGGTACTAATACACAACAACAACAACATTTATTTATATAGCACATTTTCATACAAATGATGTAGCTCAAATTGCTTTACGGGATGAAGAAAGAGAAAAAAAGACACAACCTAATTGTGCTTCACTCACTCAGAATATGGAACCAATGTAGGAAGTATTTTAAGATAGAGAAGCTTTTATCTGTGGCACCTCTGCACGAGAACCACCTTTTTCAACCCTCTCGAACATATGCAGTTTTTAATTCCTGGAAAATATTTGGGATTAAATCACTTAGAGATCTGTACATAGACAACGTCTTTGCATCCTATGAACAATTACATTCCAAATTTTACTTTCCAGAACACATTTCTTTCAATATCTTCAAATTCGAAACTTTGATAAACAGAACCTGCCCAATTTTCCTCACCTCCCACCTCCCTCTATGCTGGAAAAAATATTGATCAGTCTTGAGGACTCAGGCAGCATTTCCATAATATATAAAATTATTTTACAGTCCCTCCCTTTCAAATATCCAAGAGAACAGTGGGAAAAAGATTGTTTACTCAACATTTCAGAAAAGGAGTGGAAAGTAGCAAGAGCTCCATATGCGCAAAGCATAGAGTTATTCAACTCAAAATTATATATCGAGCGCATCTGTCTCGCTTAAAATTGTCCAAAATGTTTCCAGGGCAAGATCCAACCTGTGAACGCTGTGATCAAGTTCTGGCTTCACTAGGCCATATGTTTTGGGCCTGCACCAAATTAACATCATTCTGGACCAAAACCTTTAAATGCCTTTCAGACAGCCTTGGTGTCACAATCCCTCCTAATCCACTAACAGCTGTGTTTGGGGTACTTCCAGATGGGCGTAGAGTGGAGAAGGACAAACAAGCTGTAATTGCCTTTACTACACTACTGGCACGTAGACTTATCTTGGTCAATTGGAAGAATTCCAATTCACCTATTCTGTCAGTGGGTAACTGATGTTATATCTATACTAATAAAAGGCAAAGCCCTCACTCACTCACTCACTCACTGACTCACTCATTCACTGACTCATCACTAATTCTCCAACTTCCCATGTGGGTGGAAGGCTGAAATTTGGCAGGTTCATTCCTTACAGCTTCCTTACAAAAGTTGGGCAGGTTTTATATCGAAATTCTACGCGTAATGGTCATAACTGGAAGCAGTTTTTCTCCATTTACTGTAATGGAGATGAGCTTCAACGCCGTGGGGGCGGAGTTTCGTCTGACATCATCACGCCTCCCACGTAATCACGCAGTACATAGAAAACCAGGAAGACCTAAAAAAAGCGCTGAAGAAAACATGCATTATATAATTGAGAAGGCAGCGAAACAATAAGAAGCGAGCGAGTGACATATACAACCATATTCATGACTTCTGCTACTTCGGAAACAAAGCACGATGTAAACCTACACTTTAAATTTAGTTCATAGACAGGCTGCCGCTGGCGTTTGTAATTTAGTGCCTGCCCATATAAGGCCGTCCGTCCGTGGCAATCCAATAGCAAACTCCCACTAAATATTCACGGGTTAAGTACTGTGCTTATGCAGAGGAAGATGAGATGGTCAGGGTGGTGTTTGGTACAAACTCAGCGAAACTGCGAGAGAAAGTTTTAAGTGCCAGGACTAAGGTAACATTAAATACAGCCATGGACATAGCACGAGATGGCACCGCACAGCTGGGAAACTTCGATGCATGTACACGGCGGCTCACGTGAACTGGCGCAGTGCACAGATAAAAGCAACAGTTCCAAAGAGCTGAACAAAACCGAATTACACAATTGAAAAGGCAGCAAAAATATGAAGCGTCTCATACATACAAGCATATTCATAAATCCAAAACAAAGCACACGTTGGAAAAAGTCAATGTCCCGCTAAAGGAAGACAGTGTAAAAAACCGTGCATGCAGTGTGTCAGGTCTCAGATAAAGAAGAAGACGAGCTGTTTATTGATGCAGTAAGAAACGAATCGATGAATGAAACCTGTCATCTTTACAACGATTGACAAACACGGAATGTAACTTGAACACAACACATCCTACAAATACGAACCTGATTGAAAGAAATAATGATAATCAAATCCTTGATGACAGCAACACTCAGTAACACTCACAAAACAAATACTGTATATTGACAGTCATGTTACGTTATTTTTAAAATGTTCCCTTTTCTTTTTCATAGCTTTTTTAACACACTACTTCTCGCTGCGATGCGGTATATATATATATATATATATATATATATATATATATATATATATATATATATATATATATATATATATATATATATATATATTTATATATATATATATTTATAACCCGATCTACATACTCGAATAATGGATACTTTATTCGCCATCAATGATTGTTTTGGTAAAGCCATACTCAGTGTATTCATTAGATGAACGGTAAAAAGTAAGGCGAGGAAGGATGACTTATTGAGGCATGCAGGCTGTAGTGCGCGTCAACTCTATCTGAATTGCGATCACATTTGAAAAATATATCTTTTCAAGTTCTATTTAGTCCATATGTGTCAAACTCAAGGGCGGGCCACATCCGCCCGGTGTAATTATATCCGGCCCGCGACATCATTTTATATACTGTATTATTGTTATGAATGTATATATGAAGCGCTGGTAACACAATAAACTACAGATCCCATAATGCAGCGCTTCAGCTGCCTTGCCGAACACTTACCGGGTTAATCAAGTTATTGCGAAGCTAGCTCACACGATGCTGAAGAGAAAAGTTGATTCTGAAAATAGAGCCTTTAAAAACCGATGGGAGGCTGAGTATATGTTTACTAAACCCGTGTGTCTCATTTGTGGAGCTAATGTGGCTGTAATTACAGAATTTAATCTAAGACGGCACTATGAGACAAAACATCAGGGTAACCTGAATGCAATGCAGAAGATACAGAAAGCAGCATAATTAAATAAGAATCTGACACTTCAGCGGACGTTTTAACCCGTGCACAATCACAAAGTGATTTCAAGTGAAGCTGCTTTTATGGGAGACACAAATGCACCAGTGCACCTTGCCTCACTTTCCCTGTTGCCAAGTAATGTTAAACCAAGTCGTCACTACGGTGTTCCCAAATCGCACTTTGCTGATAAACTGAGCGCACTGAGTTTGCAGGCGCTTTGGTGACTTCGAAGAACAAAAAGTCTGTCTACATGCGGCTCAAACCTTGTGCATGTTTGGTAGCACATATCTGTGTGAGAAGCTCTTCTCAGTGATAAAGACTAACAAAACAGCACACAGGAGTCGCCTCACTGATGAGCACCTGCAATCCATCCTGAGAATCTCCACAACACAGAACCTCACACCAAACATAAACGAACTTGTGGCCAAAATAAGATGCCAGGCATCCAGCTCTAAAATGACATATGAGCAAAGACAACTGAATGATTTGATTTGTTATTGCTGAAAGGAACACATTTTATTTATATTTCCAGGTTTTGTTATGCAGCATGTTCATATTTGAATTTGTATAATTTTGACAGGATATATTTTTATGGAGAGCAAAATCTTTTGGGATATTTAAAATCTAAGTTTATTTTTTATATAAAATTACATAAGAGTAAAGAAATTTGAATGTTTGTTCTTTTAACGTTTACTTTATTTCTAACTTGTATAATTTAGACAGGATAAATTTTTATGGAGAGCAAAATATTATAAGTTGTTTAAGGTTTGAGTTGATTTATTCACGAATAATATTCCTGTCTGTTTTTACCATTCCTACCAAAGATATTTCTGTTGACTAAATAAAAATTCCTTCTATTTAAAATTTAAATAGAACTTGAACAAATACGATAGTTCATAATATCCACGCAGACTTGCACGTAAGAGCGGAGTTATCCGTTTTAACAAGCAGCGTATTGCACTGATCTGAAATAGCTGTGTGTGTATATATGTAGATATGTATGTATATGTATATATATGTTTATATATGTGTGTGTGTATGTATGTATATATATATGTATTTGTGTGTGTATGTATGTATGTGTGTATGTATTTATGTGTGTGTGTATATGTATGTGTATATATGTAGATATATATGTATATATATATGTGTATATGTATAGATATGTATATATATATATATATATGTTTATGTATGTGTGTGTAAATATATATATATATATATGACAACAACACTCATCACTCACAACAGTGACAAAACAATTACATTGACAATCATGTTACGTTATTTTCAAAATGTTTCCTTTTCTTTTCATTGCTTCTTTAACACACTACTTCTCCGCTCATGGCTGGTATTTTGCTAGTATATATATTGTGAACGCCACCCGGGCACAGACAGGCGGACATCTTGTTTAAAACACCACCACACGTTTATTTACAATATTTACACAATAATAGTGGTCACAAAGACCCAGTCACGTGCACAAACCCCAAATAGTCCTCAAACTCCTGGCCACAATGCCTTTCTTCGGGCCGCCTCCACACTCCTCTTGCTTCGTCCTACTTCCACCCGACTCCAGCTTCAATGAAGGAGACGGCCCCTTTTATACAGGACCCGGATGAGCCCCAGGTGTTCCCGGCATTCCTCCTCTAGCCACGCCCCAGCGTGGCGGAAGTGCCGGCTGTTCTCCGGCAGCTCTCCGGTATTCTCCAAAGTCTTCCCCAGCACTTCCTGGTGTGGCGGGAGTGCTGGGGAAACAAGTCCCAAGGCATTGGGGCGCTCCTGGCGGTGACCACGGGCCCCTACAGGGAAGGGCTTCCATGCCCTTGACCCGTGGCCCCAAAGCAACCCGGAAGGCAAACCCCACGTGATCCAGGCAGGGCTCTGACCCTCTTCCGTCCCTCCTGGCGCCCCGCCGGGTCATGGCCCCTGGCATCCCTGACAGTGCCCCACAGCCAGCGAAGACCACTCGTGGGCAAGAGCGACCTGTCCCGCGAGGGCAGCAGAGCCCCGAAACGGGCCCCACTCGAGGATAGCCGGGGTCCGGCCCCGCACTCCTAGCAGGGACAGGGGCGGAGACACAATCCGAGCACCAGCCCTTGGTGCATCCCTGTGCCTCGCACAGGTTGTGCTCCCCCCTTTTACCGACACCCCGGGGCCTCCTCGATCGGCACCCCCTCCGAGACCTCCGCGCCCTTTGGTCCGAGCCACTGCTCCCCGTAGGCTCCTCCAGCTGTGAGCGCAGCTGCGCACCGGCAGAGAGAACATTCCGCTGACGGCCCGACATCAGAGGGCTGTTCCGCCACGAAGGGTGTCCTTCAGCCCGCCGGGTCCGTCCCTACAAAGAGAACACAGGGGCAGAACCGCTGCCAGCACCCAGCTCGTGCCATGCACGGGCAGCGCCCTCCAATCACCCCGCACTTGCCTGATCGGCACCCTCTCCGCGCTTCCGTGTCCCTCTCGATGATGGAGTCGTCGGCACCGCCTGCTCTCTCTCTGCCTGCCTCAGGGATTCCCTCTGCTCTCCCAGAGGGCAGCCAGCCGTACGCGTGCACCCAGCAACGCTTCTCACCATATTGGAGGAAGCGGCACCCAGCCGCTTAATCCTCCCTTCACTCTCGGACGCCTTTGACGGTGTGCGACTCAGATAACCAACGCGAGCCCCTGTCCCGTCTGCGTCCCCTTCATATCGGAGGAATCGCACCCAGCCCTTTATTCCTCCGTTCACTCTGGGACGCCATGACGGTTTGAGACTCCTTATGGAATAAAAGGCGCTCTGTCCCGCCTGCGTCCCTATAGTGCGGCGCAAGACCGCAGCCGACTCGGGGCGGAGGGCGCTAGGACCCGGGCACTTAGCAGCCCGTGTCCATTCAGCGCCCTCACGGACTCCCCTCGCCAAGATACAGCCCGCGGCGCCGCACCCCTGTCGGAGGGCTGCTTACTCGAACTGATCGTTGTCATCACAGCCTTTTCAGCAGACCCTCCCGTATGCTTTACGGAGTCGGCTGTACTCACCGCCTCCGCTGTACCTCTCCGGCTGGAGATTCCAGCGTCGCGCCGTCCGTTGTTGATTGAACGTTCTCAGCGCCGCGGCGCCTTCCTCTCCAGTTCCAGCACCTCAGCCCGGAGGGCACATAGCACCTGCAACACACGCTGCCCGGGCGGGCTGAAGGGACACCCCAGCTCCGCCAAAGCAGCCGGCAAAGACGGGAAGTGAAGCGGCGCGAGCCTACCTTTCTGTCAGCCTCCAGCGCCGCCACTTCCTGTGGGCCTTCTCCTCCGCCCAATCGGGTCTCCCCTGCCCGTGATGGACATTCCTTGGTCCCGCCTCTCTGCAGTCATCGGCGGGCCCGCAAGACACACCGTCCAATCGCGTGCCTGTCAGGGGAGGGACTTCTGGTCCGCGCCATCTTGCCTCCCCTTCTGCGGTGGCGGCGTGCCTGCCGGCAGCCCTGCTGTTGCCAGCGCCTTTCGAGCTGCAGCGTCTCCTCCTCCACAGCCCTCGCGGCTGCCGCCACGCTGCCGGAGCCCCGCAGACCAGCATGCGCCTGCCACCGACGTGGATCCGGGAGGTCCCTGCCTGCAAAAGAGAAAACACGCCCGGACCCCATGGGCCGCTGCCGCTAGGCAGGGAACTCACCTTCCCGGACTCGCCAAACCGAGGACACTTCCTCGGCGTGGCCTTTCTTGACGCCATGCGGTCCCGGGCGCCTTCAGCAACGGCCTGCTTGTAGGAGACCGCTGCACTCGTTGTAGGCACGCCACCTGCCCGCATCAGGGAAACATGGCCTTCCTGCGGACCCCTGGCGGTCCGTGGGGTTCCTTTACCGCGGGGCTGTGTGCACGCAGCACCAGCGTACGTGGGGGGGTCCCTGCTGCACCGGGCCGCCCACAACAATATTTTTGATCAGGTCTCCGCCTTGAAACAGGCGGAGCATCCTGCCGCTACGCCAGATGTGAACGCCACCCGGCACAGACAGGCGGACATCTTGTTTAAAACACCACCACACGTTTATTTACAATATTTACACAATAATAGTGGTCACAAAGACCCAGTCACGTGCACAAACCCCAAATAGTCCTCAAACTCCTGGCCACAATGCCTTTCTTCGGCGCCTCCACACTCCTCTTGCTTCGTCCTACTTCCACCCGACTCCAGCTTCAATGAAGGAGACGGCCCTTTATACAGGACCCGGATGAGCCCCAGGTGTTCCCGGCATTCCTCCTCTAGCCACGCCCCAGCGTGGCGGAAGTGCCGGCTGTTCTCCCGGCAGCTCTCCGGGTATCCTCCAAAGTCTTCCCCAGCACTTCCTGGTGTGGCGGGAGTGCTGGGGAAACAAGTCCCAAGGCATTGGGCCGGCTCCTGGCGGTGACCACGGGCCCCTACAGGGAAGGGCTTCCATGCCCTTGACCCGTGGCCCCCAAAGCAACCCGGAAGGCAAACCCCACGTGATCCAGGCAGGGCTCTGACCCTCTTCCGTTCCCTCCTGGCGTCCCGGCCGGGTCATGGCCCCTGGCATCCCTGACAATATATATATATACTATTTGAAACAGGAAAAAATCAAATTCGCACATAGAGCATCTGTACAAAACTTTTTCAAAACCTGGCAAGATCTAATCAGTAACATTTTAGAATAAGCATTTAAATTGAGGAAGCAGATTCTCTCCCCTCTTTTACTCCATTAATCTTTATTCATTTATTAAGTTATCTATTCACTTATTTTTACTAGCATAAAATTTTACTCTGCTGACCTAGCTCTCTTTCTCAGTGGTGGGGTTTGATTTGTTTCGAACTTTATTTTTTGTAAAACTTGAGTTATGTGTATGGAATGTTATTTAATTTTAATAAAATCAACAAAATTAAATAATAAAAAAAAGAAAGAGTAAAAAAGACAAAATATATAAATAAAATTAGACAATACTAATTAAAACAGAATTAAAGTAAGGTCTAATGGCCAGGGATGACAGAAAAAACAAAAAAAAGGAAAACAAAAATCTGCAGGGGTTCCAGGCCAAGAGACCACCCAGCCCCCTCTACCTAACATAAATGATCTCAATCAGTCCTCATGGTTTTCAGGCTTCACATGGCTTCACATAATGTACACTACACATTATAACAGAAACAGCAGTCAAACTCACTCCCTACAGAGTAGCCATTTATTTGGCCAGTAACATACAGTGCAAAACTATGAATGGGGAAGGCATCAAGTTTGTATAAACAAGGAAGTTAAACCGAGTGCTTCATTTCTTTCAATAGCCTACCAAAATGTAATCTTCTTTTATTATATCCTAATAGTTAATTCCATTTGTCACAATTACTTATGTGGTCATTTTCTAACAAAGTTTCCCCAAAAATATAAAAATCTGCTTTTTTATAATGTAATTGCTGATCATGAGACGTTATTTATTTTGAAATTTTATTAATTTAAATATTTTTGCCAAAAATAAGGTTCCTCAAAAACATTTACATTACACAGTTTGGCCTATTTGCATCTGACCAGTTTCCATCCTCCCTTATCCAGTTCAGGGTCACGGGGAAGAGATGGGGTCAAACTAAATTGGAACACCAGTCCATTGCAGTGCCCAGTCACCCACACTGGGACAATTTAGAGTCACCAGGCAAGTTCTCTTGTTTATATTTGGGATCTAGGCAAAAATCTGGAGAAGCTGGAGTACAACCGATGTAGATGTAGGGAGAACATGCAGATCCAACCAAAAACAACAACTGAGTACAGATTAATTATGAAACTGGCAGGGAACAGCAAGCCATCCATGTTTTTGTTTACATCATTTCACTTACCCAGCCATCATTTAAATGGTTAATCTAAATACATTTTCAAGACATTCCGTAGTACTTATTATATTCAATAAAATCTCTGAAATGCACAGTTGGACTGCATATCATAGAGGAGGAATGTTCAAACTATTTTCTTGGCATTCCAGGAAATTAATTATTTGAAATACTACATATTTTTTCTGTTTACCATAACTGCTAAGTTCTTGGTACAGCTAAAGGTGATATTTTTATAAGCAACCCTTCTATTATTGCATAGACTTTAATGTGAGCAGTGGGAGATTTTGTATCAGTGTAGCAGGTGGACATAGTAGAGGTGAACAATACCCAGTGGGAGAGACAGGATAGATGAGCATGAAGACTTGCGTTTTGCTGCTGTGTAATCATGATCCTTTTAAGACCCATTTTTTCTCCATTTTTAATCTTATTTACTATCTGGCAGCTGCTTATATACTATCAAAGAGCATTATATCCTTCTGTAATAAACCTTCTGGGGTATTTCAAACTTGCTATCTTTTATTGCCCTTCAGTTCTTGTTATCATCTTTGCTTTGCATTCAAACTAAATACCTGACACTTTTGCAATTTAAATTCTATTTTAAGGTGAACTGCAAAAAAAACACCTTTTATTGGGCTATCTTGAGTCATTTAGAATCAATTTACTGTATATAAATTGTAAGCAAAATGTTATCATGTTTTCTTGAATATAAATCACCTCCACATATTCACATTACACAAAAACATGCATGTTTAATTCTTCTCCAGTACAATTTAAAATTTCTGAAGTAACAGACATGATAAAAGCAGTTTGATCTAGATGAGATTTGTATTAGAATTTATCACAGAGGTTGGCTAATAATTACAACAGTCCAGTTTCTCTTTAAGATGAGGTTAATCAATGCCAGATTAATGGAGGGGTTCAAATTACAAAAGAAAATAGATTTCAGCAATTGCCTGTAAGAAGATTCTAGCTGATTCCAAGAGGCAGAAAGGACTTTAGAAAGTAAACCATCAAAGCCTGGGGCCTCATGTATAACCCGTGCATGGAATTCACACTATAAGTTGGCGTACGGACAAAAGTGGAAATGTGCATACTCACAAAAAAATCCAGATGCATAAATCTGTGCAATCGCCAACTTCCACGTTCTTCCGCTCCATAAATTCTGGTCAGCGTGAAAAGTAATGCACGTGCACGTGCCTGTTGCCCCACCCCAACTCCTCCCAGAATTACGTCTCTTTGAATATGCAAATCAATATAAATAGCCCTTAAGCTCAGCATTCTGTGAAAAGGCAATAGCAAAAGCATGGGGGAAAATAGAAGAATTTCAGCAAATACCAAGTGGAGGCAAGGAAAAACGTACTATTTGTTGGTTTAAACAGTGATATAAACAGCAAAAGTAAGTTGATCGAGTGACATAGAGGGTTGGAGAAACTCAAAAGCTCAAGTTCACAAAGTCGCACAGTGATTGCTGTAAATAAAAAAGAAGTTGTCAGATATCAAAGTAGCCCACCGTCGAAGTGTCATATGAAAGCTTATTTGGGTATAGAGAAAAGAAAAAAAAAATAGGGAGACAGTGGAAAAAAACTTTAATCTCGAAATTTCCACTTTAATCATGTCGATTCTTCAAAACTTTTAAGGAACATTGAAATATCATCGTAGTACGTGTTTAATTATTCTATCCATCTAGCCTTCCAGTGTCACGCCAGCCCCAGCAAGAATACAGAGCGAGGCAGGAACTATCCCTGAACTAGCTACCGCTGCGCACCTTGTCCTCACGTTTAATTATTTACAATATAGATAATTTAAATAATGTTAACATTTTATCTGTATAATGTAATGCACATATTTTGCTGTATTTCAACTTAAAAACGATATCATCATCATTTGTAAATATATGCTTTATAAAGTGGCTCAGGTTGTGCAATATTATAACTGCATTGCAAGCTTACAGTGAGGTAATTGTACTTATAAGTACAAACAGTTCTACAAGGAGCACTTGATGGACTGATTGAGTGCTTTTATATTTCTTGAGATGAAACTGTTTCTGAACCGCGAGGTCTGTAAAGGAAAGGCTCTGATGGGTTTGTCATATGAGAGCAGCTCAAATATCAAATGGCTGAGGGAGCGTGTGCTTGATGCTGTATACTGATAATCTGATCAGCCGCTGGATAGCTGTGATTCCACACTCAGATACAATGGGATAAATACTCTGAGTGGTGCAGTGAGAGGAACAACGCTAAAGCAGCTATGGTATTTGGAATAGTTTGGCCATTCCGTGGACCATTATATTGTTACAGTTTAATTACAATCAGATGCCTTAAACTAATAAACAATGTGCGGTTAATTTCAGTATATTTGATAAAGCCGCATCAGGGATCTGACTTAAAAAAGAAAGGGAAACCACACTGGAACAAAAGCACTGCTTTGACACTGGGTGCCACCAGTTTGCAAAACCGAGCGGAAAACTTGTGTACGGCAAGCATTTAGCTGGTTTGAAAATGTGCATGGCCTTACGCCAAGTTTAGGTTTTATACATCGCAATGTGAGCATGGAAATGGGCTTACGCAACATTTGTGTACATACGCACCATTCATACATGAGGCCCCTGGAGATTTTACAGAATTCAAGGAGTCTAGAGCCTCCTTTGATTCTGGTGATGCAATTGGGGAATTCAATGCAGTGATATTGTCTGCTCATACCCTGACAAAAGGACAAGAATTAATATCTGAAGGAGAAGACTTAGAACTTTCACTTAATTACTTAGAATCAAACTGTAAGAAATTGTTATTTATATCCAGAGTGTTTTGAGTGTGGGTCCATGACACATAATATCAAGTCTGAGTTTGGTGAATTTCCAGTTCAGCTTTCCATATCAACAGAAAGTTTATTTCAGACTGTGTGCCCAAAACTAAAAGAGCACCTGCTCCAGATTTGCATATCAGAGGTGAGATTCAAGTTCAAGGTTCATTAACCTGAATGCAGAAAATTACTAGTGTATCCAATTGTGAAGTCATATATAAATCCTTTTATGGCCAATGAGACATACTGTAAGCAGGGAAATCAACAGAGCTGAAGTTAATATTAATAAAATCTTTATTGATGAGAGAATTTTAGTCTTAAATTCTTTATCATCTAGATTTGGGATATATATGTTGACCAAACTTATTTCAGTTTTATTTAGCATTCCCATCACTATAATGTAGTGCCATTCGGTGTCTGCTGTTACTTCAGTTGGAGTGCCCTGCAGATCAGGATTACCATTCCTTGATTATTCTCGTTATAGGTGGAAGAAAGCATTTGACCAATCCTTTTCTCTTTTCAACTGGAACTGATTCTTTGTAGTTCGATGCTTCTCTTGCAAAAATATTATTATTGGTCTCATGCAGCTGCAAATGTTAGAGCACATTTGTCTTTTAAACACACGACTGAGACCTTTAACATTTTCCCAGGTAGCACATATAGTGGGTCAATTAATGCTAAGCTTGAACCATATGTTCATTTTTTGAATCAATCTTTTTTGCTGTTCAGGGAAACATGAAGCTTACCCCAGTAGTCTCAGGTGCTTTCCTTATTGAGATACAATAAGGAAACTACAATAAGACAGAGACTTTAATGACATTTCACTCAAATCCATAGACTGTAATATGGAGTTGGTCCCCCCTTTGCAGCTATAACAGCTTACACTCTTCTTGGAAGGCATTCCACAAGATATTGGAGTGTTTATGTGGGAATTTGTGCCCCTTCATTCTGTTGAGCATTTATGAGGTCAGGCACTGATGTTGGACGAGAAGTCCTGGCTCTTGATCTTCATTCCAGTTCGTCCTAAAGGTGTTTGATGGGGTTGAGATGAGAGATCCCTGCAGGCCAGTCAAATTCTTACACACCAAACTCATCCAACCATGTCTTTATGGACCTTGCTTTGTGCACTGGGCCACAGTCAATCCAGAATAGTAAAGGGACATCCCCAAACTCTTTCCACAAAGTTGGAAGCACAGTGTTGTCCAAAATGTCTTGTTAAACTAAAGCATTAAGATTGCCCTTCACTGGAAGTAAGAGGCCTAGCCCAAACCCCAAAACAGCCCAACACCATTATTCCTCCCCACCAAACAGTTGGTAAAATGCCATCAGGCAGGTAACATTCTCCTGGCATCCACCAAACCCAAGCTTGCCCATGTGACTGCCAAACAGAGATGTGTGATTCATCACTTCATAGAACACGTTTTCACTGCTCCACAGTCTATTGACGGTATGCTTTACGCCACTCCATCTGATGCTTGGCATTGAACTTGGTGACATGAGGCTTGGTGATGTGCAGCTACTCAGCCATGGAAGCCATTCCATGAAGCTCCCACCACACAGTTAATGCCAGTGGAAGTTTGGAACTCTTCAGCTATGGGATCAGCAGAGCGTTGGCAACTTTTACGCACAATGTACCTTAGCAGTCATTGACCCCGCTCTGTGGCTTTACATGGCCTTCCACTTTGTGGCTGAGTTGCTGTTGTTCCTAAATGGTTCCACGTTCCAATAATAACACTTACAGTTGACTGTGGAATGTCTAGCAGGAATGAAATTTCATGAACTGTCTTATTGCAAAGGTGGCATCCTATCACAGTACCACACTTGAAGTCACTCAGCTCTTCAGAATGATCCATTTTGTAAATGGAAACTGCATGACTGATTGAAACACCTGAATTCAATAATTAAAAGATATGTCCCAATACTTTTGTCCATATAGTGTACTTCAGTTGCTCCATTTGACATAGCCACTCAACCCTTACCTGACAAATTTTTTTTGGAAGAGAACTGTAACATTGTCCTGTGATGGACAAGCCAAAAGGGCAAGCATTAATGGGTCAGGAAATGAAAATATAAGTCAGGGACAAATAATCAAATTACCAAAACCCAATATGTAAACCAAACCAACAGTCAAAAGAAGCATAGACGAACTTGGCCAAAACGAATAGTTAAACCAAATAAATTTCACATTAGGTCTTTAACAGTTTATCCACCGTCTTGTGGAGCACAAGCTGCTACCTCTTAAATGGCCATGCCACTGACATCGTGCATGAAAAACAAAATATTGGCATGGAGAAATTTAACTCTTTTAGGGCTAATTTTTTGTTTCTTATCTCCCAGGGCTGAATATTTTTCCAAAAACTAACATTTTTTAAAAAAGAACACAAAGCAATTGTTTAACATATCAAATCAACAAAAAATATTTACTTTTGACAAATGTTACTGTCTTGCATGTTGTATGAGCCAGCATACTCTATGATTTCACATACATATCACATACATTTTACACAGCAAAGTCCTGCAAAGTCTGATCTCGCTCAAAGCAGCCAATTTCAGTCATTGCCACATTGCATGCATGGCATTATAGCCTGGCTCACCCCATGGGATTTGCTTCTGTTTAGTACAGAAGTGAATAAAACTTTGCAGCAGCACGTACCTATCACCATGCTGCATAACCTGTCCAAAGCCACCAGGGGACAAAGCACGTTTGGACCAATGCTCCCTGAAGTTATATCACCAGTTCTGTCCCATCTCTATTTGTAATACCACAGCACGCTTCATCTCGTCTTTTGTTGTGGGTTTACACTTTGAAAAACGAGAATGCGATGCAAACGCAGCCCGTGATTCAAAAAATTTCTCTGCCTTCCTGTTTGTCTCGTCTGACGGTAGCTGAAAAGCAGCATCAGGAGAGAGCAGCCTGAAGTAAGCAGCTGGTGATCTGTCGTGTCCAACAGCAAGCCATGCCATCTTGTGAAGTCCAGCAGCCAGATCGGCTCTCAACGGATCAAAGTCTGTGTATTTATCCCACGCGAACCTTGCCGTAGATGCATCGGCTACGCGAAGCGCAACTGGCAGCAGATCGCTGGGGGGCATCGGCTGGTGTTTGATCAGCTGATGCCGGCTTCTCACTCTCTTGCTCGATCTCCTGATCACTGTCAATAAAATCTTTTTATTATTCTTTTCTGCACTTGCTTCACTCCCTTGTCACATGTCGATGCCATCTTGCCATTGTTTACAATTCGCAACTCACGCACACGCTAGTATTAGTTGCTGAGTCAACGAGTCTAGCATTCCTCCAAGCACAGAGGGAATGCCTGTGACGTGACTGTGAGATTTGTCGCCATTAACAGCTGATTATCGCCCTCTATCCCTGGATGTCGACTTTAGTCGACATTCGCCCTCAACCCCTCCTGTCGACAAAAGTCGACATCTGCCCTAAAAGAGTTATTGATAATTAAAATTAATAATGTACAAAGGAAACAATAATAGTTGAATTTCCCAAAATTCAAAGTCCAAAACATTAAAATATTATTAGAAAAATGTATTAAACTTACAAATATTTTCAGGTTCACATTCTTATCCCTACCGCATCATACCTAACTAGGAATTGTTCCAGTGCATACCAAAGTTTACAGACCAAAGAAGGCAAGAATACAACATCATTTATCTAAACTAATCAGTAACAGTACTAATGCAACTCTTATGTGCCCAGACTGGATATTCTCCAATACTTGGCTGTACCTTGATATCCTGTCCATTAAAAGAGTCCAACACACATATTAAAAAGTCTTCATCTCCCACCATGTCTGTAAACACAGCCTTTACCTCACACATACAATGTCTTGCAGCATTGTTCCTTACCCCATACTTTCTACAAGATATTATGGTGTACACAGTCATAAGCTATTTCTAAAATCCACAAAATACATGTTGGGAGGACTGCAAAATTCACGTTAATCCCCCAGATATCAGTCCAAAGATAAAGAATTGATGCACAGTTCCAAGTCATGAATAGAATGCACAAGGTTCCTGTTAGATCTGAGGTTTAATTATCAGTTAGAATCTCCAATCCAAGACCCTAGCATATGTTTTTCCCCATCATTCCTGGTTGGGTCGAATCCACAACTCTGGAACTGTAATTGCAGCGCTTCAATGACTGCAGCAACATCAGCCACTGGCGCAGTGGTAGCACTGCTGCCTCGCAGCTAGGAGACCTGGGTTCGCTTCCTGGGTCCTCCCTGCGTGGAGTTTGCATGTTCTCCTCGTATATGTGTGGGTTTCCCCCGGGTCCTCTGGTTTCCTCCCACAGTCCAAAGACATGCAGGTTAGGTGATTCTAAATTGTCCCTAGTGTGTGCTTGGTGTGTGGGTGTGTGTGAGCGCCCTGTGGTGGGCTGGCACCCTGCCCGGGGATTTGTTCCTGCCTTGCGCCCTGTGTTGGCTGGGATTGGCTCCAGCAGACCCCTGTGACCCTGTAGTTAGGATATAGCGGGTTGGATAATGGATGGATGGACATCAGCCACAGAGGTGATGCCTTCTAGAATTACAACCATGGTGTGATATGGGGGCTTGTATGTCTTAATTATCCTTAGAAATATGTTGTCTGGAACTGTGTGCTCCTGGCAGAAAATAACCAGGAGCTACTAGGGGAAAGGCCAAACCAAGAATAATTCATCTATGACTCTTGTGATACTCTCAAATAAATTTAAAGAGGACCTCATCTAGGATAGAAACACTGGGGCCCACTCCTAAAACCAGGCATGTGGGTTGGAAATTGTCAGGTTATTGTCTGATGGTTAGCTGACTATCTGGCCTGGCCCCTTTTCTGTCTGAAACAGATGTATGGAGCCACCATGTGAACTCATTCCCCACAAGATTGAAATGCTAGTCGGGCAACTGAAAAGAATGGGATGAGAATTTAAAAGTATATCTCTGGAGCTCTGGGACAGCAGCACAGAATCAATCCTGTGCCATCAAGCCACTGGACAACAAATTCAGTAGATCATTTTTTAAAAATGTGCATTAGATTACCATAGTTTGTTTTCCATTAATATGTACCAGCTCTGTATTTAGTAATTTAGTATAATCTGTACTTGTGTTTTAACTAAGAACTCAGGGAAGAGCACTATACAAAAATATTATTAATATCCACTATGAAGAAAGGGTGCACTGGTAAATGGCTGAATAGAAGTGAATATAATATTATGAAAAAAAATGTAACAAGCCACTTTGTGCCCATCTGCATTAAAACTACGCTTACCTATTCAAGCTAGGAACACCTAAAAGGTGAAAATCTTAGTGAAGCAGAAAGACACTACAGATGCTTGTCTGATTAATGTAACTTAATGCCACGCTTTATACTGCCTTTGCATTATGCTTGCCTTACACTGCCGACGTGTTCTCAAGTCCCTGCTAATGAATCAGACCTGTATAATGCCACCTGTTTTCAAAAATGCTTGTTTCCAGACATGGTAATTAGAACCTGAGCTATAACAGCTGTAATGTTACTAAAAGATATGCTTCAGGGCTAATTAGCTAATATTGCAGTTCCTTGCTAATCTGTACTGAAGTTCAAATTACATTAAGGTTTAATATAGACAAAAATCCATACAAAGCTGAATCTTTTTAAATGAAAAGATACAGAGTCTAATACTTACTGCATCTGCTCAGTTCCTTTGCTGGTACAGGGGAACTATCAACTCTTAGTTTCTGACTCTTCCATCATCTTGTGATTTCATGTCCTTTTTACAGGCTTCGGCTAAACTCAAAGTGAGCAGCATTACAACAATGAAGTCTCACAAAATCAGTTATATGATTATTCTCACCAAATGCTCATTTTGTCATGTGCAACTTGGTTTTCTGATTATTAGCAGAAGTTTTCTGTTAAACATATTGGTGGGATTATGAATCTAAACTGCAAGGGATATTCTCAAGATTGCTGCCTTGATGCATCACTTATTTGAATGAAACCATGCAGTGCTCTGCAACATAAAATGAACCAGAGGAAAAAACCCAAATAGAATAGATAAGAATATGAAACCAGGTGATAATAGTTAAGGTGAGATCATGCAAATTTCTTGAACAATGCAACTGGCTAGAATTCAAACCCATTCTGCTTGAGCTGATAGGCAGTAGGCATTTATCATGGTATCACCATGCAAACATGCATAGACATTTTGTTTACCACTAGTCCATACTTTCGTGTTCTTCCCATACCCTTTTTTAGTAACAACATTCCTGAGAACTGGGAGCAGGTTTATAATTCACACTCAGAAATCATACACACATGCATCATGGCTGCCACAGCATTCTTTTGACACGTGCTGTGAGCACATCGTCAGAAATTAACATGACGTGCGCACGAGTTAAAGTACCAGCAAAAATATGGGTGGGGTGTGTGTTCAAGTTTTGGTACGTGATATCAGCATCCTTGTTTACTATCAACATGTGATGGCTGGCTTGCAGCTCCTACAGGATCAAGTTGCGTGCTTCGATGTTTGATGAATGATTCGATGCAGTTAAGCAAATCATTAAACTTAAATGCTGACATGAGAATATCTTCATGGTGCTCTTCTTCATCTATTTCTCATGTAGACAATACAAGCATTGCGTATTTCTGTATGTACGCAATACTTTTAAAGATCTCACACACCATCTTTTGTGTCGCTGTTGCCATCTTTCATTTTTTTTTTTGCACCTTCGCAATATCATCAGAATGCAAAGAATTTTTGTTTTTAATATCTTTTTTCCTTCAACTCACTGCCATCTGGTGGAATCCTCTGAATTTATTTAAAGTATGAGCGCAAGTATACACAGTACACTGTTGGCGTAGCAGCAGCGTCCTCAAGTTTATATGTTGCTTACCGTTAAATATATCCCCGGCCTAAAAGTAGGTCTTTGAGAGCATGTTTGGTCAGTAGTTTCAAAATTAGCACTGTCACAAATATTATAAAATCTTCCCATTTTTAATATATTTGTTTGGTCATTGGTTTATGTTGTTTGCCTATATTTGGGACCATTTAGGGGTACTGGATGTTAAGATTCTGTTTATCTGGTTTATTTTAATATTTGAACTTCATTTTATATTGTTAAAAATAATGTGTGGCAGATGCCATTTTGTTTTTCATTTAGTGAATCCCCTGATTCTCAGGGGCGTGGCTTCAAAGGTCACAACCTCTGGGGTTCATTAGTGATGGTTTAAAATGTTGTCTCAGTGGCCATGTTGGTATCCATGTTTGCGGATAAAAATCTAAGAAGATGTTCCTTGCTATTTCTTTATTTTCAAAACACATTTTGGGTAATGAACTTTTGACAACGGAATTTTGACTGTAATATTGCTGTATACTGGAATAGTCTGTGGACCCCCACGATCTTGAATGGTGTTAAACAGGTTTGAAAATAGTATAGCACATTTTGTCATGTTATGAATATTATGGCATACTTTTGATTTTATAAAGGTGAATTAATCACTTGGAATCTGTGAAATAGATGAGCCATCACATAGGCAACCTCTAGTTGTTGGCTCCAACAGCTGAATCACAAGTCTGGTGCAAGTGTTCTATGCAGCTTTTAAAAACATACTCTGGGTTCAGAAAGTATTTAGACCCCTTCACTTTTTGCACACTTTATTGTGTTGTAGATTTAAATTGAAATAGATAAATTTGCCATTTTTGCCCATCAATCTACACTCAATAACCTATAATAACAAAGTGAAAATGCTTTCAGAAAGGAATGCATTTCTCTCTACTATAAAAGAAAATCTTGAGAGGAGACTATTGCCAAGAGATTTTTATCAAGTCCCGCCCTCTTCTCAAATATTTTCAACCACGACCATGGTCCTCTCACCACTCATTCGTGTGAATACTTTTGTCAGACACAGTTCCTGCACTCTCAGCTCTTATAAACGACGAAGTCAAACGAATTAACTCAAAAAATTGTCGGATCAGTTACATGGCAAACTGGTTAAATGCGTATCAATAGACTATGCTGAAACAGCACACAAGAAAGGTAAATAAGCATACAGGAAAGGCAACAAGAAAGGTAATGTAGTGCATCTTCCGCGGATAACATTAGACACCAACGGAGATCTTGATATGCCATTCGTATTAAAATGTTTACAGTTTCCCATTAGAATAGCTTTTGCTATGACAACTAACAAATCACAGGGACAAACATTTGAAAAAGTCTGTTTATTTATTAGAGAGAAAGAAACAATAGTCACTCACGGGCAGTTATAGGTTGCATTGTCCAAACACAGAAACAAAATTCAATGTGATATTGATGAAAAGTTAATTAAAAAAATTGTTTTTAGTAAAGTTTTACAGTAAAAGTTTAAGTTTAAAAAGTATTTGCGTTTTAATTTCAAAGCCAAACAGAATGAGAACGTATAACGCAATGAATACCTCTAACGTAACATGAAGCATAATTTTCTTTCAATTTATTATGTTTTACTATTTTTTACTATGGTTAATTACTCGCTGTAATGTAAAATAGTTAGTTCTATTATGCATATGTAACAATTCCAATGAAAATAACAATCTGTTTAAATTATATATCCACTTCCCCATTCACGAACAGCAGATCCACGGAGTAGCTAGTGTGTATTGCCCTCCCAGGGGTTGATGAGTGAAGCGAGCAATGGGCAGAGCCAAATTGTTTTTTAAATTGAAAACTCTAATCTTTCATTCATACAAGTATTCAGACTTTAAATTCAGCACTTTATAGAGGCCCCTTTGGCAGCAACTACAGCTTTGAGTCATCTTGGGTAAGTCTCAATAATCATAGGTCAGCTTAATTTGGGCAGATCCTCTCAAACTCCTTTGGATTGGATTTGGGAATCATTGTCATCCTCAGGTCTATGCACAGATGTTCTGTGGGGTTTAAGTCTGGGCTTTGTTTGGGCCCCTCAAGGACTGTAAGAGACTATCCCAAAGCCACTCCAGTGTTGTCTTGCTGAATGGTGAACTGTTGCCCCAGTCTGACGTTGTGTGTACTTTAGAGCAGATTTTCTTCAAGAACTTCTCTGTGTTTAGCTGCAATAATCTTTCCGTCAATTCCGACCAGTCTCCTTGTCCCTATCACTGAGAATCATCCCCACAGCATGATGCTGCCATTGCAATGCCTCACTGTAGTGATAGTATTAGGTGTGTGATGAGCAATGCCTGGTCTTTGGTAGACATAATGCTTGGAGCTCTTCCCAAGGAGTGTGTTTTTGTCTCATCAGACAGAGAATCTTTTTCCTTATGCTCCCTTGATGGAGCGCTGCTGAGATGGTCATCTTTCTGACAGGTTCTTCCATCTCAGCAGAGGACTTCTGAAGCTTTGTTGAAATAACCATTGGGTTCTTGGTCACCTCGTGAACCAAGGCCCTTTTTGCCCAGGTGGTTCCAAACATCTTTCATGTCACAGCTTTAGAAATGGTTTTATTTCCTCAATCTGATCTGTGATTCTGAAGAATTTGATCACAGAGGTCTGCAGAGAGTTCTTCGTACTTTGTGGCTTTGCTTTTGTTATGACAAGGAGTGTGAATTGTGGGACCTTATATTCACTGGTGTGTGCCTTTCTAAACAATTCAATCAGTTTAGTTTGCCACAGGTGCACCTCAGTCAATTTCTAGACACATCTCAAGGAGGATTAAAGCCAATAGGCTGGAACCGACCACAATCTAAAGTGCCTCAGTGAAGGGTCTGAATACTTATATAAATGAGAGATTTCAGTTTTTGATTTTTAATAAATTTGCAAACCTTTCTGAAAACCTGTTTTCAAAAAGGAAAGCCAAAAATTTAATATTTTTCCTTTTAAATGTAAATCTACACAATAAGGTGTGCAAATACTGAAACAACTGCATGTCACATTATACCTTGGACATAGTCCAACCATTGATGATTGGTGTGTTGTTAGTCTCTGGACAGCATTTTCTGTCCAATCATAAAACACTGATTCAGCTTATTGTTCCTTTTGTCAGTGCTGCTTGTTTTGCATAGGCCAGAGTTCACTTGGGTTTAGCAGACCCAGTCGAGACTTCTGATCTCAAACCATTAAAAGCATTTTTAAGGTCTGATCTGTGCTGGAGTGACCAGTTAAAGAATGTCTATAATTTTATTTTTTCCATGAAGCTGTCTTCTTTCCTATTGCTTTCAAAGATTATTTGAAAGACTTGGTAAACGCTCTGTTATTCATTATATTACTAGATATCAAGGTTGTTTTAGACAAAGGACTGACCTCCATTATCACAGACTAAATTTTCTGTCATCTGTGAATAGTGTTGTACTACATAGAGCATGCTCTTCTTGAAAATAGCTGGTTATTTAGATTGAACATTGACTCTTAATAGAAGCATCCAGTTAAGAAGAGGTCCTCATAATCAGCATTAACTTACTGTTAAGATTTGTGTCACCACTTAAATGTGTGCAGCAAAGCTACCTGAGGCTGTTGCCAGGTTTATTTATATTCAGATTGTGTTTTGGCCAGAGAAAGACAGAGTTTAGGAGCATGCACTGATACAGCACGTTGCTGCACTCACCACACGATGAACAACCTCACCTTCCCAAATTAGGACCAAGTGCAGCCATGCAACGAGTGATACCTCAGCACCTCACTAGTTTAAATGGAATGGCTAGTTTGCAGTGGCTGGAGTGCCAATCCTGCCATCATCCCAAATTGCAGGTTAAGGGATTTACTCAAGGGCTCAATGTAGTGGAATCACTTTTGGCATTTATGGGAGATGAACCGGCAACCTTCCGATTGCCGAAACAGATCCCTAGCCTCTGAGTCACCACTTGGCCAGGTACTTCATTAATTGGGAACTTCCAGGTCACCATGCTTGGCACTTGCCTAACGTTTTCTTGTTCATGGTCTCATGTATCCTTCATGAATCTATCAAGATTACAATAATCCTTTTGTTCGATTATTTAATTTCACCCTTTCTTCTTTTCATGACAAATCTTCAAAAGTGTGCACAACTGGGTCAATGTAACTTTGCTTCTCATAGTCTTTATTTTAAACCAACATTCAAAAGGGCACACAGTATTTTCAGTTGGAAAACAAACCTGCATTTTTTCTATTCTTTTTGTTGCAAACTTATTAATTCTAAAAATGTTTTTCAGTTTGTCTTTTTTGCTATATAGATTGCAATAAAAACAAAAATTGAGCTGTCAGGCCTGGAGCAATGATAGTGACATGACACTACAGATGACTTCACTGCACTCTAGAAAGTTCAGCTAAAATGGTACTAATGACTATATTTGTGATTTTGCCCCTCACTGATCAAACAGCCATCACATTTTGCCAGTCTAAAGAGCTAATGCTTGCTATATTAAAGGACAGCACGCATGGGCTGGCATCCTGGCTAGGAGGCCTATGTAACAGAGATATTGGGGGAGGTCTATTTTAAAACTATATGCTCCCCGACCCACTAGATGGCAGCATCCCTGGATTTTGGGACCGAGACACCTGCAGGGAATGCTGGGAATTGTAGTGCAGTTGAGGCAGCCCTGCTGAGCTCCATGGGTGCCACCAGAGGCTGCTACAGGGAGTTACACTACCTACTTTATGGGATTTCTGATTGACCCGGAAGTGTTTCCATTGGACTATGCCATGGCACCGAAGGATAAAAGGAGCTGCTCAGCCTCATCCAGGCAGGTCAGAGTCAGGAGGCAGAGGACAAGGAAGAGGAGTTAGGAGAAGAAGAGAAAAAAGGAAGAATTTACCATCCATTTAGGTTTTGTATTGTTTAGAAGGTATTTGGAAGAATGAAATCCATTATTTTGAACCATGTCTGTGTGAATGTCAGTTGTGTCTGGGGATTGGGGCTCAAGAATGCCCCCAACAAAAAAACATACACTTTCTGCACTTTAAAAGATTTGAGTTAAGAGATATGAATCACTTATCTTTTTCTTGCTCTGGATTGTTACATTACATTAACAGTAGTTTTTCATAAAACAAGCTTTCTGTCTTGAAGCCAGATGCAACTAAAGCTGGAAGAAAAAATGAGAATGTCTTTATACTATAAATTAGTCATCCACAATCAGCCTTCAACCTTACAAAAAAGATGAGGCTGAAAGTTCTTTATTAGCTCTTTAGTGCAAGTAATACTCAATCACGGCTCTCAATCTAATGTGCTGCTCCCATTAACAATGTAGTGAGACACTAATAAAGGCAGGCAAGAACTAAACTGACAGCAGTCACAGAAGAAGCTAATGAAAAGAAAAATATTGTTTTACCCACACTCACCCCCTACAAACCGTTGTCAGTGTGGAGGACACATCATGGTGAAGCTATAAGAATATAAAGGAATAACAGAGGAGCAGAAGGCTCAGATAAAACACACACTTCTTCTACAGTTTAAGTGTTACATCTCTGCTTTTTTCATTTCTCACTCAATCCCACTCTAGAAAAGGCCTAAACAACAAGAAACGTTTTCTTACCGTAAGAAAAATAATACCAAGAATTTGTGAAAAACAGCGGTAACCTTCAATTTAAGAAAACATGCCTTTCACATTCTTGAGACATGTTGGTGACAAGTGACGAGCAAACTCCACTGTGTTTGCCTCACCTCGAGTTTGGGGAAATCATGGAAGTGTTTGCGAATATCGCTGAACTTGGCGAAATGCATTGAAGTGAATGGGGATAGACTACCTGAACTAGATTTGACTGGATTATAATGGTGCAATCATCCTTAAAGTGTCCCTCGGGGCTAGGGAATCATCTGACAACTATACTGGACTGATTATTGACGCCAAAAAGATAACCTTAGCTGTGCGGCAGCAATGCCAACCACTGTGAGATCAAAGAAGAAAGAATGCAGTCACACATGCTCAATCATATATTTCATCAAAACAAAACAGAAGTGCTGAAATCGCAGTCAAAAGTCAGAAGAATGATGTAGGTCTTTTAAAGGGAGAAAAATCAAAGTGGCGTGTCATGATTGAAGCTGCTGGCTCATTCTGTTTTTTGAAGTCATGCTGAAGGCTCTCCAAACTGTCTGTGCTGCTGCATTGCACCTTTTCTTCTATGAAAAAGACAAAAATGTCTTGTAAATAGTAATAAATCTTTTGTTATTATTATTATTTCATATAGTCTCCTGTGTTTGGGGGAGGTCAGGCTCCTTCGAGGTTTGTTTTGACTCTCCATGTGGCTAATTATGCATGCATAGGGCACGCACCGTGGATGGGTTTATCGTACCGAGCCCTCAATCAACTCCATGGTCATGGCTACGACCAGCTCTCCATCCTACAGCCTTAATTGAAATTGAATATTTTTTTTTTTATATGAAATACATGAACACTCAAAACAACCGGAGGATAAATACTAAGGTTTTTTTTAACCCTGCAGTGCCACACAGAAAACCGCCACCAACACACACACATGTGTGCATGCCTTTAACAACAAAAGACATGGACGGAATGATAACCATGAACAAAATACAACAAATGGCCACAATCTAACAATAACTAAAAAAAAAAATTTGGACAACAACACTGAATACCTAAGAAAAATGAAATTCCAACAGCAGTAAGTCCTTTAAGTTCTTTCTTTCTTCCTTTTATTTCTACCACTAAGTACCAGACCAGTCTGTAATGCAAATGATCAGCATTATATAAACGGGGGAGCGGTCCCATCCAAAGTAGGCTGTTACAACTGCAGGGATGTTGTGCTGGGCTTGCAAAGAATTATGGGGCACTTGGAAAAGAGTTCTCCTAAACCGGCTGAATTATTTGCAAATATTTCACCAAACAAGGGCAAACACGAACGCACTAAATTTGCTGCGAATAGCGCTTTGGTCAAATTCACTGATCAGCAATATTTGTGACAATGAAAGCAAACTGGAAGTAAAAAATGTTATTATGGATTTTTCCGTGTGAGGGAGACAACCATTGAGATGAAATGAACAGATGGTCTTTTTTAAAAAGGAATGAATCTCAAAAAAAGAGGTTTTTATTTTTTTTTTTCAAAAACAATGTGGATATGCTGCGTTACAATACATGTGCAGTCTCAAGGTGCAGAAAAGTGGACATATTGTGTATGTTTTACAGCTGTTACTTTCAATTTTGGACTGTTACCCCTTGAGCCCCATTTAAAACATCAAGAAAAGGCATGATATTTTTCAATTTAAAAATTTCTTATTTTAAAACACAATTTCATGTGACAAATTAATATACATTATATCATAATTTTGAAGATATGACTTTGATTTTAAAAATGCAGAACTTATCCTTTAAGGGTAGAGGTGCCACAGTTTACTTGCAGGCATAGAACAAAGACTGAGGGTATCTGTCAAAGAAGGTTTGCGGTTAAAAATTTAAAATGAAAATCCTCCTGGGTAGTTATTTACAGAGATGTCATCTTATCTTGATTAACACCTCTGGTTATTAGGTGGTTTAGCAAGCTACCTGAACGAATGCTGACTAACAGTAGCGCTGCAGAAGGATCTTAGTGTAGTCCAGCCGCTCAACTAAACATCCATTCTGACATGTCAGGGAGTAGGGAAAAGATACAAGCTGGCTTTCTGTTAAATCAAGCTCTGCATCTGTACCTTCATTAGGTCTGCTGTTGAAGCAGAAAGTTCCATCTGTACCACTGAACTCACAGACAAGGGTAATAACCACTTAGTCCTACATTGTGAAAATTCTGTAATCTAATCTGATGATCATCTTTTTCCCTGCCTTAGAAGTAGCCAGCCGATTCACTAACTTGCTAAAATAAATATTGATCACCTTGTCATATCTCACCAAACGTCACCAGAGTCACTGAGATTAGTATTGTGATCCTCTATTAAAGGACAATTTTACAGATGGACCTTCATTTTCTATGTGTGTTGATTTTATTTGCCAGCCATATTATCATCAGGAACTGCAGCCTTTGATCCTCTCAAGGGAACCCACACAGGTGGGCCTTTATCACAGTCCACAGCCCAAAAGACAAAGTTCTCTATGTCTGTTTTCTCTGCCATCATATCTATTAGTAAATTAATACAGACTAGTGGATCAGTGTTTGTCACGTAACGTGCCCATTTTATTCACTCAACACTAAATACAAAAAATATGAAATAGAGCAGAAGTAAATGTAAAGCAGGATACTGAAACACAAAATTGTGCCTATCTATACTATGACTTATATCTTCAGTTACTGTGAAATGCAGCTGCCAGTGTTCTGACTAGTTTCTAACAACTGTAATCTTTCAATCACATTGCTTATGTCGCTATATTGGCTTCCAGGCCATTTCTGTGCTGCTTTTAATATAGATAGATAAAACTTTATTTGTCCTCAGGGGGAAATGTGGTTATTTACAGAAGCTCCTTAAATACATACCGTAGATCCCGGAATACAGGCCGACCCGGTATATTAGCCGAACCCCTTCTCTACCTACTAAATTACATGTATTTGCCGATGACCGGTATTTAAGCCGACCCCATTCTCCAAGCAAAATTTTCTAAATTTCCTTAAAAGTGTCTCTTCGGGTATATTTATAATGTTTATCGGCGAGAATTTGAGACTACCGCATTTTTGATATATAATATAATGTGCATAATTTACCAAAACACCAATTATTTTTTGTTTTTCATCACACGCACAACATCCCAGACAACATAGCGAGAAAAGCGGGCTCTCTGTGGATTGTTGTCGGGTCTAGGAGACGACACAGACGGAGGAGGGAAAGAAAGCAGAAGTGGGGCCGCAGATCCGCCGTTATGCTAAAGCTAAAAAACAACCATACAAGCCCTATACAGAACTTTTTTCTGCACTGAAGGAGCTGCTTTTAATCTCATTGTAGATGCGTATAGTGACAATAAAAGGCATTCAATTCTAGAAACAATTTCATACTGTACTCACCATTTAATTTGACATCTTTGGGCTGCAGTAAGGGAGGAGATATTTCCACACAATGTCCATCTTCGTTTCGATTGCGATCGCTTACTTTTACCTTCTCTTCCTTCCTTAGCAATTATGTGTCTTGCTTGCATGGTCTTAATGAATTATATGTATAGGTAAATCACTGCAATGACGGAAATTACATCCACAAACACATGTATCTGGGCTCCGACTGACGCTACTAACGTTCTCGGTTGTTTGTTTACAATCGCGCAAGCGGATACACGTGACCGCATCCGTTTCGTAACGCAAGATGTTGATCGTAAATCAAAACAAAAAATTTCATTTTAAACTTCCTGATAATTTATTATAAATTTTATTAATAAAATCAACAACTAAAACACTTTTTTGAATAAATTCTTTATTTAATTTAAAGTACCGGCATGCAAAGTTACTTTTTCATCTGAATGATGGCTCTGTGGTTTCATCATTATTTACTTCCGTATTCATCGGCAAAACCGGCATTGCGCTGGAAATCTTGAATCTGAAACGATACTCGTTGTATAAACCGACCCCCAAACTCCAAGCCAAAAATCTAGGGCGAAATTCTCGGCTTATATAACGGGATCTACGGTACTTTATATATACACCAGAATGAGCCTGCAAATTTAATATTTGTCTAATCTGGTATTTAATTCACTACATACATTAAAATTAAAAAAAATGTGGTCTCTGAGACGCAGGAGGAATCTACTAACTCATGTCATGAGCAACACAGATTAAAATATATTTACTAAGTGTTTTCTTTCTTAGTAATGTCACACACAAGCATTTAGGAGGCAGTCAACAAGTGAGATGAAGGGTTGATATCAAGCATTAATGCCTCTCTCCTTCTTTCACCAGACATACAGAAGAAAAATAATGAATTAGTTCACTTACCTCCATCATTTACGAATTCCCAAAATGGCGTTCTGACCAAGACATCACTTCCGCTTCTGATTCCTGAAGATGATGCCACTTCTGGTCCCAGCCTGATGACATCATTTCTGCCCCTTCCTGATGACGTCATTTCCGGCTGCATTCTGATGATGTCACTTCCATCTTTCCGTTATGACATCACTTCTAGCCATACTTCCTTCGGTCAGGTGTCAGAGGGGGACATTTTTTGTACACTGAGTCATTCCATTTCTCATGTCAATATTGCATTTAAAACTCAGCAGAAGAGCAGGCAATTGACACCCATTGTTTGGACTGAGGCGAGAAGTTAAAGGCAAATTTCCTGGGTTATCCTGTAACTGATTATTGTAATGGCTGTCCACAGGATATCGGTATTTACTGTCTTGCAAAAGAGTCACCACTTTGAAGTTTTTGGCTGGTTGATATTACAAAGAATACAAAGATGTGATAACAGAACTGTTCCTTCCTTGGAGGATGTCTGTATTTACCTGACTTGGCAATTAACATGTTTGACAATATTGGTTTCTAAACAGCAGATTTGTACTCATTAATGGTTGGTAACAATACATTTTGTTAACTTATGTTTTCATTATTTGTTAAACCCAGGAAATTTAGATGTGCCATTGTTTAATCTGATTGTCCAGAACTGATAATTGCAGGGACTGAAGGAGATTTAAGCTCTGGGCAGCAGAAGACAAGGTGGGGATGGTCCACTGAGAACGCTGCCAAGACACTTGGACAGAGCACAGGGGCTCATAGGCAGACAAGGGTACCTGGCTGGTATGACGTGAGGCACAAGGACAGCAACACTTACTTCAAGGGAGGAAGAGACAGCTCCACAAGGAGACGCCAGTGGTGGGTCCAGCGAGAGAGGGAAGCCGCAGGAAAGGACCGAGCAAAGCTGGCAGACGAGAAATGAGGCATGCCTAGGTCACAGCAACACAAGGAGCCCAGAGTGGGAAAAAAGGAACGCCGAAGAGACGCTGACAAGGATTTAACAATTTGACAAAACTTCTGTTGGGAAACGAGTGTCCGGTGAACAGAGTGCATCCGTGGACAGTTGAACAATTAAGTGTTGGGGTAACACAGTGTGCAAACTGGACTCTGCACCACTAAACGTTGTATCCTCCAATTCTTGTTTTTAACGAACTTTTAGAGTGTGGACTGTGTGCTTTCCTTTCTAAAAAAGGAATTTTCTTCCTCATACTGTTAGATTTTGTTTATGTGCATTTATCTTTTTAATGTACTTATTATTGTCTGGTGTAATAGAAGTTACTGTTGCTTTTCCTGAAATTACTGTTGTGTCTTTCATTGTGTGTTTACTCACCGCCCAATTTAAAGAAACCTGTGTGCTATTATTGGTGAATTTCAGGAGTTCCCAGTCTCTTAATAAAACTGGGTGGCATAGTCAGATATTTTAACGTTGTCTAGGTTAGATTACCTGCAAGTGTGACCAGACACCAGTCACCATTTTCTATATAAACCACAACCTTACTGCTGTATTTTGTGAAATGCTTTTTGTTTTTGAACCAATTTCATCATATTTTTTCACTAGTCCTCTGGACATTATACGGGACAATTCCCCAACTCTTCTCAATTTGTTGAGTCAATTCTTTTTTACCACAGTAAGTTTAACTTACAATGTTACCAGGTTGTCCAATAAATTATCATTTACCAAAACAAAATTTCTGTTACCGGATTGCAGGCAGCAAACTCTTTTCTGCTTGGGTGTGTGATTGAGCCCTGCAAACGAGTGGTGCTGGTACGTTTTTGTTTCTTGCCTTACACTCAGTGCTGCTGCGATAGTAATAACGCAGGTAATTGTACATCAATAAGATAAGAATTGTGTTAGGTTACTTGTTACTTTAAAAAGTAATTGGACTCCTTAATGCACTCTACTTTTAATGTTTTACCCTACTGCTTTCTACATTGAGTTGCTGATCTTAGCGTTGTACATTTACCTCATCAACATAAATTTAGTGATTGCTAAAATTCTGAGACAGATTATTTTAGCCAGGAGAAGAAATAATGTAAATGCCCAAACATTTTCGTCTGGAAATTTATTTTGTGGACCTTTCTACCCAAGACCACTGAAAGTCTGTGGGAAGTAAATACATGCTTAAGGTGACAGAGTGTAACATGCATGCGCAGACTACAAAAGTGTAAGCTGGTTAAGGGCTTACATGGCCACAAAATTGGATTAGTCATGTAGAAATCTACTTCTGCTAACCTTGTTTCTCAAGGGCCACTAACCTGATTTCTCTAATCGGAATAAGGCTTTACATGGCATTTTAGAAATCAGGTTTCTGTGAATAGCTAAGTTTTCGAAGAACATTAAAATACATTTTTTGTTTACTGCTGTTATTAAATGGATTCACATGACTGGTGCCCCAACATTCGAGACAACTCTACTCTCCTGTCCTGGTCACAATTATTGCTATGTTTTGTCTATGACTTTGTTTTGTTATTGCATGGTTTACACCATTTTGTGCTAATGTTACTGTCATGCAATGGTGGGTTGCTAGGGGCTGGTTACCAGATGCCAAGCCCCCATTTAAACTGGGGTCTCACAAAAGGTAATCATCCAAGATTGTGTATAAACAACAAAAACATTTGCAGTGGCTATGGGAGATTTACAATGTCTTCATGCAAAGACTTTCACATCAGTTTTATTTTTAGTTTTGTTTTAGCTTTGTTGTTTCTGAATTTTATGTCTGCCAGCATTGACCTTAGTTCTCCTTATCATCTTGGATTTCACTTCACCCATGTCCTGGTCTGTTTAATTTCACTTTGATCTAACAAATTAGATCTAGACAGAACATTAATATTCTCATTTTTACTCTTATCTGGAGATGGAGGTAGGCAGTCTGAGTAGGAAGGAGGGGGGTGACATTTTGAAGAGAGTGTTGTTTTAATTCTTTCAATATGTATAACTTTACAATGTTTAATTTATATTGATTTTTCAAGACTCTTGCTTAAATTCAATATAATTCCGAATGTGAAAAAATATTCATCCACTGTTTTTAAATCATGGCACTGTCAAAGTGCAACAACATATTTGTGTCTAGCTAAGAAAAAATCTTGGATTAGCCACACAGCTCTTTCATATCTTAGAGTTTTCTGTTAATTGTTCATCACAACAATTCAGAATCTCCTTCTCTTCAGCAAAACAATCCATCTCCTCGGTCAAAGATCATAAGGGCAACACATGAAGGAGCATTGGCTGCATGAGATGTAATGTAATGAGTAGATTAGACTGAGCCATACTGGCAAGACGAACATGAGCACTAAGGGTAAAGGCAAAAAGATGAACCATGCCAAAGAGAAAGTCAAAAATAACTTAAATATTACAAAATCTTCAGAAGAGATTCACAGTCCTCTTCTAGCACTATGTAGTCCTCTGTTATGATATGATGTGTCCTCCTCTTCCAAGTTTGGACTTTGCTGATATGCTGTACATAATGAAACTGTGAGACTAAAAAATCTTCTTTCAAAGGATTGAAGAGCAGATGGTTTTCATATTTAGAGTGCAATATAAATGTGAGTAAAGCCACATTCAAATGCAGAAGTGAGGTCCTCTTAAATATTAAAACACTGCCGTACATTCAAAGTGAGCACGGGCAGGTCCCATTGTGCGTGGATAGCCTTTACAGACATACATCAAAGCCAATGCTGAGGGTGATTAAGTCTGTGCCCCACAAATGCTCATATAGGTAAAATGTCAACCCATTATCACATCCACTTTAACCATGTCAGGGTCATCAGGTAGTGCCAATTCTAGTAGGGCTGCACTAATTACAATGCAGAAACCAATCCTGGACAAGGTAAACGCACACATGAAGGGCCAGTTTAGAGACTCGTAACAACTTAACACATATGTGTTTGAAATGTGGGTATTAAAATAATAGTCACCAGATTATGATTCAACCTCTGGCACAGTGAGGCAGGCGCATGACTGTTCCACCCACCACAAGAACAGATTAATTTAATGATATCTTAGATAACACAGATGATGGGGTAGTAAAGGCTTCTTATTATTAAGAGAGTAATAGTTATGATATAATAAGTAAGGAAGATGACAGAGATAGTATTGTGTTGAAGACAATGAAAATTACAAGGCAGAATTGAGGTGATGACAGCAGCTATTTGAACTTTCCCCAGTAACTGATTTGCTTATTATTGGCTATGGATAGATCAATGTACGGTGGCTGGACAGTCTGATCAGAAATATGGACATGATAAAGGCCCTTGATGTAGATTAATAAATACAACCAAGTGTTCTTGATAGTTAGCAAAATTATCTTTTTCAAATAGTCTTTTGCCATCCAGACTGAAGTAGGGAAAGTCATATCACCTGTTATGACGAGATTAAGTTTGGGAAGTATGATGGCAAAATTTGAAAATGGACCAAGCGATCATTGAGAAAACTGGGTCAGGAATAAGGAGGAGTCAAAAACAGACAGACAGACAGTACGCCAAAATAGAAAAAGTCCAGTATGCTAACCAGAAATCTTACTTAAAAACACACCAAGTCCTACTTTCCCAGATAGATTTGGACTGACTTTTCATCCACAAATCCAAAAAAGTAAGATGCAAGATGTAATGCACTGCCATCTTAAATAGTGGTGGCATTTTGTTTCGAGCTTCTGGTCATCAGCTAGCACTGTTGTTATTAACAATATTGGCAGGGTCATTTAAAAATATGGCATTGTGCTCTGTCCAGACAATCATACAAAATGGCAGGACGGAAACAACACAAACATGACAGTAAGAATGGATAACATTTTCAAAACAAAAATAAGAATGCAAAATTCGTACGAAAATAATTCTGCACCAAAAGTAATAACTTTGCCAAGGTAATGTAACCATCCAAATATACTTTTAGATGAAAGGATGAAGTATGTAATTTGTAGATACTTGTACTTATTAGAGTGAAACTGAAGAGGAATACGCTAGTTAGAATGGTCACAATAATTTAACATTAGACCAATTTTGACAACATGCCATTCAGCCTAACAAAGCTCACCTATTCACCCAAATATTCCAAAATAATGTCCAGTCTAGTTTTGAAGGTTCTCAAAGTCCGACACTCTGCTACACTACTTGGTAACTTATTGCATGTCTCTACGGTTCTCTTTGAGAAAAAAACTCCTCTAACATCAAGTTCTACCCTTGACCAGTTTCCATATTTGTACCTGTGTTCTTGTTGAAGAGTTTATATTAAAGTCACTGCTGGGATGAACAGTACTAATTTTAAACAATTCAGTCCTGCCATCTCTTAATCTCGTTTGCAAGAACTAAAATGCTTCAAATCCTTCAGTGTTCCTGTTACATAGTCAGATTACCTTTTAAAAAAATGAGAGTCTGAAGTTTGCCTTCTGGGCTTATCTGAGGTAAGCACTAGCACTCTAGGACACAAAAGGGAATGGTCACTGATGGTAGCATCTCCCTTTTCTCGGAAGAGAGCAGACTGATGACTGGAGCTCCTATCTGAAATTGGAGTACCAGAAAAAAAATATCTAAGAAGCCTCTTATTTAATTTAACCTGATTTTCATTTTTTATTTATTGAAGATGCCATCTAGCACCCATTTTAGTTAAGGACTGTATAAATATTAAGAATGGCGACCTGTTTGGCAGCCAAACTCTTCCTCCGTGACTGGTGTACTCCCTCGGTCGACAGTTGCTTAAGGCAATACTTATTTTGTTCAAGTAAAAATGCCAGCATTACTTAAAAAAATGCTGTATAATGGAAGCTTATTCCTGCTGTCAAAAAAAAAGATAAGCTACGATTCCTTTATTGTCATTGCATAACACATACAATGAGATTTCAGCACACTATCTGAAATGATACTCAAAACTATACTTTTAAAAACCACACATATAATACAGTATCTCACTCATTACATAATTGTTAGCACATGCAAAAAAAGATTTTTTTTAAATATTGCACAAGTTAAGAAAAAAAATAACAATGATGAATAAGATAATTCACAATTTTGGGCAACTCTAGAACATAGCAAGAGAGAAAAGAATTGGAAGTCAAATTCATGTTAAAATTTAACACATTACAACATGGTTTGAGTAGAGACAAGAGTTTTACGGCCAAACATGAGGATTATTTGCATATCTCGGAGTGTTACAGACAGCCTGTCTACAGACCCACCTTGTACTGAAAAACTCATCAGAAACTTCAATAAACTTTGTTGGACAGTTATCTTATCCAAAGATCTTGACCATACATTGTTCTCCTCTCTTGCTAAATTAATCTCAGCTTGAAGAGATCTATTATTTTTTACGTTTAAGATGTCTCACTTAAAATTTTTTCAATGTTGTTATTTGTCCTAGTGTGTACAGGTATACGAACTCAGGGAACTCCAAATTCTGTATTCCATCTTGCCTGAAGAAGGGTTGTCATTTTGCTTGACTTCTCATTTCATTCATAATGGCTAACACAGTACAACACCCTAGTACTACACACAATTTTGTCTATCAGGTATGTGATTTCAGTACAGAATTTGGTGTAGTAATTGCTTGGGGGTAGAAATCGTTCATCATTCTTGTGATCCACGCTCTAATGGACCTGTAAGTCTTCCCTAAGGGAAGAAGTTCAAATAGTTTGTGTGCTGGGTCCTTTATGATGCTGGGTGTCTTCCGCAGACACCGAGAGATATAGATGCCTTCCAAGGAAGACACATTTTCTCTGCTGTTTTTATGAATCTCGCTGTTGTGATTTTTTAACTAGTGAGGTTGTGCTTATTGTCTATGTGAGATCTTCTGAGATGTAGGCACCCAAGAATCTAAAACTAGAGACTCTGTCCACTCTGTCACGGTTTACATATAGTAGCCAATCGACATCCTGCTTCTTCTTGAAATCAATGATCAGTTCTTTAGATTTGTAGTATTAAGCTTCGAATTGTTATTTGTGCACCAGTCTGTCAGTCTTTGTACCTCCTCCCTGTAGGCAGACTCGTCTCCATCAGTTATCAGCGCTACTATTATTGTATCGTCTGCAAATTTAATGATTACAATAGTGTTGGTGTGGGCTAGTATGCAGTCATATGTATACAAAGAGTAACGGACAGGGCTCAACACACAGCCTTGTGGTGCTCCCATGCTGAGTAACAAAGTGGGGGAGTGGTGGGGACCCAACCTGACTGACTGTGGCCAGTTTGTTAAAAAGTCCTGTATCCACAGGCAGACATTATGCGAGAGGCCTTCGTCGGACATATTGGAAAACAGTCTGCTGGGTATGATAGTATTAGAAGCAGAATTGTAATCCTTAAACAAGAGCCATGCATATGTTCCTCACTGTTCCAGGCGGAGCAGTGCAGTGTGGAGGACAGCAGAAATGGCCTTATCTATTGACCTATTGGATCTATATGCATATTGGTGAGGGTCTAGAGTGGGTGGAAGAGCAGCCTTGATGTACTTCAGGACCAGTCTTTCCAGGCACTTCATGATTATTGGTGTTAATGCTACTGGCCTGTAATCATTGAGGCAGGTTATTGCAATCTGCTTTAGAATTAGTACTATGATAGATGTTTTCAGGTAGGCAGGAAGAGTGCAATATGACAGAGATCGATTGAATATATAGAGCACAGTCTCTGGGAACCTATCCTGGAACACCATCTTGGCAAGCGGCTTTCCGTACATTGATATTCTGGAATGTGTGTATAACATCAGCAGACTGTATAGTGAATATCTGGAGCTAAAATGATGGTCATGACAGATAATGGTTCCTCCTTCTGATAGCATCCAAAGAAATGGTTAAGATGCTCTGCAAGTGAGGAGGTGCTGCTACTGGTAGCTGGATTGGTATTATTGTTTTGTTTAGTGATGTGATGTATGCTATGCCATGCATGGTGGAGGCCTGAGTTGTCTAAATAAGGCTCAATTTTCTGCTTGTAGATTGCTTTGGCATCTCTAATGCCCCTTTTCAGCTTTGAACTGGCAACACTGTACTGCTGTTTATCACCAGAGTGGAAAGCTTTATTACGAGCCTTTAGCAAGAGTCGTACATCTTTTGTCATCCACGTCTTATTGTTGGAGAAAGCACAGATTTGTTTTGTTATACTGAAATTGTCTATGCAGCTCTTTATATAAAACAGTACAGCAGAGGTGTAGATATCAATATTGTCATCTTCAAATACAGTCCAGTCAGTGCTACTGAAGCAGTGCTGGAGCTGCTCAGAAGCTCCCTCTGGCCAGACCTGTATGTCTCTCATAGTTGGTCTGACTGTGTTGATAAGAGGTTTGTATACTGGAGCTAAAAAAAAAGAGATGTGGTAAGACAGGTCGTGATATTGGAGAGGTAATACTTTGAAGCCATTGTTGAGGTTACTGTACATGGTCAAGTGTGTCTTTTCCTCTTGTGGGACACTGGACATCTTGGTAGGATTTGGGGAGCAAATTCCAAATCACCTGCCATTGCAACCACTCCATCTGGGTTGGAATTCTCTTGTTTGTTAATAGCGGTTAGCAGAAAGCCCAATGCAATTGCAGTGTTTGCATTCAGAGGTATGTATATAGTGGTGACCTAATAACTGTAAGTTCTCTTGGGACTACATTTTATTGACACATCTTCCAATTCCGGAGAGCAGTGAGCATCAATGATCTTAGCATTTGTACACCAGTTTTTGTTTGTGTATACACACAGTCCCTGTCCTCCACACTTAATGGAGTCTCCAGTCCTGTTGGCATGGTGTGCTATGCAGCCCGCCAGTTTAATAGCCTCATCTGGAATCATCAGGTTGAACCATGTCTCCTTAATGATCATAATGCAGCAGTCCTGGATGTTCTTCTGCATAGAGATGGTAAGTTCCAGCTCCTCTATTTTATTTGGGAGTGATCTTGTGTTCTTCATCTTGTGAAACAAAGAGACTTGGCAGCTGAGATTTATGCAGGTTGCTTGCTAGTCTAGCACATATGCTGGCCTGGCAGCCATGCTTTTGCTTCCTTATTCTATGCTGCTTCTTTCGTTTCCATCTGGAATTGTAATCCATGAGACACAGGCGATCTGACTAGCACTGCTGGGATGTTGTAATCCGGGTGCTCTTTGTTAAAGACATGCAAAGAGCCAATGTGTATCAAATCGTGTTGGCTGTATTTGATGTTCACCTGTGCATATGTGACACGTGGTAGTAAATAAACTAACAAAACTAACAAAAAGCTAATTAATCATTTTGAGGAGAGCTGTGCCGCTGCACGTGCATGGAATGCCGCCCTGTTTGCTGCATTATTATTGCATTATTTTTCAAAAGTACTGAGTCTTTTAATTAAATATTTGCCTGGTGGGGTAAGTACCATCTACAGCTGTGTGGTGACAGCTGTGAGGAAGAAGTTAAGCATGTGCATAGGCTGCAATAAAATGAAATGAACTGAACAAAATATATAGGTATGCTTTTAATCCTGCATGTGCTAAGGGGTAAATTTATTTTGCCCAGTTTAAGGTCACAGGGAGCCACTGATCATCACAGCAGCACAGGGTGAAAGCAAGAAGCAAACGCATCAGTATGATAGTCCTCTTCAGGACTCGGTTGCACAGCTAAATGTCTGCTGCATGCAATCCGGTAATAGAAAGATATTAATAAAGTGTCAGTTTAGTTTTCATCCACCTATTTGCTATCGATATGCAGGGACTATGTGATCCGGTGGTGCAGCGGCCAGTGTTCATACTAAGGGGCTGGGGTTGAGGATGGAAAAAGGGGTTATTTACTTCACAGCACTTGAAGGACTAAACTTATTTCCTTAGTAAAATAGTTGATCATTAAATTTAAAATGAGCTTAACTGGAATTTATGTTCTACTGTATCCACTGGTAGAACTGACATCCTAAGGCTTAAAATAAGGCGCACTAAAAGATGCATAATAAAAGGAATATAAAGGAATCATGCTTTATTTTATCATCCTGACCTGGAATGGACTAGTAATGAATATTTCAAAAAGACACAGATTTATTTTGATTAAAATTATAAGTTTCACATCTCAACTTTATTTTGAATAAGAATAAAACTAAGTAAATAGAACACATGAAAATTATTGAATTTGGCTGTGCTTCATAAAGGTTTATATATGGGCTTTAGATTTAGTAACAAATGCTAGCCAGTGAAATGTGCAGTTTCCATACAAAAGAAGAAAAAAGTTACACAAAAGTGAAGCACTGTAACGCACAATATTTTATTGATAGATAGATAGATAGATAGATAGATAGATAGATAGATACTTTATTAATCCCAAGGGGAAATTCACATATTCCAGCAGCAGCATACTGATAAAAAACAATATTACATTAAAGAGTGATAAAAATGTATGTAAAACAGACAATAACTTTGTATAATGTTAACGTTTACCCCCCTGGGTGGAACTGAACAGTCGCATAGTGTGGGGGAGGAACGATCTCCTCAGTCTGTCAGTGGAGCAGGACAGTGAAAGCAGTCTGTTGCTGAAGCTGCTCCTGTGTCTGGTGATGGCACTGTTCAGTGGATGCAGTGGATTCTCTATGATTGACAGGAGCCTGCTCAGTGCCCGTCGCTCTGCCACGGATGTCAAACTGTCCAGCTCCATGCCTACAGTAGAGCCTGCCTTCCTCACCAGTTTGTCCAGCCGTGAGGCATTCCTCTTCTTTATGCTGCCTCCCCAGCACACCATCGCATAGAAGAGAGTGTTTGCCACAACCGTCTGATAGAACATCTGCAGCATCTTATTGCAGATGTTGAAAGATGCCAGCCTTCTAAGGAAGTATAGTCGGTTCTGTCCTCTCTTGCACAGAGCATCAGTATTGGTAGCCGAGTCCCATTTATCATCCAGCTGCACTCCCAGATATTTATAAGTCTTTACCCTCTGCATACAGTCACCTCTGATAATCACAGGGTCCGGGATGGACCTCCTAAAATCCACCACCAGTTCCTTGGTTTTGCTGGTGTAAAGTTGTAGATGCTTTGAGTCACACCATTTAACAAAGTCCTTGATTAGGTTTCTATACTCCTCCTCTTGCCCGCTCCTGATGCAGCCCAAGATAGCAGTGTCGTCAGCAAACTTTTGCACGTGGCAGGACTCCAAGTTGTATTGGAAGCCCGATGTACTGTATATAGGCTGAACAGGACCGGAAAAAGTACAGTCCCCTGTGGCATTCCTGTGCTGCTGACCACAATGTCAGACCTGCAGTTACTGAGATGCACATACTGAGGTCTGTCTTTAAGATAGTCCACGATCCATGCCACCAGGTATGAATCTACTCCCATCTCTGTCAGCTTGTCCCTAAGGAGCAGACATTGGATGGTGATGAAGGTCCTAGAGAAGTCCAGAAACATAATTCTTACAGCACCACTGCCTCTGTCCAAGTGGGAGAGGGATCGGTGTAACATATAGATGATGGCATCCACTGCTCCCATCTTCTCCTGGTATGCGAACTGCAGAGGGTCGAGGGCGTGGTGGACCTGTGGCCTCAGGTGATGAAGCAGCAGCCGCTCCATCATCTTCATCACGTGACATCCGAGTGACAAGCTGGAATTCATTCAACTCACTAGGACGTGATACCTTTGGGATCGGGGTGATGTAAAATGTTTTCCAAAGCCTCGGGACTCTCCCCTGTTCCAGGCTCAGGTTGAAGATGCGCTCTAGAGGACTCCCCAGCTCCAATGCACAGGCCTTCAGCACTCGTGGCGATACTCCATCTGGACCCACTGCTTTGCTGGCACAAAGTCTCCTCAGCTCTCTGCTTACCTGGGCTGCTGTAATTGTGGGTGGGGATGTCTCTCCTATTGTGAGTAATCATACAACATATTTACTTTTTTGTGATTAATGAGTAATGTGACTATATTATTTTTAAAAGTAACATTCTGCAACAATCTTCCTTAGAGCTAATACCATGCAATCTTTGAATTAGTCTTGATTCCCTTTTACTTTCTCTTGCACTGCCATGGTGTTTTTGTAATATGGAGACCAAAACTCTACATAGTACTCTAGAACACTGGTTTTCAAACTTTTTGCACCAGGGACCCTTATTATATTCTATATAATATATTGAACAAGTACAATTTTATAACGTAAAATGCAATCAAAATAACAGGCATAAAAGTTCAACAGTACCTTCTTCACTGTCACGATGACTACTATAACAGAAAATCATAAATGAACAAGTAACACAATAAATTTTCGTTACGCCTATGTGCATGCAATAATTATGGAACAAAGTCATTTTTAAGAAATTATTAGGCTACCATTGGTTTTTGGTTAACACTAATAATGTCAGTGGGAAGGATGTGCTTGCTTTGATTTGCACAAACTGTCAATTCTTGGTGCTACTTTTGATAAGCTCATACACAATACTCTTCATATTCGTAAGTGCTGAAAATGCTGTTTGACACAAACATGTTGTTGCAAACGGTAACAAAATCTTGACTGCCTTGTCAGATATCAAGGGATACTCAGAAGCCACACTCATCCAAAAAGATGACAGTGATTGCTGCTTGAATTTATTTTGTAAACTGCAATCGCATGACAATTCAGCTAACTCCTCCTGCGCGCGCCCAACAAGGTCAGTCAATTCAACATGAAAGGGACTGTGGACCCAATCAAAATTAGCAATGTTATCATTCAAGAAGTATTCATCAAAATGGTCAGCCAGCAACTGCAAATGCTGCTCGACATCGCAAATTATGAGATCAGTGTTGATCAACGAGTTGTTACAGATGGAATCATCCAAGATTGGAAACATGTCTAAAACCTTCTTGTTAATTCTGGTTTTCCATACTGAGCTTCTTCTTAAAAGCTGCAATCTTGTCGTGACTTCTTAAGATGTTTGAATCTCTTCCCTGAAGTGACAAGTTCAGCTTATTTAGTAAGTTGAATATTTTGGCCAGATAGGCAAGTTTGCCTAGCCAAATGTTATCAGCCATGACTGAAGTTAGGTCAGCATTACATTCCGTCAGAAATACCAGTAGTTCTTTTCGAACTTCAAATACACACTGCACTATTTTGCCTCGTGATATCCATAATACTTCTGTATGGAGCAAAAGATTTGAATGCTCAGCCCCCAACTCTTCAGAAAGAATTGCAAACGTGCAAGCATATTCTGATCTGGTTTTAATCAAATTTACAGCTTTGATGCAACCAGACAAGACTTCAGATAGTGATTGTGTCATGTTCTTCACTGCCAGTGATTGCCGATGAATCATACAATGTGTTGCTGCGATGTTAGATGCTTCTTTCTTCACATGCGCCACAACTCCAGAATGCTTCCCGGTCATGGATGCTGCACCGTCTGTGCAAATGCCTAAGCACCGAGCCCATGACAGACCTGACTGTGAAAGGAAATTGAGCACTTTAAAAACATCCTTGCCAGTTGTTCTGCAAGTCATTGGATGACATAAAAACAAATCTTCTATCATTTCCCCTTCCCAACAGTATTGCACAAAGACTAACAGTTGTGCCTGGTTGGCAACGTCGGTGCTCTCACCCAGGTGTATTGCAAAATAACCTTCTTTCAGTCTGTTAATTAATTGCGCCTTTATGTCATCTGCTATGTCTTCTATCCTTCCTCCAATTGTGTTGTCAGACAATAGAATTCCTTTCAGTTTTGCAGTGCATTCTTTGTCTAGAACTGTTTTGTACATATCAACTGCAGAAGGAAGAATTAAATTTTCAGCAATCGTGTGAGCTTTCTTAGCGTGAGCCACTCTCAATGCCACCAAATAGGATGCTTTCAGCAATTTTTCGTTTGGTATCAATGATGACTTAAAAAATGTTGTCTGCTTGATATATTCTTCCTTCTTTCTTTGGAAAAATATTTTCGGTTTGCCAGCTAAATCAGGATGGTTCTTCATTAAATGCCTTTTCAATTTGGCTGGTTTTAAAGTTTCATTTGACAAAATTTTGTTACAAATCAAACACCAAGGTCTATCTGAATTTGAAGCACATTCGACAAAACAAAATTTAACACAATCCTCATCATATTTTCCTAACTTTGGTGTTAGCTTTCTCCCATTTTGACAAGTCATTAGCTTCTGATTCTGAATTGTCAAAACTGTCGTCTGTTTTGTGTAACGGCAACTCTTGTTTTCTTGCGTTTCAAAAACGTATCCATTCCCTACCTACAGCAAACAACAAAATAATTATTTACAGTACTTGGGAACTACAGCAAACGTGAACGAAATAGGCCAGTTAAGCCAGCAGACAGACTATATTATAGTAATACCATATTATTAAATGCTCTAGCCATACGTTTTAATTTCGACAACAGACTAGAATATGTCTTATTGAAATTTGACATCACTATAGCACGCATAGAATAATTAAAACCAGCATCACTAACATTACTAAAATATTAAATGGTCTGACTATGACCGAAAAGGCTCATAGGGTACCGAAGCATTTCGAAAGTAACGGCAATAATAACGAGACGCTGCATTATTATGGAACTATGCAGTGTTAATTAATGGATATTTCACAATGCACTTGCGGACCACCACCATATCCTTCGTGGACACCCTTCGGTCCATGGACCACAGTTTGAAAACCACTGCTCTAGAAGATGCCTCTCGGGTCCTCCTCATAAGATGTGCTTTCAGCTTTCTAAGTTACCATTGGATATTCAATTGTAGCCTTTTTATTTCATATGTTTAATACTTTACATTATGGCCTGCAGGAGGCACACAAGCTCCCCAAATGAAACACAAACACCAGGCACAAATTCAGCAACACACACAGGGCTTTATTCAGTGGGAAATGCTTCCCAAATCCTTTCCCACCAATGCACAGTACAATAAAGCACAATATTTACAGCAGACAGCACTATTCCTCTTCCTCTCTCTTCCTCTCCCTCACAACTCTGGCTCCCTGAATGAAGTGAGGTGGTCCCTTTTATGCTGCACTGAGGAGCACTTCAGGTGTCCCACCAGCATGATACAGAAGTATTCCCAGGTGTGGTGAAAGCCCACTCCCTGCCTGCACCCACAGAACCCAACAGGGCTGTGCGGAACTCCAACTCCTACGAAGCCCTGTGAGAATCCAAGGCACCACTGCAACCTGCCATCTAGCAGTCCCTTGTGCCCTGTGCATGTCTGCTTCCAGGTCCTTCCATTATGGAGGCGTCTTGGCCGTCACAACATTTATTTACAATAAATTTCATCTGTAGTGATCTGGAGTATTCTACATTATCTGCCCTTAAACCTAGTTTAGCATCATCATCATGTAACCAGTATGTTGTTTTCATTCTTGTTGAAGAATTAAAAGTGCAAAGCATCAAGAAAAATACAGTCGATTCCGGTTAATTGGACCACCGGTTAATCGGACCAGCCGCTTATTCCGACCGAATCCTAAAGAATCGAAACAGATCATATTACATAAGCCTAATATTGTTCGCTTATTTGATTCAAAATTCCATTTAATCAGACCAAAGAACGTGACAGAGAATAAGAAAAAGAAGCCACAAGTCGCCCGCGGAAAGCGGATGTAAAGCGAGTCAGCAACATCGGGAGGATCCCTGGGCTCCCCAGGAGAATTAATGTTTTTATCAAAGGTCAGGAAGTCGGAAAATTTGTACCAAGTGCAAACCAGTGGGGGTGAACATGCCTACCCTTTCTTTCCTAAAACGGACTGCCCAGTAGCTGGCGACATGAAGTCAAGTGTAAACAAGTGCAGTGCGTCAACAGAATGTGTCAGATCACACTAGACAAGTTCTTCAAACGTTGACTGGAATTTGGTAATGTAACCTTTTTTATTGTGCTTCGCATGCTGAGTGTCGTGTAGATCGTTTTGAAAAATTTGTAGATTTCTTTTTCAATAAACAAAGTTGTAAGCAACCGTACATGTACATGTACGTAGTTCTTGTTTGTATGTTTGGCATACGCGTGTGCAGCACAATAAAAGTCATAATGACATTTTAATATGTTATTATTATAGCACGTCCCGTCTTGGTTGCACATGTATAGGGCATGTTCGTGTAATTGGACCTGCCGGTTATTAGGACCAAAATGATCACGTCCCGATGTGGTCCGATTAACAGGAATCGACTGTATACATTAAACTGTGGCAGTAACAAGCATAGCCTAGGAAAGAAAGGAATATAAACAGTATAACTATAAAGAGATTGTTGAAAGAGAAAAACAGTGCGGAAAATGTGAGATGTAACCATCAAGCAGATTAAAGATGATAAATGTGAAGGAGAAAGAGTACGACAGAGGGGAGAGGTGACAATGATCTGGGATTGTGATGTTCACCAGATTAAAAAGAGAAGACAATAGCAAAGAGTGAGAAGGGTTAACACCCTGGAGTTCATCCAGCATTTTAAAAAATTACAAAAATTCAACTCTGACCTTTAGTCTCAGATCAATTCCTTTAATTATTTTGTAAGAACATCCGCAGCAACATCTACAGCAGTACTACTGATCTCATACTCTTGAAGCTTTGAGCAAAGCGTGGTTTAAAGCTACTGTTCCAAGCTGAGCCTGTGTCAGTATGAATCATTCATGTTATAATACATTTTCATATGCTTGTATGAGATAGGATATTGAAACATTGATTAGCAATACCACCTCACATCTCCTGAGTCCTGGGTTCAAATTCTGGCTTGGGTGGTGCCTGTGATGAATCTTTCCCATCTCCCAATGATATTTTTCTGACATGCCTTTTCCCTTCACATTGAGACATGCAGATTTGGTTTTACAGAAGTCCTAAATGTGTATATTGTGTGCTGTGACAGAGTGGCAGTTTGGCACTCATCTTCTGCAGGAAAAGCCCTCAAGGCCCTTATTGGGACAAGCTAGTTTGAAAAATAGTGTAAATCAATGAATGAAAACACCAGAGTTGTTATATTCTTGGAAGGGTAAAAAGGGAATTTTGTCATTATTATTATAATTATTATTATTACTATTATTATCATCTGGCTGATTTCTTTATCCAAGGCAGCTCACATGGTAAGGACACTGAACCGTTGTTAACATTTACTTTATTGGATCATGAATTAGATGAAGACGGTTTGAGAATGTTATATTAAATTGTTACTTATAATTTAAGTCAAGCTATTTTCTTTTTCTTAGCTATATTCTTTTCATTACCCATATAAGATATGCTCAGTTCTTTTGCAGCCTCTCCCAACCTGGGATATACTTGATGTTGATTAAGATTTATATTTTCTACCACTTTGGGGTTCAAGTATCTTAATTTAAAAGGGTTAGGCACATTTAAAATACAATTTATCACCCTTCAGCATCTCATAATTGCAAGGAAAGGGAATAACTGTGTGATTCTGATGCTACATAAGAGCTAAAAGTAGGTGTTCTTTTGTTAATAAACTAATAATCTTGTTTCTAAGGCAGGGTAGTGAGGAACATTATATAATGACCTTGGGCTCGAGGAAAAACAATCAGATCAGTTACCAAAACAGATCGAAGTGGAAAACAGGGGTGGATTTCAAGGATAAGTCAAGTGTCAATCAGATTCCACATCATTTGACTAAGGCCATCTTTTTTGTTCTGCCTGTGTTATGACTGACCACACCCAAGTTGAACTGGGGATGCCATCAATAAAATAAAAATTTAAATAAAATAAATAAAGAAGCTTTTGATGATATCATTATAGGTCAGAGAATCCTTGACAAGGGTAAAAAGTGTGGGGATTATAGATATTGTAAATAAAATGAGAGAAACTGGTCAGAGCTACTTTAATAAAAAGAGTCATACAATAATAAGGGGCACCTTTGCAGTGTGAGGCCTTTGGCAGTAGCTGCCTATGGGCTAGGTGTGGTAGCTTAGAGCCAATTGAGCTTTGAACCCAATCTTTTAATGAGGTATGTCAACAGCTTTAATCACTGCACCAACAGTGTTCAATTTTACAAATATTCTGGGGTGAAAAGTCAAGCAAAATGACAGCTTTTATTGGCTAACTAAAAAAATTACAATATGCAAACTTCCGAGGCAACTCAGGCACCCTCTTCAGGTAAGCACAACTTATCACTACATTCATAATGGCTAACACGATACATCACCCTAGTACAATTGTACAAATATTCTGGGAAAATCCAAGCAAAAATTAGGTATAGAAATGGTAAAAAACAGACATAAAGCACCTTGTTGTCTCACAAATAAGCCCCAAGTATGACCCATAATAAAATATTTAATCTTTCTGACTGCATGTACTAAATAAGTGTCATTATATATATTGTATGTGTGCTCGTTCCTCATGGATGTAATGTCCACACCTGATGTGTGTGAAGATTGCACATTCTCCTGTGTCGGCAAGGGTTCTCCATCCTGAAGACCTGCTTCAGAGTTGTTTTGTGATTTTAAATGGGCCCAAAGTCATTCTGTGAGCATGTATGTAAGTGTGTGTGTGTCTATGATAGAGAGGTGCTCGGTCCAGTATCGCTTTCTGCCTTGTGCACAGTGCTGCCAAAATAGGTTCTGGCACCCCAAGACCCTGAATCGGATTAAGTAGTTTTAAGAATTGTAACTTACGTGCAGGTGAGATTTAAATAAAATGTGCTTAAGAAACAGCTTGAAAACAAATGTTTCATGGTAGAAAATCAAGATTTTCTAAAGGTCGTTCCTTCCTTCCTTATGGACTGGTTCTCTTTATTCTTCTGCTTCATAATTTTACGAAAAAAGTCTAGTACTTAAATATATTTTTTTAATTATTAAAGTATTCTGGTGCCTGTTCTTTATCTGCAGGATACATACAACACAGGTAGCCTTACTGTTAAAGGCCACTGCCATCCTCAAGAGGAACTCATCTTCCTCCTCTGTCCCTGTTGGTAACAGTGTGGGACCATTAGCATTCTAATGTACATTGAAAAGCTTTTTATAAAGACAACTAAAAATCCACCCATACTGTGTAATGGGGATAAAGAGTCGTGCCTTTTACAGTTTTTCATTATTTTTAATTTTAGTTTTTTAACATTTGATATTTATTATAGGATTTAATATTTATTATCAAATTATTTAGTGAATAAACTGGGAAGACAACATTGTTTTTAAACAAGAGTTTAACAGGAAGCTGCCTTTTAGACAGAAGGTTTGGTCGGCATGACAGTGACTCATTGTGTGTGTTTTTCAAGAGTCAAAAACTCTAGGAAGTATGCAAATAAGATGGATGGGAGACATGCAAATATAAAACCTGCAATTGCCCAAGAAACTTGGTGGAGTCAGAGGGATAGTTAGGATGCCATCTGGGCATCTCCGTTTAATTCAAATAAACAAAAAACATAAGTGCACAATGGCTCAAAACACAAAAGCAGGCACTCAACGGTCATCTCAAAGCTCCAATTGACTAAAAGTTGCTCTCTGAACAGGTCAGGTTGGGAGCTCCATCCTGTAGCAGACTCAGGTCCAAATGCAATGCCTCCTTCCAGAGCTGTCCGAGCTTATAAGACTTTGAACAGAGAATCATGTTCCCTCACTAGGTGTCTTTTCAGAGCTGTGGAGGGAACAGATGAAACAGTGACATATCCCCCTCATTCCAGAGTAATATCATATACCTTAGTTCAGCCATGAAGGTGATCCTCCAACACCTATGTGTGACAAAGAATATACTAATAAAAGTGTTGTTATTTTATCTATGTATATGTTTAAGTTTGGATAAACTAACCAGTGTGTATATAATTATAGAAAGATGTGAAATAAGGGTTTAGGTCTTTGTAGTCAACATGTTTCTCATAGTTAAAAGTAAGTTAAATGAAAAATAACCAGATGACAGTAAATAATCAGCTGTCTAATTTAAGCTGATGTAACTAAATCTGGCACAATCAGGTATCAATGTACTGTATATAAGAAAGGGTTTTGAGAGAAGTTGATGACACAGTTTGAATTTGAGGGAGATGGCACACAGCTTTTGATACAAGAGATTTCTTGTGTTTCTCTATGATAGAGAAAGGACATAGGAGATATATGAGAGATACAGACAATTCTGAAGATGTAAAGAAATATCACAAAACATCAAAACTAAAATATGTCCCAATGGAGAAGAGGGAAGAAACTGCACAGCATCGTGTAATTTCTAAAGCACACCTTAGCTGGAATAAGAAGAAAGGACTCTGTCCATGCTTGCTGCACACAACACATTTGGTAGCTGGTAACTGTTTTCACTCAGTGGGTGGCAGAATGTCTTTGTTGTGCTGTCCTGACGGTGATGAGAACCTGGACACCTAGTGATAAAGAAATGTCTCCTGGGTAGCGATCTGCATTACTACCAGATTAGTACTCGATCACGGTCATTAGTACTCGATCACTGTCATTACCATTGAAATATTCATCTTGCAACAAATCTGCTGTAGTTGTATGAAAACATCAACAGCTTTACGCCTTTTTCGCAGCTACATAACTGCAAAGTGTCCATTTATAACACTATTTTCTGCAAGCTGTCGCCACCAAAAAAATTTCTATGGGTATCCACTAGATGTCAGCACTGTAGTAGTTAACAGACGCAGCAGCAAAGTTCACCAACAAACTGGCTGCATTTAATGTGACCGAGATAGAGCTTCTCTCATACATATAACACTTTGACAGGCTTGATGAGATACAACTTGACTCATAACTCACTTTCAGGGTGATAATTATACCCCAAGCTATAAGTGATTTTACAATGAGCTGTGTACATTCAGGGTAAACTCTTTCAGATGTAGCGACCTGGGAGCCGAAGGATATAGGTAACTCAGCAGGAGCTGGTTCTCAGGGCCACTGTTTCAGTATATATCTTGCAAGCCTTTTGAGGATAGACAGTGTCTGCTAAGCATATTTGTTCTGATGCCTTAATTGTTTGATCAAAGGAGCAGGCTGTGTTCTGTAACGTTCTGCAGGATCAAGTTTCTTGACCATCTCTTAGCCTTTGCTAAGGTATTCCAAGAATCAGCTCTTGCAGTGAGGGAAACTGAGGGTAAAGTATCTTCACCATTATCAAGATATGTCAGAGGTTTTAGTGTTGAATCCTTCAGAGACTGCAATGGGCTGGTGCCCTGCCCAGGGTTTGTTTCCTGCCTTGCGCCCTGTGTTGGCTGGGATTGGCTCCAGCAGACCCCCGTGACCCTGTAGTTAGGATATAGCGGGTTGGATAATGGATGGATGGATGGATCCTTCAGAGAAGGTAGTCAGCCCTTAGTTGGGATTTCAGAGGTATTTCAGAGAGTATTTCAGGGTGTGCATGTAAAGCAAGACTAATCTTTTTCCAGGATTAACTTGTCTACGACTTAAGTGCCCTTCATGGACTTTTTCACAATGAAACATACTGCCAACTACATGTATGGACCATCATTTTATTCCCTAACAGGGTTTTCTATTTGTTGTTTGCTGTTGGTGTTGTCATATTGTCTCAACTCTGTGGGAGACATGCAGGTAAGAATTTCATTGCAATGTGTGCTCAACAATAAATATGAACTTGCCTCTAATGGAGACAAAATGTCATCCATGATCTTCTAAACCTGAATAGATCCTATCATTATGTCCACATATAACAGCATTTCCTGAGTGTAAGCTGGTCCATTCCGGTCATCAGCGAGTCACTTAGCCATATCAACATCAAAAATACAAAATACAGTCTGGAGCAAATGGTTATATAAAAAAATCTGTTTATCCTATCAAAACGCAAATATCTAGCATAATGCATTAAATCTTTTTTAATGTTTGTTATTATATATTGGGTCCCAAGGCACATACTGTATGTCCTAAATAGTTGCAAAAGCAATTCCAATAATGCCCACTGGAGGGGGATATACTTCGAAACCCCGGCTAGATAAATGGGCAAACACTGAAACCACATATAAATAAAAGGTTTTATTTTTCATACAGTAAAGCTCTGTGGAGCAGGCCCAGAATCCCAAAATGGATTTGCCCAAGATAAACAGACTCCCAATACAGAAATCCCAAGTAAAAAAACAGTACAAAGGCCTCAGAAGCCAAAAGCATAACCACAGGAAAAACACAAAAGCTTACCAAAAACTCCCCAGGGCATTTGTTAGGAACTGTGGGAGACCCTCCAATTTATAGGAAGGAGGGCAGTTCCTTATTGGCAGGTGGCCTGCTCCCTGGTGGGACCACCCACAAAACACATGGGGCATAACTGAGGCATTGAAACTTCGACATAAGCAATGGCAAATAAACACAAGTAAACCTAATACATACATACAAAAGAACCAAAGATGACATAAAACATGAATTGAACCCCATGACACCAGGTACCTGTGCGGTTCAAATTCTTGCACACTTGATATGGGGTATACGTGACATACAGTATCTTGGCAGAGTCACAATCCCCCGAAAAAACCCTTTTTGTCATATGATGAATGCAATTAATATTCTGAAAAAACAGAATGTCTGCTTTCCTATAGTTGAAAAAAGATTATTATTAATAATCTTTATCAATTCAATCCAAATTTCCATTAATAGAACTCAAGGCACTTTTTTTTCTCAGTACCAAACAGAAGATCAAATCATTTAGAGCATATTTATAGGAAGATGTCTGAATCTAATTTGTAGCAGTTCTTCATGAGAAAAATGAGTGTGCCAGCTAGAAATCTTCAATAATAGGATTCATTCTTGAATATTATTTCAAGAAGCTTGATTGCTTTTCAAATCATTTTCTTCTTCTTTTCTGAGCGTCAGTGTCTTCCGCCCATCTTCTCTTTCTTTGTAACCAAGGACACACTGCCCATCTACAATGTTCATGTAATTTCAGAGGTTTTGGACTGGGATTAATTCTTTCTTCATGAGAAGGTACTGGCAGGATAATTTTCTATGATTATAAGCAGCAGTTGAGCTTTTTTCTTATTCATTTTGTTGCATATACCTCACAGGATTGTGTAGATTTTTTTTTTACAATGTATTTTCATATTAATGCCTTTAACACATCTTATAAGGTGTCTTATTTGTACTTAACTTTTCTAAAGGGTTCATTATTTAGCTTGTCATCTATCTAAATTAGCTCTTTGCTAAGTGTAGAATGCATATTCATTGATACAGTTTTCATTTTAAAAATATGCAGGTAAAATTGATCTAAAATATGTTGTAAACTCTATACGATTATCATAATTAATGATAATTTTATTTTATAACATGACTGAGCCACAGAGACAGAGTTATGCCAACAACAATGTGAACAAGGCCGTAACAAGCCCTGCCCAGGGTGCCAGTTCTTCACATAGCACATTTACTCACAAGCCAATGCACACCCATACCAGCTAATTTAGAATCACAAATCCCCCTCTTCTGCACACTATTGGATGTGGGAGAAAACAAGCACACACGGAGAAACCAAACTCAGATACACTGAGAACAAGAAACCCCTACAAAGACAGGATAAGCCAGGATTTGAATGTAAGGCTCTCGAGCTGTAAAGCAGCAGAATTAACCATTGTGCTGCTATACTGACCAATGGTAAATGTAATATGTGAATGACAGTTCACCTCAGGTAACATACTCAAACATAAGTAATCTAATTCAAGGACATGATGGTGCTTCAACCCATTCCAGCAGTGGGAAGTCTAAAACAGGACCCAATTCTAAACCAGTCCACCAAAATACTATCTTGTGCACATACCCACACTCACTTCTGCCAGTGTACATTTCACAGTTAATTTAATAAACACATTTGGTTGGAAAAATTGGTTTATGCAAAGAAAAAACACAGGGAGACAGGGAAAAAAGCATGAAATAACCATCACCACAAAAGAAAACATAATCTATATAAGAATATCACTAATGGCTCACATACTCAGCACAAATGGGTAATCGAGCAGAGGAGTCCATAAGAATAGCTGGGGAAGGTGGAAGCAGAAGAAGTAATATCAAAATTGAAGGTCTGCCTGAGAATCGAGTAAGTCCAAACCCAGTGAAATTTGCAGCCAAACTATTTTCTAAAATAATTGGAGAGGACTTTAAAGCAGATTCTGAGATAGCAGTGGCTTATCGCATACGCGGATCAAATACCGTTAGACCTAGATCTTTTATTATTCACTTTGAGAGATTATTATTTAAGCTAGAGGTGATGGCACTCCTCAGACACAAGCAAAAGATTATATATGAAAATAAACACATTCGTATCTTCCCTGATTTCTCTCCAGCAACAGCTACTAAACGTGCAGCCTTCTACAACATTAAACAGCGGTTATGGCAAGCCAATATCAAATACAGCCTATAGTATCCTGCCAAACTGAAAGTGGAATTGCATAGTCAATTCTATGTCTTCGCTAGCAAGGAAGAAGCAGAAAAGGAATTAAGAAAGCTGATCCCGGTACTATTCTGAAACATAATAGTGAGTCATAGCCGTTCATGATATGGCAAGGATAACTAACCTATTGTCTGATCTATTTGTTAAGATACGGATTTTTATCATTATATATACTCCTTATTGCTCATTATTACTCGGATGCTATCTGTTTATGTTTTAATTACAGTTATAGACGTTTGTGCTTAATTCCTTTTTTTGGTTAGGTTTGTGCTTAATTCCTTTTTAATCTAATTATTTTTTCTCTACCCTACATGAGATTGTTGTTCAACATCATACCCTTGGTTTATTGTTATTGCTATTGCATTAAGACTTATTATGCTTATTCTGGACCACTTTCTAACACCATTCCCCGGGTTTATTATCTGGGTGTATTATCTTAATACAGTAAGATTGCTGAAGATTATATATATTTTAAGCTCATAGTTTGTTAATTATTAAATTTTAGGCATATAGTATTTATACTATATTGGTAATAGATATCTCTATTTTTTATTCCTAAAACGCTGCTGCGTGGGGGCTTGTTTTGCTTTGGACGTGCTCTGTCTCTGGGTATGTCAGAGGACCGAGACTGTGTGAAGTGGGGTCTAGCCTCACGTTTTAAGGGGGGGAGAGAAAGAGAGCAGGCTATATCTATACCTAATCTATCCTTTTAATCTTTATAATTATAACTACCAATGTAATAATAGGCTGCATGGCAATAACTCTTGGGGAAATAGAAATTAAGGCTGAAGCTGTCTCACTTTCAGTTAAGACTATAAAATGACATCAAAAATTCAGAATCAATGTCTCCATGATGGGACAGTTAACTTCATAAGCTGGAATGTTAAAGGCCTGAATCACGAATTAAAGAGAAAGAAAGTACTCTCTCACCTAACAGGTTTAAACGCTAAAATAGTATTTTTACAGGTGACCCACTTACTAAGCAAGGATCAGTTCGGGCTACAAAAGGACTGGACAGGCCAAATATTCCATTCTAGCTTTACAAAGAAAACTAGAGGTGTGGGAATTCTCATACATAGAACAGACTCATTTGTAGCATCAGATGTAGTATTGGATCCTGAAGGGAGATATGTGATGGTCATGGGAGACTTATCTAACTGTAAAATGATTTTGATAAATGCTTATGCACCTAATGTTGATGATAAGGAATTTATACAAAATTTATTTGCATCCATTCCCAATCTGAACACTCATAAAATTATAATGACTGGGGACTTTAATTGTGTTTTAAATCCACTCTAAGATAGGACTTCTACCACAGAGGAACGACATCTAACACTGCAAAGATAATTACAAAGTTTATAACTGATCACAACTTATCAGACCCCTGGAGGTTTTTAAACCCAAACTCAAGAACATATTCTTTCTACTCACCAGTACATCATTGCTACTCAAGAATTGATTATTTCTTTATAGATAATGATTTCTTGCCTTTGATTAAATCTTGCAAATACGATGCTATTATTATTTTTCACCATGCACCTCTGATCTTGGAGCTAAAGTTACTATGCCCCACACACTCACCTCGCAGATGGCGTCTTAACCCGCTTCTATTAGCAGACTTTATATCCAAACAAATCAGTTTCTTTCTAGAGACAAATACATTTCCCGAGATCTCTGCAGGAATACTCTGGGAAACTCTCAAGGCCTTCTTAAGAGGCGTGAAAGCAGCAGGCCCTGATGGCTACCCTGCAGAACTTTATAAGAAAGTCTCCGCTCAGCTATCTCTCCTCCTATTAGCAACATTTACAGAAGCCAGAGACAATCAAACTCTTCCTCAAACTTTTCACCAAGCATTAATCACCGTTTTTCCAAAACAAAATAAGGACTTATTACAATGTGCATCATACAGACCAATTTCACTTTTGAATAATGACGTTAAAATACTTTCAAAAATCATAGCTGGAAGGATGGAGAAAGTGATTCCTTTGGTAATATCACAAGATCAAACTGGATTTATCAAGGGCCGACACTTATCTTCAAATCTTCAATGCCAGTTTAATGTAATATACTCACCAACTAAATCAAACACCCCAGAAATAGTATTATCATTGGATGCAGAAAAAGCATTTGACATGATTGAATAGAAATACCTTTTTACTACAGTGGAGAAATTTGGGTTTGGCCGGAACATTTGTGCATCAAATTACTGTATACCAATCCAGAAGCTTCAGTTTGTATCAACAACATTTGTTCAGACTACTTTAAACTAGAACGTGGTACCAGACAAGGATGACCCTTGTCACCGCTACTGTTTGCAATCGCCATTGAACCACTGGCAATACACTGTCGAAATACTGATCAGATAAAAAGAATTATCAGAGAAGGACTGGAACAGAAAATTTGTCTATATGCAGATGATATGGTACTGTATATATCAGACCCATAAAATTATGTGCCTGCAGTCTTAACAGCACTCACAGAATTTCAAAGGATCTCTGGTCTTTCCAGTAAATTCTCAAGCATATAATATTAGACTATATACCCAACCTTTTATCATTGCAGAACAGTTTAAATACCTAGGGGTAAACATAAAGCTCTTTATCAACAAAATTTCGCCGTCTGCGTGGAAAAAATTAAGCAAGACTTGCATAGATGTTCAACCCTTCATTTCACTGTAGCTGGAAGAATTAACACTGTTAAGATGAATATTCTTCCTAAGCTCCTTTTTTTATTTTAAAACATCCCAATATACATTAATAAATCATTTTTTAAGCAATTAGATTCAACAATAACCTCATTTATTTGGAACTCAAAACATCCACGTATCCAAAGAGCGACCCTACAAAGACAAAAGGCAGAAGGTGGCATGGTTCTACCTAACTTCCAGTTTTATTACTGGGCAGCAAACATAAAAGCTATAAAAACCTGGACACAAATAGAAGAACATAAACAGGCTTGGTCCGCAATAGAAGTAAAATCCTGCAGTACTTCTTTATATTCCCTGCTCTGTGCCCCAATTAATGCAAATTATCTGCAATATACTAATAACCCATTTGTGCTTCACTCACTTAGAATATGGAACCAATGTAGAAAGCATTTTAAGATGGAGAAGCTTTTATCTGTGGCACCTCTGCAAGAGAACCACCTCTTTCAACCTTCGCAAACATATGCAGTTTTTAATATCTGGAAAAAATTTGGGATTAACTTGCTTAGAGATCTTTATATAGACCTCTTTGCAACCTATGAACAATTACATTCCAAATTTAACATTCCAGCTACACATTTCTTTCACTATCTTCAAATTAGGAACTTTGTTAAACGGAACCTTCCGGATTTTCCTCATCTTGCACCCTCATCCATGCTGGAAAAAATATTGCTCAATTTCAAGGACTCAGACACCATCTCTGCAATATATAAAATCATTTTACAGTCCCTCTCTTTCAATGATCCAAGAGGATACTGGGAAAAAGATCTCTTAATTAATGTATCAGAAAAGGAGTGGAAAATAGCAATGCAGAGAATTCACTCGAGCTTCATATGCGCAAAGCATACAATTATTATACAACTCAAAATTATATATCGAGCACATCTGTCTCGTCTAAAACTCTCCAAAATGTTTCCAGGGCATGATCCAACCTGAGAACGCTGCAATCAAGTCCCAGCCTCACTGAGTCACATGTTCTGGGCCTGCACCAAATTAACGTCATTCTGGACCAAAATTTTAAATTACCTTTCAGACAGCCTTGGTCTCACCACCCCTCCTAACCCATTAACAGCTGTGTTTGGGGTTCTTCCAGATGGGTTTAAAGTGGAGAAGGACAAACAAACTGTGATTGCATTCACTACACTTTAGGCACACAGACTTATTCTGCAAAACTGGAAGAATACAAATTCTCCTCTTTTAACTCGGTGGGAAACCGATGTTTTATACTATTTGAAATTGGACAAAATCAAATACTCAGAGGATCTGTACAGATATTTTTCAAAACATGGCAGGATCTAATCAGTAATATTATAAAATAAGCTCTTAAAGCACAGAGAAAGCAATTATTTCTGTATTTCTTTTTCTTCTCCATTCATCTCTATTGGCTTATCAAACTTATCAATTTACTTTTTGTAAAAATTGATTGATTTGTATGGAATGATTGCAATAAAATTAATAAAATTTAAAAAAGAATAGCTGTAGCGCCAACCAGGCCATCCTGTTTAATGACATCATGCATAAGGCAGAAGATAAATACGCACTCGAGGGTGCAGAACCAGAAATTAGGGGAGTCAGTTGCCTGGTAAGCCAATGGGGCTTCTCAATAGGATGAGCTCCATCAAGGGGGCCAAGATCAGGGACGTCCGACATACAGAGTATGTTGTTCCGAACTGAGACTGCGCCTTCCAGAGATATCTACTTTTATAGGGTCCGACCAGTAGGGGTGGGTTTTTTGGGAGGTTATAAGTGTGGCTCAGTTGCCCTCACTGGCCATCTTCTTGGTTCTGTGCAGAGAAAAAGAGATGATACTGTTGGTGCCAGCGCCTCCTATCACCCCAGGGTGTTACTACATGCATTAACAGAGTCCAGCAGACGCCCATGCATGACATCATATAAAAACCAATATACAGTATGCTGAGCTTTTGTAAGGTATTGACCCATCACCTCTACCACATGGACATTTACTCTTAGGAGTAAACCATGCATTGGACTCAACATTCCAATAACATTAGCTCCCAAGTGTCAGCAGGTCTACTGTTTAATGACAGAATATCTCATCTTCACTGCGAAGTCCACCTTGATCTCATGTGTGGACCAAATTAAGGTGAGACAGAACCAGTAATGTACTCGGAATGGATCTTTAAAAGAAGATGAATTTTATACTCAAGATTTCAGACTAAAGACCTGCTACATGAGAGATGAATGTCATCATTAAGTCATTAATATTTTCATTTATATAGCAAAATTCACTAATTTAATTAATCTGAAATTGCTTTGCAAAAACTATACAGTTTACCTTAACAAGTATAATAAACTTTACTTTCTCACACCTGCTTAATGTCAGATAATGTTACTGGAATTCTTCTTCTTGTTTTGGCTGCTCCCATTAGGTGTTGCCACAGCAGATCATCTTTTTCTGCATCTTGCTCTTTCAAAGATAATGCTACTGATATGACATAATAATAATAATATTAATAATAATAATATTAATAATAATAATTATTATTATTATTATTAAGATGATGATTAGAAGAACAATCCATACATTTTTATACAGTGTAACTTAAGATTTGTTAAAAACATTGCTCATTTATTGCAATTACTATTACAATAGCTTTCCCAAATTACTATCTGTTGCAAAGTCAGTTCAACCATGAATTGGGGCCGCTGAGTGCTGAAGTGGGAGAAAGAGAATCACCTGTCCTCTGATGCATCACTCACAACAGAGTTCCAAACTGCCTTTGGAAGTAACATCAGCACAAGAACTGACACTGGGAGGTTCAGGAATTGGATTTCCATGGCCAAGCAGCTGTAGACAAGTCTAAGATCACTGTGTGAAAACCAAGCATCAGCTGGAGTGGTGTAAAGCGTGCCATCATCAGACTTTGAAGCAGTCCAAATGTGTTCTTTGGAGTGATGAATCATGCTTCACTAACTGGCAGTCTGATGGGCGAATCTAGGTTTGGTGGATGCCAGGAGAAGACTACCTTCTGGACTACATAAGTGTGTACTGTAAAGTTTGGTGGAGTAATGGTCTGTGGCTGTTCTTCAGGATTTGGGCTAGGCCACTTGATTTCAGTGAAGGGTACTGTTAATGCTACAGCAAACAAAGACATTTAACAACAACAACAATATTTATTTATACAGCACATTTTCATGCAAATGATGTAGCTCAAAGTACTTTACAGAATTAAGAAAGAGAAAAAAGACAAAATATAAAAAATAAAATTAGGCAATACTAATTAACATAGAATAAAAGTAAGGTCTGACGGCCAGGGAGGACAGAAAAAACAAAAAAAAAACTCCAGACGGCTGGAGAAAAAAACAAAATCTGCAGGTGTTCCAAGGCCACAAGATCGAACAGCCGCCAACCGACACTCTACCTGACACAAATGATCTCAATCAGTCCTCATGGTATTTTTAATGTTCACATGGAAGAACTTGATGATGATGGACCTCTGACTTTTAATCCATCGATATAAGGATTGCATGATGCTTTGATCAGGTGGTGTTGGTGCAGATCGCCACCACAGAAAACCAGTAAAAGAACAGCAGAGAAAGTAGGGGTTAGTATGGATTGTGGAGCCACCATGAATGATAATGATAATTAAATGCATATACAGAATATCAGGATTAAACTAAAATTAAGCTATGAGAAAGCTATGTTAAAATAATGTGTTTTTAGCAGTTTTTTTAAAGTTCTCCACTGTATTAGCCTGGCGAATTTCTATTGGTAAGCTTTTCTAGATTTTAGGTGCCTAACAGCAGATGGCTGCCTCACCACTTCTTTTAAGTTTAGCTCTTGGAATTATAAGCAGACACTAATTTGAAGAGCTAAGGTTACGATTTTAGGCAATTGTGCGCTAACAAGTTTGTGGCAAAAGCTTGGGGAGGAACCTTTTCTGTTCTAACATGGCTGTGCCCTGTGCATGAAGCAAAATCCATAAAGACATGAATGAACTTGAGTGTCCTGCACAAAACCCATCTCAAACCTACTGAACATCTTTTGTATGAACTGGATGCTGGTTGCAAGCCAGTTCTTCTCATCCAACATAAGCACCTGACCTCACAAATGCTCATTGGGCTGAATAGGCACAAATTCCCACAGATATACTCCAAAGTCTAGTGGAAAGCCTTCCCAAAAGAGTGGAGGCTCTTTTGGTAGGGTGGCAACATTATATTAATGTGCATGGTTTTAGAATAGGACATCTAATGAGCTTATATAGGTGTGATGGTCAGGTGTTCACAAACCTTTGGCCATTTAGTGCAGGTCTGATGATGCCAGAGTCACTGTAGATATGTTATCATGCAAGCAGATGAAACTCTCTATAAGACTACTTGGAATTTCCACAAAAATGTAATGGTGTATGGTGCCACAGCAGGATACTGAGAAGGAAAAAAGAGAGAGAATGTGTTAAATGTTGATCATGCTAACTGCCTCAAATTCCATTACACATGACTGACTGTGGGTAATGATTTACCATAACGGAGCTCAGGTCTAAATTGGAGTGATAATCAGAGAACAGCAAGCTTGGCAGCAGGCATCCTTGAATTGTCAAAGAATAATAGCAGAATGATAGATGTAGAATTATCACATACTGTACGTACATAGTGGCTTATGATTTATAGTATAGAGTACAGTGCGACTGAAAAAGTTTATTTCATTTAAATGTTGACTCAAAAATAGTAAGTCTATATCAAATAAAAATATATATAACTGCTTTCTGAAAGAGGCAGATATTTTTTGGCCAGGTTACCCTGCAGCATCGTTGTCTTACCACTTTTGATAGTTGGTGTCTCATATCTGATTGGTTCTTTGAGAACTAAACACTTTTGAAATGACTTCTCTTATGTCGTTATCCATCCATTTTCTGAACATGCTTCATCCATAAAAGAGTTGCAGGGGGTTAAAGCCAATTCTGGCAGCCCTGAGACCAAAGCACAGAGAATTCCTCGATGCCAGTCGTTCACAGACATCCACGTCTGCCCGCAACCGCACTTCCTCATGTGGTTGTTCTTAATATGGGGGCGGAAACAGGGGTGGGTGACATAACTGCTTGATGGGATAAATCTCCTGTAGCATTAAAAAAAGCATGCAGTCTTTATTTCCTTTTGTTTTAATTAATAGCAAGTTTCATTTCATGCAAAACTGTTGTAAATAGCAGTGTACATTTATGTTCTCTGTGAAGAGTTATAATTTGAAATTTTATTTAAAATGTTAATAAAGGGTGAAACCTGAGTCCATCAATCAAAAGGGAATCCTGATTACATGAAAGAAAGCAATAATTAATACTTCACTAGTGGATGCAATAGTCTTGTGCCTGAAATACTATGACATATTGCTTTGCAAGAAAACTGTAAATGTGTATTTGAGACAAATTAAAAAGAAAAAATGTCTGTCAGAAATTTAACAAAATTAAGAAGACACTTTTTAAGAGATGATAGATAATTAAATATTAAAGAAGAAACAATACAGAGTGTTTCAGCTACAAATGCTCTGTTTCGCTTGACTGGTACAATAAAAAATAATGCACTGGGACACAGGGTTGTACGCCTGCCTGCCAAGATAGTTTATATAAAACTGGACAAAAACTGGAGGAAAGTTTTGGGAAATATGAAAAATAACATTCATAACTGAAGAAGCATCTTAAATCTGTAATAAGAAACCAAATGTCCACCTGCTCACCAAGCTGAGCTAGAATGGAATGAGCTGGGCTTTCAAATAAATTAGGACACAGCAGAATGATAAAATGAAAATAGATTAGTGATCTGGGGGAACAGAAACAAATACTGCAGTACTGTGGTGTAGGACAAAGTGGACAATGCCTGTTTAGTGACACACGCAGATAAGACAGGAGTTTTAAAGATGCATTCCAGAGTGAACACTGAAGTAAATGGCTGAACTGCAAACACTTTGGTCAAAGTCAAAGCGAACTTTACTGTCATCTCAGCCATATACAAGTATACAGATAGACGAAATTGCTAAGCTCAGGGTCCACAGTGTAACAACATGAAGTGCAAATAAAAAAATTTAATTAAAAATAGAATTAAAATTTTAACTTTAAATTAAAATTAAAACACAAACAAGACAAGACATTGTACAAAGACAAGACTGATGCAATGTATGGTATTATGCAATCTAGATACATAAATATAGTCAATAAATATGTAATATAATAAATAATAGATATAGATAATATAGAAATTATCAGTGTATGATAATAGTTGTTTAAGATATGTGTAAACAATGACAGGTCAGAATGTTTCAAAGAATGTCAAAGTGCAGTGTGCAAAATACTTAAAGGTCAGTATGAGATTTTCAGTTCTTTTCTATATGCACACTAGTCTTTACAGGAAAGTGGCTTGCATGTATAAAAGTTCTGTTTTTAGAGGTGGTTAAAGCAGTGTGGAAGATCTCAGGGGGCAGCATGGTGTTAAGGAGTCTGACAGCTTGGGGGTAAAAACTATCCTACAGCCTGGCAGATCTGGCTCTGATGGTGCAGTATGTTCTCTTGGATGGCAGAAGTATAAAAAGTCCATGTGAGGGGTGTAAGGGGTCCTGCACAATGATGCAGGCCTTGCAGACACTGCGTTTGTAAAATATGTCCTGTAGTGAAGGGAGAGGCACCCCAATAATGTTCTCTGCTGTCTTCACTATTCTTTGCAGGCTATGGTCGGATATTTGCAGTTGCCATACTAGACAGTGATGCAGCTGGTCAGAACACTCTGAATGGTGCCTCTGTAGAACATGATGAGGATGGAGGGGGGAAGACTTTCTCGCTTCAACCATCTCAGGAAGTGTAGTCTCTGCTGGGCTTTCTTGATTAGTGATGAGGTGTTATGTGTCCACGTAAGTTCCTAAGTTATGTGCACATCGAGGAACTTGGTACTCCTAACAATCTCCACATCTAAACTGTTGATGCTGAGTGGGATATGGGCAGGATGTGATTTTCTGAAGTCCACAATTATCTCTTTTGTTTTGTCGACATTGAGAGATAGATTGTTGTTTTCACACCATGCGGACAGCCTTTCCACCTCATCTCTGTATTTTGTTTCATCATCCCTGCTTATCAGTCCAAGCACCGTCGTATCATCCACAAACTTGATGATGTGGTTGGTGTTGTGCGTGGCTGTGCAGTCGTGAGTCAGCAGGGGGAAGAGCAGTGGACTAAGCACGCAGACCTGCGGTGCTCCAGTGCTCAGTGTGATGATGCTGGAAGTGTTGCAGCTCATCCAAACTGACTGGGGCCTCTCTGTCAAGAAGTCCAGGATCCAATTGTAGAGGGTGGTGTTCAGGCCCAACCTGCTCAGTTTTACAACCAGCTTTTGAGGGATGATTGTGTTGAAGGTGGAGCTAAAGTCTATGAACAGCATCCTGACATATGTGTCTTTTTTATTCAGATGTGTCAGGGAGAGGCATCCTCAGTTGACCTGTTTGAGCGGTAAACAAACTGATGAGGGTCAAGGGAGGCAGGGAGATTAGGCTTTATGTGTGACATGACTAACCTTTCGAAGCACTTCATGATGACTGCCGTGAGTGCAACTGGCCAGTACTCATTCAAGCATGTCACTGATGACTTCTTCGGCATTAGTATGATGGTGGTCAACTTGAAGCATGCTGGGACTGACGCCTGGCTCAGAGATGTGTTGAAGATGTCTGTGAGGACACTAGCCAGTTGACTGACGCAATCTTTGAGTACATGGCCAGGTATGTTGTCAGGTCCTGCAGCCTTGCGTGGATTGAGTCTGGATAGAGTCCTCCTCACGCCAGTTGTGGAGAGACAGAGTACTTGGTCAGCAGAGGGAAGTGTTGCTTTTCTCTCAGGCTCTTTGTTCTGTGCCTCAAACCGTGCAAAGAAGTTCATCATCAGCTCATCCGGTAGGGAGGCATCACCGTCGCTGCTGTGTGGGTTGGGCTTGTAGTTTGTAATTGTCTGAATGCCCTGCCACATACGACGTGTGTCTCTGTTGCTGTTGAAGTGTTTGTTAATCCTCTGAGTGTAAGCCCGCTTAGCTCTCCTCATAGCGCAAGACAGGTTGGCTCTGGCCATCCTGAGGGTGGCCTTGTCTCCAGATCTGAAGGCTGCATTTCTGATCTTGAGCAGCGTGCACACTTCTTTCGTCATCCAGGGCTTTTGGTTGGCTCTTGTGATAACATCCTTGGTAACAGTAACATCCTCTATACATTTGGAGATGTAGCCAGTCACAGAGTCTGTGTACTCCTCTAGATTGATTGAGTCACCATCCATAGCAGCCTCCCTGAAAATGTCCCAGTCTGACAATTCAAAGCAGTCTTGGAGAGCTGAAACAGCACCAACCTGCCACATTCTGATGATCTTGTGGGCTGGTTTAGTGCGCTTCAGCAGGGACTTGTATGCAGGAACCATAAACACACTGATATGGTCTGAGTAGCCGAGGTGGGGGTGGGGTAGGGCCTTGTAGGCATCAGGAGTGCTCGTGTAAACATTGTCCAGACAGCTTCCCCCTCTAGTAGCAAAGTTCACATTCTGGTCAGCTCTGTACTTAATCTAATAGCAAAGATGTTATTCAGAGACGAACTGGCATGTCTACAGAGACTCCTTCAGATGATAAGGAGCCCAACTGGACATTCACTTTAGGCCTGTAACCACAAATTGAACCCTGGCTGGATGTGATGGACAAAATATATAAGCAGGCACTGGATCTCTAACTGAAAGTAACCTTGATCCATTTACCAGAAGTTGAATTGTATTCATGTGATCTGCTCTGTCTTTTTGGGGAGCTTTAAGCTGACAATTAGCTCTCTTTGGAGCGAGAAGCCCCCCACTGTCTGTGGAGCAAAAAGCTCACAAATTCCCTTTGACCTGGAAGCTACTCTCCAAAGAGTTAGAACTAGACCCCCTGAAGGAGCTTTAAGATCAACTCTGTCAAGCCAAGCTCTGTGCTGGCAACTGAGCCCAGTCTAAGGAGACAGAGAAGCAGCCATTACTTCTTGTGCCAGAGAGAGTAATGCTTTTCCGTTTGAAGTTTCAGAGGGAATGGCAAAGAGCCAAACAGCGAGCTGAGAAAGGAAAATCACACCACACCACAGAGATAGGGCTACTGAGCAAAAACCAAGAGTGTACTCCAACACAAGAAGAGTTGTCCACTTGAACCAAGAACTATGACACGCAACTCCACAACATCGGACGTCATCCTAAAAGCCTTAGGACTGTAAAGATGTTTACATTAGAACTTTAAATAGTTAAATTAGAACTTTACATAAAGAATAAACGGCTAGAATCGTCTGTTTTATTTATTTGTCTGTCTCGTCCATATTATATCCTGCCTTCTATGTTGACATATATGCAGTTATCATATCATCCATGTGTTAATCAATACATTTTCTTATTCTATTTCTCAAAACAAGTGGGCTTCAGTTGCCTTGATGTAAGTCTAACAGTTGGAAACCCCTCCTTCGGAGTAAAGTAAGCAAAATAAAGTGGGAGCTCTTCCAGATTATTTTGTTAATTACTGGCATTGCCAAATGCAAAACTTATAATTAACGGATTGATTAATATCAGTCAATTAATTCTTCTTATCACATAGACACATTCCTTAGAGTGGTCAACAACTGGGTAGAATTAGGGATAAAAAAAAAACTAAATTAAAATACAAAAATAAGACACAATTTGAACCATCTCTAATTTTATAATTATAATCATAATAATAAATTTTATTTATATAGTGCCTTTCCCATGCTCAAGGTACCTCTCATCCCTGGTAGGATTACACTCTGAGAAATAAACATCACACTAATTGTACTAAATATTACTTTGTCAGTAAGTTGTACCTCAGCAAGCACGCTCAAGAAGATAGCATTTAACAAAACTAAAGTTACTGTTAAGCACATCACAGGTAGTATACACACCTACTGAAACCTGGCAATGACTTTTGCAGGACTAAGATGGCGTCAAGGGCAATAGTGTTTGCCTGAGGCCAGCGCACCAGCATGCCTTTTCTTTCTGTATATAACCTACCATTGTTGACACCTGGACAGGAGGTAAACCTGATACTCCTTCTCAAAATATTATGTGGTCCCCGGCCGGGCTTGTGCCTCCTCCAGACGCGAGGGGGCGTCCGCCCTGGTTATGTTGGGGGCCTCGGGTAAAGGGCTTGGAAGCCCAGCCCTGTAGGGACCCGTGGCCACCGCCAGGCGGCGCCCCAGTGCCTAAATATCCCGGGAGTCCAGCACTTCCGCCACACCAGGAAGTGCTGGGGGGAAGACGACAGGGGACACCTGGACGGCATCCGGGTGCGCAGTAGGCATTTCCGCCACATGGGGGTGTGGCTATAAACGAATGCTGGGAAGCAGCTGGACCCCATCTGGGTTCCTATTTAAGGGGTCGCCTCCCTCCAGTCATTGGTGGATGTTGGGTGGAAGAGGACAGAGCTGGAGAGAGGACGGGAGGCGGCCAAGAAGGCATAAGGACTGTGAGGCCTGGACATTGGGGGAATCGGTGCAAGGGGCACTGGGGAGTGCACGTTAAACTGTAAATATATTGTAAATAAAGAGTGTATGGTGAGAAACAACGATGTCCGTTTGCCTGTGTCCGGGTTCAAGTCCACAATTATTATTCAAAGTTTGTTTTATGGGTGCAACCCTGCTGTTGTCTGTGTTTTATTTGCATATTCTCCTCTTCAACATGGCACCAAGAAACCTGCAATGAGAACCATGTCTACAGCAACTGCTACAAATATTGAAGCATCTGATGTTAACAAAGTAAAATAATTAAAATTGTGAAACATACAAACAAGACTAAAAAAGCAAAAAAAAACTTTGAAGATGGCATTCATGACCATTTCTTAATTTTGATGGCTGACATCCTTTTTGCGCCCCTCTTTACTGTGTGGTTTGAGGGCCCTAACTCTCTGCATGGTCCTAAGCATTCTACTGTTAAGTTTCATATACTGTATTCTATCAGACTTAGTTAAAACAAATAACAACAGTTATTGGTAAAAATTAAGACTTTCACTCAAAGGCTTACCCATGACTGTGGTGCAAATCCATATGTATGTCACGTTTTCTGGTTTTTCTACTTCACTAAAGATGAGTGGGCTCAGTTAACTGGAGACTCTGAGCTGGTGTCAATATGGGTGTTTGCAAGTGTATGTTTTGTGGCCTGGATTGTTTCCTACTTTGTATTTAGTAATGTTGGGACATGATCTGACCCCCAGCAACACATACAGGTTTGAGAATACTAGCCACCACCCACGGCTCTGTCCCTGTTGTGAAACTTGACATACTTTAAAAATCAATAAACAAACAGGTATCGCTACCTAAGCTGAGGCAAAGTCCACTCCAAAATGTGGCCAGAGGTAAAATGATTCAAATGGAGGCTGGCGAGTGAGTAAGGATGGTACCGCCCAGCTCACCACTTGTGATGTCACACTTCCCCCTTCCTTCGGCCCGCAGCCTCTGTCTCAGATTAGGTCTCAAGAGAGTTTAGAAACCTCACATTTTCTTGAATGAGTGCCACATTAATAGGAATGTTTCTTGAATGAGCATCACTGAACCACATAAAAACTGCCTTTTCAGCGTCTTCAAATGCAGCAGTTCACATATGTTTGCACCCCGAGATTTTTCTTTTTTTTTTGCTCTGTCTTTCAAGAAAGTTGACAGTGTGTGATGAAATTCCGAATTCACTGGCAGCGTCTTTTTTGTTTTTGCCGCAATCGAGAGCTGCAAAAAATGTAAGTTTTTTTTCTAATATGAACTGAAAAATTATCGTTTTTGTGTCTGGCGTTTCTATAGGAGGGTGACAATGAGTTAAATTCCATTAGATGTTTTTCAAATGTTAACGAGCAATAAGCAAAAGGTATCACTGAAAATCGCAGGAAACAAAAAAGGCAAAAAAAAAACAGTATAAGAAACGTTCGAATAAAGAAAAAAAAATTACAGTGTTTCTGTTTGGGGATCGTTGTGCTCTGTGGATAATTCATTCAGACATTTCAAGGTCTTTTGTGCACTTCATTGCAATGAAAGTATCTGCTGAATGTACTTCGTAGTAACAAGATTTTTATAGACTCGTGTCATATGGGGAAGCTGTCTGGACCATAAAAATACTTCGTTATAATGAAAATTTTGTTGTAAAGATATTCGTTGTAACGGAATTTTACCTGTATATAAAAGTCATCACAGACCAAAATCTTGGAAATTTAGCCAAGTGAACATAACAGACTTAATACCAGAACCATTTATCTAACACATCCACAAATTTTTCTTAAGTCTAATTCTCAATTTCTGTATCATGCACCTAAAATAGCCTTCAGGTTGCCGCCTGTCAGAACTCACCATTTTATACACTGGAAAAGGATCACACACAGTTTGTGAAGTGTCTAGCAAGCAGTTGTGGGAATAATCAAGCCTTGACACATTAAGAGGGTTTTGGTCAGCCTCCCGTATAATTGTAGAGTGGCTGAAAAAGTTAAAGGTTTGTTGAATAAAGGTCTTTACAGACAAGAGTCCAAAACAGAACTGAGGTTATGGTACAAACACGTCAGCAGGGATGAAGTGACGTTTTCTGGGGCTGGAACTGGAAGTGATGTCTTCTGGATCATGGGACTGGAAGTGACATCATAGAGCCCAGGTGGAATTTCCCGCATTTGGTCTGTGGGGAAAAAAGAGAACGGATGAGTGCATTCTGCCACTCCCTGGTCTGACTGGGAATTACCTTCTTTTGAGCCCTTCAGCTGCCACCCATGTGCATGTGTGTGACACAGTATAAACAATTAACATTGCTACGCTATGACTGTTGTCAGTGATTGCCCAGGGCCACCAATAAACGTTGGCAGCAATTGTAAAAAGGAGACCCCAAACACTGCTCTAATGGATAAAATGGTAGAAGTCAATTCTATATGTTATGGTTAGATGGCCAGGGAGGAAAGGATCAAAAAATCTAGCAGGAGGAGAAAATAATCCTCTAGGGATTCCAAGGCAAAAAGACCACCCAGTCCTACCTAGGCATTCTACAGTACTTAAATATGATAAATTTATTCAATATTTATCTGTCAATGTATAATTGAAAAGGTCTAGAATATGTGGTACTACGGGTACCATCATAGCAGAAGTATCCTTTATTCTTTTCCAGGAACTAAAGTGGATGCAGGGGACCAGCAAAGTGGCAGTGGCACAGAGTACAAAAAACTGAAAAGAAATACAACAGAAGCTATTAATAACTGGAAAAAATATTAGTAGAACTATTAAGCATGGTAAAAGTTGCATTCTGTGTAACTAATCATACTCATTGCTATGAATAAATTCAAGTCTTAAAATACGCAGTAGTAGTTTTAATCTTTTTACAACAGATTTAATGAATAAATTATGAAAAGGCCAAAATGCTCAAGCCAGCATTCGAGGAACTGTGGTTACAATAAGTGAAATTGACATTCCAAAATACTGATTATAGGATTTTAAATATAAATTAACAATAGATAGATAGATACTTTATTAATCCCCAAGGGGAAATTCACATACTCCAGCAGTAGCATACTGATAAAAACAATATTAATTAAAGAGTGATAAAAATGCAGTGCAAGTTAAAAAATGCAAAGTGGAGCGTGTGAGGCAGGTATAACAGTCTATAATCTTGTGTAGTGTTAACGTTTACCCCCCCAGGGTGGAATTGGAGAGTTGCATGATGTGGGGGAGGAACAATCTTCTCAGTCTGCCAGTGGAGCAGGACAGTGACAGCAGTCTGTAGCTGAAGCTGCTCCTGTGTCTGGAGATGCAGTGGATTCCTGCTCAGCGTCCGTCACTCTGCCACAGATGTCAAACTGTCCAGCTCCGTGCCTACAATAGAGCCTGCCTTCCTCACCAGTTTGTCAATATACAACACACAAGGTGTCACATATCCACAGAAAATGACATCATTTATTATTATGACATAATACACTGTACTAAACAATCATTGTGCATGGCAAAAGCATTAATGGAATAATTTTTTTTGTTTATTTAAATCAATAAAAAATAAAGACAAATATGATTCAGGAGTGTGATCAAATAAGACCAGTGTGTAGGTAATGCTCATAAGAGGTTGTGCAGCATGTCCTGATTTAGAAGTCCTATGGCCAGAGGACAGAAGCTCCTGCTGACCCTCTCTGTTTTGGCCATAAGACCTTGGAACCTTTTGCCTGATTTCTGCGGTTGCCAAATGAGAATGTGATGTGCAGTGTTAAGATGTCCTCTACAGAGACTGTGTGGAAAGTGTTTAAGATTGCTGGGAGACCCTAAATTTCCTTCAGTAGCCACTTTGCCTTTTTGACCTGGGCTTGGATATGCTGAGTCTATGTCATATCCTCAGAGATATGAACTCCAATTAATATAAAGATGCTAATACTGACGATAGATGTTCAAATGTTCTCTTTTTGGAACAGATTCTTGCTGCTGCATTTTGAAATTTCTGTAGCTGACTGATACTTTTGCTTGGTATTATGAACAAAAGCATGTGCTAATGTTTTAACATCTGGTAATGATATAAGAGATTAAATTTCAATAGTGCTATATCTTCTAAATGAAAAAACACAACCTTAGTTATATATTTGATAACCTTCACCTTGGGAAAAAATTTGCTTTCCAGCAAGACAAGAAGCTCATTTAAAACGCCAAAGTTGCACATGAATGGCTTCAAAACAGTAACATTAATATCCTGGAGTGGTCAAGTAAGAGTCCAGATCTCAATCCAATTGTGAATTTGTGGATGGACTTGAAAAGCTGGTCTTTTATGATTCTTATATAATCTGGCAGCGCTTGAACAGTGTGGCCTGTAGGAGATGCACCATCTCCCCAACATGGCACAAACAGACACAGCTACAAGTTCAGCAACACACAGGCTTTTATTTTTCTTGTGGGAAACTCTCCCCTAAGTGTTTCTCACCTGGACAGCACAGTACCAATAAGCACAGCAGAAGCATTATAACAAAATAAAGCCCATTCTTTGTCTTCTTTGCTTTCTTTCTCAGTTGCTCTTTCTCTGTCCACCTCCAATCTTCCTCCAGAAGGCTTCATCACCTACCTCTCGACTCTGGCTCCTGGAGCAGTGGCAGCGGCCTTCTTTTATCCTGCTAGCATAGTCCCAAAGCACTTCCGGGTGAAGCAGAAGCCTGACTAAATAGGGCTCTGCAGTTCCTAAAGCATCCCCTAGCGGCATCCACAGAACCCAACAGGCATGTGCCGAACTTCAACTCCCATGAAGCCCTGCAGGAACCCGAGGCACCACTGCAACCTGGGGAGGCTACCATTTAGTGGTCCTGGGGAGATAAAGCCCTGTAAGGTGTCCCGGCCGGGCAAGGGCACTGGCCATCTGCCACACCGGGTTTGCATAGAAGAACAGGTAAAAATTGCAGTGTCCAGATGAGCAAAGCTGATAGAGACCTGAGCACACAGACTGAAGGCTATCATGGCTGCCAAAGGTCCATCAACTAAATACTGACTTGAAAAAGGTGTATACTTATATGATCAATTGTTTTGTGTTTCATATTTGTAATTAATTTAGACGACTTTGCAGAGGTCTGTTTTCACTTTGACATTAAAGAGTCATTTTCTGTTGATCAGTGTCAAAAACTCCAAATCAAATCCACTGTGATTCAATAATGTATAACAATAAAATGTTAAACCTCCCAAGGGGCTGTGTAATTTTTGTAGACACTAAAAATAATTGTTCTTAATCCTGTTCTTGTAAATCAAATTGGTTAAAAGAAAATGTGAAATGTACAATAATAATATTTAAATTTTCTTAATTTAATAAATAATTAAATTTTAGCATTGATACAAGACATTGATGTTTGAGCTTTCTGTTTCCAGTCAATACCAGTAAATTTGCTTCAGATTTTCATTAGATTAAGTTTTTAGGAACTTGATATAAGTGGCAAATTGTGCAACAACGCATGGTCCTGAATTCTCCATACAGTTGATATGCTTGTAACCACCTTTGTGCTAGGCATCCCTAGAGACCTCCAGTTTGTTTCCAAATATTTTATTTGCAACAGCAAACTGTTTGTTTTCTGAAATCTTCAAAGAACTGGAGTTCTGTCCAGCGTGTGTTCCTGCTTGGACAATTTGCTAAATGAAAATGCTCTGCCCCCTAAAGAACCCACTAATGGGGATTTATGTTGACATAGAAAATAGTCGACGGTTTTAATGCAAACGTGCATTAATAAAGAGGCAAAACATATATATGTAGTTTAAGGTAAATTTTTGTCAGTTATTTTCTTGGAAAATTAGTCAGTGTTTGAACATAACTGCACGGCAAATACAATATTGAAATGAACAATAATTGCATGGTTCATTAAATACTTAAAAGTATGAAAGGTATTTAGGAGAAGGAATATGCATTATCTGGCAAGGTTTCCTTGGAAACAGAAAAGATTATGTTCATAAAATGAGAAACAAGATTAATAAAGAGGTTCTGGAGAGTTCTTGTTTGTTTTCATCCTAGGTACATTACATTTGTTTATCAGTGTGCAAAGCTTCTTTGATCCAAATTTAAAGAGGTGGCAATTTATTTATAAGAATTTATAGTTATCCAAATTTAAAAAATAACACTAGACTATGAGAAATTAAGTAATTTGTTAAAGATTTACATTGCTTGCAAAGTTGAGGTGTTAGATTAGTTGTCCATTCTTTGGTTTATATTGTAGTATCTACTCCTAAACAACTTCCCATTTCATTTATGTATTATGAGAAACTGAATGATTTGAGTCAATCAGGAGTCCCAGTTATTCTCTTCTCTTTTGATATATAAAGGTACACATAAGTGTGTGGCAAGGAGGATGTGACATTAATTATCTTTCATTCTAAACATCCTAAGAATTTTCTAATAAATTACTGGGATTATGTTGATATCCCAGAAAACTATGAAAAGGGCATACAATCATGTCATCAAACAATACAAAAAACAAATGTAAAATGCACTGAGGTTTGATCAGAGTGAAACAATCATTTATGTTCATTTGGATGATATAACGTTTTAAACTGCTGTTTTATTTTTTGCTTTCACGCTTCCATTTTGTGTTTCATTTTTCACTCTCAGATGGTACCTAATAAAACATAAGATGGAGATTTCGCAGGACATTAGGACAAGTGGAGAAGAAAGTGATGAGATAAAATCTCATCTGAAAGATTAGTGGGGTTTGTTACCAGAACATCGACAGATTGTGCAACTAAACCCAATACATAATAAAATGATAAGAAGCTCAAAAGCTAGCTGGAAAGTCAAAAAACTGAAACATCCATATCAGGCAAAAACAAAAGATTTAGTTTTGAAATTCTCAAAGTTGGTCAGTAGTGTAAATACCGTCACATCCATGAAAGCACACATCATGACTCCCAGAAAGTGTCATGCTAGCAACAGGCAGGAGCATCCTGGCAACTAAACCACACATTTGACCCACTCATGAAGAATAAAAAGGTGATACAATCAAATCCAAAGTAATAATAATAAATAAAATTACAATTTTGAAACAAAGCAAAACTGAAACCAAAATCCAAACGATTCAGAGTTTTAGGGAAAAAATAACAGAACTTACAGAAAAAATTTATTCTTAGAAGGAAACATTAATAAAATCACAAAAAAGCAGAGACGGCCTAGTTTTACAGAGAACCATCCATAGAGAACAGGCAAAAATACAAAAAAAGCAGACATCACAAATCACCTAATTAATCACACCAGAATTACTAAATAAACAAAAGACTTACTAACACAAAATTTGGCAATGAAAAGAAAAGGACATAATACTAAGAAAATTATGAAATCAATAATTAATGTTGTGTTATCATGATTTTTTCCCTCTTTCTACCCCTTACATGTACTTGCTGCACATACATAGATATACACATACACTCAGACCCTAACCACAACAGTGTCCAAAGAATGACACACACAGCTGGTTAATTTCTAGCACTTTAAACCACACAAGTGTCATAGGAATAACACAACTTATCACTCAATTAGCACTTCAAGAGACTTACTTATTATCAGCACGAACAACAAACAATGTTTTAAATATATCTCAGACCTAAATACTAGGAATATATTTAAACATCCAAAGGCTTGGCATCCTTGACTTTAGGCCATTTATCATCCAAATATGTCTTACTTTGCGTACTGTTCCCTACTATTGGGTGGAGCTTTCACCCTCAGCCTTAATAAACCTTGCAGAACAGAGCATATGACAAACCTCTGGCTGCTCCAGGTACTTTTAAAAAAATATCTACTTTATTACTTCAATCACTCTATATATAAAGACAATGTATAGAAAGATGAAAACAAGTTGGTATTTATTAAAGAACAATAATAAGTACTGTAATAGGACATAAGATTGATAGTAAAGTCTAGATATATAGTCTTAAAAAGCTTACTGAAAGGAATTAGAGATGTCAAGGATGAAAGTCCTATAGCAGTTCTGATGTAGCAATCGATGTCATGAAATGCCATTAACTGATGATAAGATAAAACTGGTCACACGTGTCTTTGTTTTCTCTTCTGACGTCGTTCTTCCATTGTCGCCGTTCCTCTTCTGACATCACTTTTAGGCGAAGCATATCTATACTAATAAAAGGCAAAGCCCTCCCTCACTGACTCACTGACTCATCACTAATTCTCCAACTTCCCGTGTAGGTAGAAGGCTGAAATGTGGCAGGCTTATTCCTTACAGCTTACTTACAAAAGTTGGGCAGGTTTCATTTCGAAATTCTACGCATAAGGGTCATAACTGGAAGCTATTTTTCCCCATATAATGTAATGGAGTCTTGAGTTGGAGATGGCCGTGGGGGGCGGAGTTTCGTGTGACATCATCACGCCTCCTACGTAAGTACGTAGAGAACAAGGAAGATTCCAAACAGCGATGAGCACAAAACGCCATTTCACAATTGAGAAGGCAGAAAAACATTATGAAGCAAATGATGCATACAAGCATATTCATAAGTACAGCTACTGCGGAAACAAAGCACGGCGTGAACCGTAAGTTTATATTAAATTAAGTTCATAGACAGGCTGCCACTAGCATTTGTAATTTAGTGCCTGCCTATATAAGGCCGTCCATCAGCGGCAATCCAATACAAACACTGCCGGTAAATATTCACGTGTGAAGGACTGTGCTTATGCAGAGGAAGATGAGATGGTCAGGGTGGTGTTTGGCACAAACTCATTGAAACTGCGAGAGAAACTTTTAAGTGCCGGGTCTTAGCTGACATTACACGAGATGGCACCAGTACAGCTGGGAACCTTCGATGCAAGAACACCAAGCTGCTCACGTGAACTGGCGCAATGCGCAGACAAAAAGCAACAGTTCCAAAGAGTGCTGAACAAAAACCGAATTACACAATTGAGAAGGCAGCAAAAAAATATGAAGCGTCTTATACATACAATCATATTCATAAGTGCAGCTACTGCGGAAACAAAGCACACAGTGGAAAAAGTGAATGTCCTGCTAAAGGAAGACAGCATAAAAAAAACAAAAAACAACGTGCATGCAGTTTGTCACGTCTCAGATAAAGAGGAAGACGAGCTGTTTATTGATGCAGTAAGGAACTAATCGATGAATGAAACCTCTTATCTTTACAACGATTGACAAACACGGAATGTAACTTGAACACATCCTACAAATACGAGCCTGATTGAAAGAAATAATGATAATCAAATCCTTGATGACAGCAACATTCAATAACACTCACAAAACAATTACTGTATATTGACAATCATGTTACGTTATTTTTTAAATGTTCCCTTTTCTTTTTCATAACTTCTACTTCTCCATTGTGGTACACGGGTATATATATATAAATGTATATATATACCCCGATCTACAATACAAACTTTAGCATAGACAAGCCACACGCTGTGGCGCAATTGTAGAGTCTTCGCCTCTAACGCCGACATTCGAGGTTCAATTCCCGAGAGGGGGTGTACTGACTATGTACGCGCGCTACCTGCTTCATTTTACCTTCGCATCTCCTTGGTTTGGGACGTATGAAAAAATATTAGGTTAACGCAGAATCATGTTACGTTATTTTTAAAATGTTCCCTTTTCTTTTTCATAACTTCTACTTCTCCATTGCGGTACACGGGTATATATATATAAATGTATATATATACCCCGATCTACAATACATACTTTAGCATAGACAATCCACACGCTGTGCTAATTGTAGAGTCTTCCTCTAACGCCGACATTCGAGGTTCGATTCCCGAGAGGGGATGTACTGACTATGTACGCGCGCTACCTGCTTCATTTTACCTTCGCATCTCCTTGGTTTGGGACGTATGAAAAAATATTAGGTTAACGCAGAATCATGTTACGTTATTTTAAAATTTTCCCTTTCTTAGCACAAGCACAGCTGAGAAGCTTCGATGCATGTACTCCATAACTCGTTAAAAAATAACGCATTTAATCACACTTTCAATTCCAAGCAAACGGGAACTTTTGTCAATGCATGATTTCCTGGTACATCCATTACACTGATGCACACATCACAGCTACAAAAATGTTAGAGTCGGAATAAAGCGCTCCTACGACTGATCATTTCGACTACCCGAAATAAGCCTTGATAAAAGCATGGTTTTGTGCACACTGAAAAGCAAGCAAAATTAGATGCATTACAGAAAGCAGACTTTGTGGCTCTTACTGGGGATCATTGGACTTCCGTGACCGTTAGTAATTCTAAATACATCTAATTACAAAATGTTCAATGATCACACTGTTTTAGCCTAATGTACAAAATAATTTTGGCTAATGTTACTCAGAGTTTAAAGAGTAAGCTGGTCAAATTACCTTTTATGTTTCTGACTTATTTTTTTAAGAAGAAAACTGCACTTTATGTTGAAATTTTGGTTATTATTATTTAAAGGCAATACTATTCTGAAAATGTACTTAAAGTACTTAAACTACCACTTTATTTTTAAGTCTGCCCAATTTTAACCAGGGATGATATTTTTGTTTCTGTTTTGAATTCAAATGCAGTTTAAAAGCTTTTTTTTTCAGAAATTAAAACAGCTTCAGTTTACAATATTCATGTCCATGTCTATTATTTGCCCACTAAAACCGTTTTAAATTAAAAAAAAAACAAAACATTTGCGATTTGGGGCAAATTTACATGTGCGATTACATACGATTAATCAAGATTAATTCTTACACAGCCTCTAATTAATTGGATTAATTTTTTTAATCGAGTCCCACCCCTAATATATATATGTAGATATATATATGTAGATATGTATATGTTGTATATACAGTATGTATATATGTGTGTGTGTATATATACAGTATGTGTATATATATGTATATGTATATATATGTATGTGTGTATATGTATATATATATAACTGTATATATGTATGTGTATATATGTGTGTATATATATATATATATATATATATATATATATATATGCCAGCAACACTCATGACAATGACAAAACAATTACATTAACAATCATCTTACGTTATTTTTAAAATGTTTGCTTTTCTTTTTCATAACTTCTTTAACACACTACTCCGCTGCGAAGCGCGGGTATTCTGCTAGTTAATTATAAAATTCTACCTGGGTTTCGCAACACTTGATTGTTAGGCATTCCGATGGGCTGGCTGTAAATATGATGGATGAATTCGCTCAAATGCTTTAATCTTTTTTGAGTATGTCCATTTTTTAAAGCAATAAAGTTTCTAATGTTTTAACAATCTCCTGTCTCAAGCTGTAATTTCCAGGCCCATAGCATTTCCTTCTATTCACAGGATACAGCTTGAACAATAGCATGTCTTTCTTTCCCAAGTCCTGGTGCCTTCCCTTCACAGGTGATAAAATCATCAATACAGCTTGAGGCGTGTCCTGAATTCCTGCTCAGTTCAAACAGATGGTAATGAAATTGGTACAATTTAGGAAAATAGATTGCCTTTGATGTTAACTGTCCATGCTAGTGACCTATACTTATGTTCATCTGTTTTTTTTTGTTTTGAACAAAATAAAATGAAAATATAGACCAAAATGTACAGATTCTGTACACCACAACAGATACATTCACAATTAAAGCCACAAAATTTACTGAAAAAAATACTAAAAGAAAAATTGGGAAAAAACTGCTATGTTTCAGCTAGGGTGTTTCCTGGTTTATGTTTACTTTCCCACTTTTCACATTCTTTGCTTAAATTTTTTTTCTTATGTTTATGTATTATATATTTTTAAATTAATATAGATTACGTTTTTATTAATATTGTTATGGTTCTTTACTATTAAGTTTTTATGCATTTTTAGTGCCCTCTTGTGTTTTGTGAATGGAACCCCACCCTAAAGTCACTGCTAATGGACTATCTTCAGCCTACTGTATATATTGTGTGGGGTCAGCAGTGGAAATGTCAGTGGTTCATTGCAGATTATAGAGTGCGTATCAAAGTGAGTACTGATTTTATAGTTAATAGGTTCTGAATCTGTTTCATGGATTCTGTTTATTGCATTGTAATTTGGGACCTGTTTGCATTGGCTTGCCCTTACTGCCTAATTTTGTTACTTTTTTGGTTCTTGCATTTACATAAATAAATATCTTCATTTTTAATTGTTGCGCTATGGCCTTGTTTTTTAACATTTCATTTCCCTGTAAGTATTTTCAGCTTTAAGAATCAGGGTTTCTTTTAGACCCATGTAGGCCACAGTCTACTAGTGGAGTTTGAGGTCAAGCTTCCTGGTGTGAGCCCTGTTCTAGGCCCTGGCCTGGTTTATCTATCTTTTCAAGGCCTCACAGCATTTTTTTCTATTTTGAGTGCTGCTCCAATGTAATACTAGCTAAAAGTACTAAATTCTAACGAATAAATTCAAGGCCCAGAACCCAATCACTAGGTCCCAGAGGACCAGGAAAAACTAAAACAGAAAAAAGCCAAATATTGAAAAATCAGACCTTAATGGAAGGTAACAAAACAGATTTCAAAGTCCAATCCTGGAGACCAAGCTCCAAATCTATCTCTAAAACTCTAATCCAGATAATCAAAAACAAAGACCAGAAATATAAAGATTCAAATCTAATTTGAATGGCAATACAACACAATACCTCAGCAAAGTACTGAGGCTAAAATCCTCTTATTTGTCCTCAGGTGACTGTGCTAAATTAGCAACAGTGCCTAAGAATGAATCAAAATAAGAGCTCCCCACTTCTCTATCTCCAATCTTAATTGGAAGGAGGGGCTATTAACAATGAAAAAGAACACAATTTTAAAATTAACAGGGAAAAATCCAAGAAAGAAAAAATATTGCCAGGGGCAGAGCTCAAGTCAAACCAGGATGAAAACAAATTAAAATCTGTCTATAAAGACTTTGCCCCAAACACACCAAAATAAAAAGAAAAAACCTACCTCACAAAAAATCAACTGCATTGTGCAAAATTGAGATGAGCAGTCCACTGTTTAGCTGTGGATATCACATAATATTCTCATCTCCTATTCTTAAGATCACAATAAATATTATGTTTTTCCAACAATTATCATGTAGTCTCCTCCTTACTTGAGGGACACAATATACTTGTTTTCATTTGCTTTCAGTTGTTGCAGTCTGTCTAATTTTCTAGCATTTTCATTCTAGAAAAAATGACTGGTAAACTGGCTTCTGACTGAGTGTGGGGTAGTTGTTTTTCTTTACAACTAATTAGCAGCAGATTTATTTCATTATAGGGCACCTACAATGTAATTTTTTGTTGTGATCATTTTAATGGCATTTTGATTGTTTCTGAAGCTTTTACTATTGACAGAACAGGACCATTGTGGCGATCAGATCCATATCATGGAAGCCTGCTATAAACAAATTGATGCCTTTAGTAATAAATCAAGCACACAGACAGGGATAAATGAAGCTACAAATACACAGAAGGTAAACTGCATTTTCTGGCCTAGTCAACTGGGTGTTGAATTTAAGTTTACCTGCTGAGGTAGCTCACTAACTTCAAACTGCAACACTGTTCTTCATTTCTCATCCCTCTCTCTCTTTTCATCTACCTATCTACTCCGGCCATTTTGCCTTCCAACAGCGAGTCCTTTACCCAACTCACCTCAGACTGTAAACACAAAGGTCTTTCAGCTTAAGAAGACTTTAAACCCACTTCTAAGGTTACTTCCGACCAAGATCACAATCACTTTGCAGCTAAAGGGTAGAATTATAAAATCTTGGTGTCACCAAACAACAATCTCCTCTACTTACCTTGGAGACGACGAGGTGATACTCACACTTCATTTTAATTATTTCTTATATACTCAGCAAAAAAAGAAACGTCCTCTGACTTTCAACTGTTTTTACTTTCAGTAAACTTAATGTGTAAATATTTGTATGAACACTAAAAGAGTCAACACCATAAGACATAAACTAAAAATGTTTCACAATGTGTCCCTGAATGAAGGGAGGCTCAAAATCAAAAGTGTGGCCACCAGCTGCTTGAAGTACTGCAGTGCATCTCCTCCTCATGGACTGGACCAGATTTGTCAGTTCTTGCTGTGAGATGTTACCCCACTCTTCCACCAATGCACCTGCAAGTTCCTGGACATTTCTGGGGGGAATGGCCCTAGCCCTCACCCTGCGATCCAACAGGTCCCAGACGTGCTCAATGGGATTGAGATCCAGGCTCTTCCACTGCGAGGATGATCAGCTGTCCTTCCTGTCTCCCTGTAGTGCTGTCTTAGGCGTCTCACAGTGCGGACATGGCAATTTATGCACGTTCACGCAGATGAGCAGGGACCCTGGGCATCTTTCTTTGGGTGTTTTTCACAGTCGGTAGACAAGTCTCTTTAGTGTCCTGCGTTTTTAGAACTGTGACCTTAAATGCCTACTTTCTGTAAGCTGTTAAGGTCTTAACGACCATTCCACAGGTGCATGTTAATTAATTGATTATGGGTAATTGAACATGCATGGAAAACATTGTTTAAACCCTTTACAATGAAGATCTGTAAAGTTATTTGGATTTTTAAAACATTATTGTTGAAATACACAGTCCTGGAAAAAGGAACGTTTCTTTTTTTGCTGAGTATATTTATTTGCAGAGAAACCAGACATAAATGTTAGAAGTCAGAAGCAGAATAAAAATACAACCTGAGGGATTCAAATCAATGTTCATAGACTAAGCTTCACTTCAGTATAGCCAAAAGAGACATAGCTGTGTAAATTAAAGAGTCCATTCTTCTGAATCCAACTACAGCATTCTTTAAAAGTATGTACCACTATGGTGCAGCCTTTGTCCTCTTTTTATTAACTGAAGTGCATTTTAGTTGATGCTGTACTTTCATCTTTGGACAGCTCAATGTTTTGGTGTGGCTCCAGAACTACCTATGCCATCTCTTGCTCTCACTCTCTAATACCAAGTCTGTTCTCATATTAAAAGCTGTCTGTCATCTGCACCTGATAAGCTATGTAGCATTTGCGTCAAGCCAATAAAGATGACGTCTTTTATACTGTGGCTTGATGCTTATTTTCAGTAAAACTAAGCAAGTGATCATTCACCCTTGGCCTCCCTACCTTGTAACCTGAAGTTATTTTAAGCTAATTATGAGATACCAGATAGACAACAATGTTCCCAAATGCCCTTACTTCACATCTTCTACAAGCATATTCACACCGGTTAGTTTAACTGAGCTTAAACATACAGTGGTGTGAAAAACTGTTTGCCCCCTTCCTGATTTCTTATTCTTTTGCATGTTTGTCACACAAAATGTTTCTGATCATCAAACACATTTAACCATTAGTCAAATATAACACAAGTAAACAGAAAATACAGTTTTAAATGATAGTTTTTATTATTTAGGGAGAAAAAAAATCTAAACCTACATGGCCCTGTGTGAAAAAGTAATTGCCCCCGAACCTAATAACTGGTTGGGCCACCCTTAGCAGCAATAACTGCAATCAAGCGTTTGCGATAACTTGCAATGAGTCTTTTGGCCCACTCATCTTTGCAGAATTGTTGTAATTCAGCTTTATTTGAGGGTTTTCTAGCATGAACCGCCTTTATAAGGTCATGCCATAGCATCTCAATTGGATTCAGGTCAGGACTTTCACTAGGCCACTCCAAACTCTTCATTTTGTTTTTCTTCAGCCATTCAGAGGTGGATTTGCTGGTGTGTTTTGGGTCATTGTCCTGTTGCAGCACCCAAGATCGCTTCAGCTTGAGTTGACGAACAGATGGCCGGACATTCTCCTTCAGGATTTTTTGGTAGACAGTAGAATTCATGGTTCCATCTATCACAGCAGGCCTTCCAGGTCCTGAAGCAGCAAAACAACCCCAGACCATCACACTACCACCACCATATTTTACTGTTGGTATGATGTTCTTTTTCTGAAATGCTGTGTTCCTTTTACGCCAGATGTAATGGGACATTTGTCTTCCAAAAAGTGCAACTTTTGTCTCATCAGTCCACAAGGTATTTTCCCAAAAGTCTTGGCAATCATTGAGATGTTTCTTAGCAAAATTGAGACGAGCCCTAATGTTCTTTTTGCTTAACAGTGATTTGCATCTTGGAAATCTGCCATGCAGGCCGTTTTTGCCCAGTCTCTTTCTTATGGTGGAGTCGTGAACACTGACCTTAATTGAGGCAAGTGAGGCCTGCAGTTCTTTAGACGTTGTCCTGGGGTCTTTGTGAGCTCTCGGATGAGTCGTCTCTGCGCTCTTGGGGTAATTTTGGTCGGCCGGCCACTCCTGGGAAGGTTCACCACTGTTCCATGTTTTTGCCATTTGTGGATAATGGCTCTCACTGTGGTTCGCTGGAGTCCCAAAGCTTTAGAAATGGCTTTATAACCTTTACCAGACTGATAGATCTCAATTACTTCTGTTCTCATTTGTTCCTGAATTTCTTTGGATCTTGGCATGATGTCTAGCTTTTGAGGTGCTTTTGGTCTACTTCTCTGTGTCAGGCAGCTCCTATTTAAGTGATTTCTTGATTGAAACAGGTGTGGCAGTAATCAGGCCTGGGGGTGGCTACGGAAATTGAACTCAGGTGTGATACACCACAGTTAGGTTATTTTTAACAAGGGGCAATTACTTTTTCACACAGGGCCATGTAGGTTTGGATTTTTTTTTCTCCTTAAATAATAAAAACCATCATTTAAAAACTGCATTTTGTGTTTACTTGTGTTATATTTGACTAATGGTTAAATGTGTTTGATGATCAGAAACATTTTGTGTGACAACCATGCAAAAGAATAAGAAATCAGGAAGGGGGCAAATAGTTTTTCACACCACTGTATTCTCTGTATTCTAACAGATAACAACATTTGTTCTTAATGTTCTAATGGACACCTTAAATAAAGTAGCCTCAAACTTGGCCCACAGTGTTTTAAAGCTTTATCTACTCTTGCTAATCTCTGTATTCATTAACAGTTTAGAGGATGTTATGCTGAAACTATATAATTCAGTACTAAGACTGCATCTGGACTACTGTGTGCAGTTCCAATCACCATGGTACAAGAAAGACATAGCAGCACTGGAAGCTGTGTAGAGGAAATCTACCAAGTACATCCCAGGACTTAAGGACATGTCCTACTCTGACAGACTCAGAGAATTAAACCTGTTTAGTCCCAAACAGAGGAGACTCTGTGGAGACCTAATCTAGGCTTTCAAAATCTACAAATGCATTGATAAAGTAGATCCAGCAATACTCTTTCAGCTTAATGGTGAATCACATACTTAAGGACATCAGTGGAAATTAAGGGGAAGTGCATTTAAGACAAAAGCCAGAAAGCCCTTCTTTACGTAAAGAGTTGTGGGACTCTGGGACACATAGTTGAAGCAGAAACCTTGACAACCTTCAAGAAGAATCTGAATGAAATATTGGGACAGCTTAGCTATTAGCTAAACAAATGGACTTTATGGAGTCAATGGTCTCTTCTTGTTTGTCAAATTTCTTTTGTTCTTATGTTCTAGTCTCTGCGGCTCTCCCCTGTTCCATCTGTTGCCTCATCTCTTGACGGTATGATGTCACTAGTCTAGTTTTGATAGTTTTCCCTTATGAGCTCTATAATATAGTTATTATAGTCTTGATCACACAGTTTGTTCACTTAAAAGCTACATCTTATGTAAATGACCCTAAAATAAAACACACAAGTAAAATTTTGAGTCATATTTAAGAAACTGAAAAAACATTAGCCATAACAAGTGCCACTGTGTCCCTGCCCATTGCCCTTCTAATACACATACCAGGCTTACCACTCTCTGGTGGTGTCCTTCCTTCCACACTGGTAACATGATTACTGGCAGTGGATGTTTTTTTCAGTCTCTTATAACCTTTTTTCTGTCCTGTGCAAAATGTTCTCTCTACAACTGGTCAGTCCATCACAACAGATGGTCAGTCACTTTTGGAATAAATGTGGTGCTCTCTGGTATGCTCTGGATCGTTTTTATCCAAGTCTGCTATACTGTTAATTTAGCTACAAACCACATCTTGAATGACCAACAGTCCAGACGATTATAAATTGTTATGCGAATTCAAACATTATTTATTTAATAAAAAGTGTATGCATTGGTTTTGAACTTTTTCCTTTTTTATTCTCATAGACTCAACACATGTGAACTGGCAGGCTTTTTACCTTATCTGCTAAATATGATCAGGCCAGGAAAATGCTTCCACTGACTATACCTTCATTACTGACTCTTAGAAAAAAAGTGATTAAAGAAAGTAATTCATCATATAAAATACAAAGTTTAAACAGCATCTGTCATACTAAGACTACATAACAGAGAACAAGAAAAAGGATAAATTGGCTCCTTGCAAACACCCACTCTGGTTTTGAATTGCTCAATATTTATTTTCTTTTAGAAAAAAGGGATCAGAGTCTTGGGGGTCAGTACATCTACTTTCGGTGCAGATGAGACTAGGGAGCACAACGTCTTTAGTCTGCTAATGTGTTCAGAGTGCTTGCAATATCTGAAAGACTGAATAAAATGCAGTCATTAACAGACCTACTTCAGTCTTAATTTCATCCAGACCTCATGTCGATGCAGCATATCATAGATAATTGTTCAAATCTCCACCCTGTGCTTGTTTTGCTAATTTCCCATTTAAGAAATACTTCATCTTCAGATACAATTTACAGTGGTTTGCAGTTTGATATGCAAATCATGCAAAAAACATACACTTTGTAGTCGCCTCAAAGTTTAATTCCTTTAACACTCCTGCAAAAAAATGCTTCCTCATTTTGTGAGAATAAAGTTGGCAGAGGCTTTTAGGAGAGTAGAAGCTCAGAGTGAAAATTGCCACATATTTCTCTCTTCAAACTAACATTTGGAAATAGCAGATTTCATAATAAGAATTTAAAATATGTAGAACAGTAAAGTTAAAACTTCTGAATGTTTACTGTGTTTGTCCATAAATAAATGTTCCATATAAAAGAAATAATTGCTCGATACTTGCTTTAAAATTCAAAGTAAACTTTGTTGCTATTTTTACCAAATACAAGTATACAGAGAGAAATGAAATGAGGAAGCAGGGCTCACCATGTACACTTAGTACAAATAAGATGAGACAGTGTATAGAAACAGACACATTTAAACAGGCTATATACCAATACAATAAAGTGCCACAATTACACAGGCACCCATTAATTGCATATTACACAGATCAATATAGTGACTGATGTTTTGAAATGACAGCTAAGGTGGCTAATGCATGAAATGAAGGGAGAGATCATGATTTAAGATCTTAAGGTAAAGTGGAAGATCTCAGGGTGTTCAGGACTGGATTGTGTTGAGGAGTCTGACAGCCTGGGGGAAAAGCTATCACATAACCTGGCAGATCTGGTTCTGATACTGTTTACAGAAGCCAAAAGAATGAAGAGTCCATGAGAGGGGTGGGAAAAGCCCTGCACATTGCAACAGGTCTTATGGACACAGTGTTTGGAGAATGAGAAGGGAGAGAAACCCTGATTATGGTTATATTCTCTGCTGACTTCACTATTCAATGCAGACCAGACCATAATGCAGCTGGTCAGTCGACCCTTGATATACGACCGGCCTCACATGCGAACAACTTGATTTACGACCAAAGTTTTTGTTTTGATTTACGACCAATATCTTGCGTTACGACCCAAATGCGGTCACGTGTATCCGCTTGTGCGATTGTAAACAAACAGCCGAGAGCGTTCGTAAGCGTCAGTCGGAGCCCAGATACATGTGTTTGTGGACGTAATTTTGGTCAGTGCAGTGATTTATCTATATATACACAGTGGAACCTCGGTTCACGACCATAATTCGTTCCAGAACTTTGGTCATAAACCGAGTTGGTCGTGAACCGAAGCAGTTTCCTCCATAGGATTGTATGTAAATACAATTAATCCGTTCCAGACCGTACAAACTGTATGTAAATATCTAAAAATATGTAAAGATTAAGCATAAATATAGTTAATTACACCATAGAATCCACAGTGTAATAGTAAACTAATGTAAAAACATTGAGTAACACTGACACAAAACACCCAGGCTCCCTGATCAGCTACACGAGCTGGCTCGCTCGCGCTCTCTCTCTGTAGCACACACACCACCAAAGCCCCTCCCTACCTCAGCTACAGGAGCAGGCTGGCTCACGCGCTCTCTCTCTGTGTAGCGAGCGCACAAACACACACACACACCTATCCGTCCCCCCAATCCCTTCCCTGTCAGCTGCCCGCGCTCTCTAATCTCTCTGTAGCACGTGCTCGCGCAGCATTTTTTTTAAAATGACTTTTAAACACAGCAGAAAAAAAATCCGAAGCGTTTGCAAAAACCAACTCACAAGCAAACAAAAAGTAAGATTGCAGGAGATCACGCTATTAAACCTAAAGTCTGATCGCTGTAAACAATGTTTTTAAAATGAGTTTTAAGCACAGCAGAAAAAAACATCGCACAAATCCGAACTTCATTTAAAAACCAACTCACAAGCAACCAAAAAAGTAACATTGCAACAAATCACACGATGAAGTCCTCCATGTAAACAATTTTAATGAGTTTTAAGCACAAGGAAAAAAGCGAACATTTGAAAAGAGAAATGTAACATCGCACCTAATCGCTATGAAAAACTCCATCTGTAAACCTTTCATGAGTTTTAAGAACAAGGAAAAAAGCGAACATTTGAAAAAGAGAAAAATAACATTGCAACAAATCGCATTATGAACTAAAAAATTTACTTTTGAAAAATCCGTAATGCAAAAACCACCAAGAAAACTAACCTTGCATGAAACGAGTTCTGGCATGAAGTGTTTTCCTTCAGGTGTTTTCTCTTGTGATTTCTTGGGTTTCTGGTGCTTTTAGCTGTTTAGCTGGTGGGAGTGAAAGCCTCATGCAGCCATTCCAAAAAGAACGTTCTTGTGACCCTCCACATTACTGGCAGTCTGGCTTTGTTTACATTATGCTGCTTGAAAGCACGAGGGTTCTCCGATTGGTAAATGAGTAAACTGGTAAACATTTTTCCACCTTTTGTAATTTCTTTCTTTACTTGATTTCAATTTTCTTCAAAACTTTCTTCTGACCACTCTCCACTTGCTTAGAAGCCATAGTTAACTGCAAAAGCACACGAAATACTGTAGAGCACAAAGAGAGTGCACGTCTTATTGAAAACAATGAACAAGGAGCGGCTTTGCTTAAATGAAAAAGCATGGCAGCTCTCTTTCTCTCAGGCTGCCTGTGGGGGGAGGGGGATGGTTTCGCTTGCACTACAGCCTACAGATAGGCAGGCAAACACGTGAAGCAATCTCCTCCTCCCCCTCCCTAGCAGGCACGTGCTCGCTCTTGCTCTCTCTCTCTCTCTCTCTCTTTCTCTCTCTCTTTCAGCTCAGCTCAGACAGGCAAGGGAAACTGGCTTGTTCAGATACCGAATGTGTGGTTGTGAACCGAGGCAAAAGTTTGGCGATCTTTTGGTTGTGAACCGAGTTGTACGTGAACCGGGACGTTCGTGAACCGAGGTTCCACTGTAATTCACTAAGACTATGGCAAGCAAGTAGCATAATTGCTAAGGAAGTAAGAGAAGGTAACGAAGGTAAACAAAGCGATTGTTAAGGGATGTTAGCTAACGGGCTGACGCAGCACATAATGATGTCATCAGGCTGAGTCAGCACCGGCTTGCGTTGGAGTGTATTATTACAGCAGTTCACAACACGACCAGCTTTGAACTGAGTGCTCGACTACTGTCATTATTAACTTGAGAAACAGCGATTACAATGGAAACGAATTGCGCGGAAATATGAAAGTGGTGTTCGTGTGACCGATCTCGCTAATATGTACAGCATGTCGAAATCCTCCATCTCGACAATTTTACAAAGAAAAGATTTGCATAAGGAGGCTCCTTCTAAACAATAACCACCTTCCGTTTCATTCTCCTCCTCCTCCCTTTCTGCAGCCCAAAGATGTCAAATTAAATGGTGAGTACAGTGTGAAATTGTTGTTTCTTGTAGGCTTGGCACTTTTTATAACTTTTTGGTTAGAACATTAGAAAAATTATTGGTGTTTTGGTAAATTATGGACATTATACAACCCTTTTTTATTATGAAAAGTTAAGTAAGTGTTGCTGTGGGAGGTTCGGAGCGCATTATACGTATTTACATTATTTCTTAAGGGAAACAAATTGAGTTTGTAAGTCAAGGCTCCACTGTATATATGTACATATATATATATATATATATATATATATATATATATATATACTAGCAGAATACCAAGGCTTCGAGCGAGAAGTAGTGTGTTAAAGAAGGTACGAAAAAGAAAAGGAAAAATTTTAAAAATAACGTAACATGATTGTTAATGTAATTGTTTTGTCATTGATATGAGTGTTGTTCTCATATCTATCTATATATATATATATATATATATATACCCGCGCTTGGCAGCGGAGAAGTAGTGTGTTAAAGACGTTATGAAAAAGAAAAGGAAACATTTTAAAAATAATATAACATGATTGTCAAAGTAATTGTTTTGTGTATTTGGCAACAGCGTCACAAAGTTATTTTCGTCTAGCTGCATCAGAAAAAGTACCACGACGTCTGACACGCCTCCTTTTTACTGTTTTCTCACAGCTTGGATTGCTGCTGTCATATATATACACACACACACACACACACACACACACACACACACATATACATACATACATACATACATACATATATATATATATATACACATATATATACACATACATATCTTCATATCTACATATCTATATACATATCTACATATACACACATATATATATACATACCTATCTACATCATATATACACACACATACATACTACACACACACAAATTATATATATGTGTGTATGTATGTATGTATGTATGTATATATGTGTGTGTGTGTGTGTGTGTGTGTATATATATATATATATATATATAATGTAGATAGGGGTGTGTGTGTGTATATATATATATATACATACACATACATACATATATATACACATACATATACTTGTGTGTATAGCTTTTATATATGTGTGTGTATAGCTTTGGTCACTGAGTGCAAGGGAGAAATAATAAAATATAGTCTATAAGTTATTAAACAGTAAAACATTAACGTTTTAAGAAGTACAGGTACATTGAGCACTACTGGAGTGGTTGGGTAAACTACATTTTAAAGACTGTGTAACACAACAGGTAAGTAACTAACAGCAGCTAAAATATATATGGATCATCTCTGGTAGTAGATCCCTTTTGAAAGGCGCTACACGATGGCTGTGGTATAGAAATTACATTTTCTATGTGAACGCTCAAATTTGTGCCTCTGGTAATGTGCCTTACCGGCATTTAAAGAAAATTAGTTTTGTGTCCTCTGCAGTGTTAAGAGAAAGGCTTTGGTTTGGGATAAAAGGAAAAAGGTGTAAAGAAAGGAAAGTTGCCTTTTCTTTTATATAGTATAGAGAGATGTGTTCGCTGACGTTATGATCGCCTTTTGGGACAGTCGCGGTGGGTCTTGTGTAGACTGGTGAGACGTCCCGCCATTAATCGGCTGTGATGGCACTGTCAGTCCTCCACTCGTGTGTGTGTCTTCATAATCCGGTGAGAACCTCATAATCGTATCGTGCAAAAGAAAGTGTGAATCGCCTTAATATTATTTTGCCGTGGTGTAGAAAAGGGGTCCGTGTTTGCACTTGTCTGGGCTATAGCGCAGGGGAGGATGAAAAAATTAAAAGTGCTCACTTTGACTTAAGGCAGAAGCGCAGTCAGCGTCTCAAAGGCCGGCACAGCTATGCACGCGCTGGCTGCTCGACTTTTGCTGGGCAGGAGACCCCAGTTTTGCAGACACGCTCATGATATCAAAAGTCTCAGCGCTTTTGGAGGTCATTCATATATATATATATCAAAATACCCGCCTCAGAGCGGAGAAGTAGTGTGTTAAAGAAGTAATGAAAAGAAAAGGAAACATTTTAATAATAACGTAACATGATTGACATTGTCATGAGTGTTGCTGTCATATATATGCCTGCCTAAATAAGTCACCCTCGCTTTGCTCTTACTTTATTTACCGCTCATTTAATCATGGCTAGTGGCGGAAAAATTATAAAATGGAAGGAGGATGGCTTTACCAAAACAATTATTGATGGCTTAATCGATTATTCATAAAGCTTGAATTGGTGATCTGTTTTTCTGTGTTAACCTCATATTTTTCATACTTCTTCTCAAACTAAGGTGGTGCGAGGGATAAAATGAATCGGTGTACCAGGAAATCATGCATTGACAAAAGCTCCCTTTGCTTGTAATGCAAAGTGTGATTAAATGCATTATTTTTAACGTTATGGAGCACATGCATGAAGCTTCTCAGCTGTGCTTGTGCTAAGAAAAGGAAAGATTTTAAAAATAACGTAACACGATTGTCAATGTAACCTTTTGTAAGTAGTGCCTGGAGGATTCAGTGTGGAGAAACTCTATAGAGACAGCGTGTGTATTAACTTGTGGATTTTTCTGTGAGTATTTGGTGGCAGTCTGACGAAGTTGCTTCGGAAGACGGCGTTAGCTGCAGAGCTCAGCTCAGAGCCAAATGAGATGAATGGGAGGGGAGATGATGACGTGACTCCCCCACCCGCCTTAACTGTCAATCCCCCACAAACACAGTCTCTCGGAATTTGCATAAGCACACCCCTTCACCTACAATTTTAACTTAGTTATAAAGTGATCAAAACTCTCGTTTATATCCTGCGTCCTCTCATTAAACTTGTATCCCGCATTACCTGTGGGCATGTGAAACGCCAGCGTTAGCCTGTCTATGAACTTAATTTAAAGTTTAGGTTTACACCTTGCTTTCTTTCCGAGGTAGCAGCAGTCATGAATATGGTAGTATATGTCACTCGCCGCTTCTTATTGTTTCGCTGCCTTCTCAATTATATAATGCATGTTTTCTTAAGCGCTTTTTGGAGGTCTTCCTGGTTTTCTACGCACTGCGTTGACAGTCAGTTCACGTGATTACGTGAGAGGCGTGATGATGTCACACGAAACTCCGCCCCCCCACGTCATTCCAGCTCAACTCCATTACAGTTAATGGAGAAAAATACCTTCCAGTTATGACCATTAGGCGTAGAATTTCGAAATGAAACCTGCCCAACTTTTGTAAGTAAGCTGTAAGGAATGAGCCTGCCAAATTTCAGCCTTCTACCTACACGGGAAGTTGGAGAATTAGTGATGAGTGAGTGAGTGAGTGAGTGAGTGAGTGAGTGAGTGAGTGAGTGAGTGAGTGAGTGAGTGAGTGAGTGAGTGAGTGAGGGCTTTGCCTTTTATTAGTATAGATATATATATATACATATATATATATATATATACACACTCACCTAAAGGATTATTAGGAACACCTGTTCAATTTCTCATTAATGCAATTATCTCCTGAACTCCAAACTGAATGTCAGAATGAGAAAGAAAGGTGATTTAAGCAATTTTGAGCGTGGCATGGTTGTTGGTGCCAGACGGGCTGAGTATTTCACAATCTGCTCAGTTACTGGGATTTTCACGCACAACCATTTCTAGGGTTTACCAAGAATGGTGTGTAAAGGGAAAAACATCCAGTATGTGGCAGTCCTGTGGGTGAAAATGCCTTGTTGATGCTAGAGGTCAGAGGAGAATGATTCAAGCTGATAGAAGAGCAACTTTGAATGAAATAACCACTCGTTACAACCGAGGTATGCAGCAAAGCATTTGTGAAGCCACAACACGCACAACCTTGAGGCGGATGGGCTACAACAGCAGAAGACCCCACCGGGTACCACTCATCTCCACTACAAATAGGAAAAAGAGGCTACAATTTGCACGAGCTCACCAAAATTGGACAGTTGAAGACTGGAAAAATGTTGCCTGGTCTGATGAATCTCGATTTCTGTTGAGACATTCAAATGGTAGAGTCAGAATTTGGCGTAAACAGAATGAGAACATGGATCCATCATGCCTTGTTACCACTGTGCAGGCTGGTGGTGGTGGTGTAATGGTGTGGAGGATGTTTTCTTGGCACACTTTAGGCCCCTTAGTGCCAAGTGGGCATCGTTTAAATGCCACATGCTACCTGAGCATTGTTTCTCACCATGTCCATCCCTTCATGATCAGCATGTACCCATCCTCTGATAGCTACTTCCAGCAGGATAATGCACCATGTCACAAAGGTCAAATAATTTCAAATTGGTTTCTTGAACATGACAATGAGTTAATTGTACTAAAATGGCCCCCACAGTCACCAGATCTCAACCCAATAGAGCATCTTTGGGATGTGGTGGAACGGGAGCTTCGTGCCCTGGATGTGCATCCCACAAATCTCCATCAACTGCAAGATGCTATCCTATCAATATGGGCCAACATTTCTAAAGAATGCTTTCAGCACCTTGTTGAGTCATTGCCACGTAGAATTAAGGCAGTTCTGAAGGCGAAAGGGGGTCAAACTCCGTATTAGTATGGTGTTCCTAATAATCCTTTAGGTGAGTGTATATATATCTATCTCCATTATCCAACCCGCTATATCCTAACTACTGGGTCATATATAAAAACAATTTGGGTCGAGAGTGATCATCTCAGAGAGACACTTTGAAGTCCCGCGAGACTTTTTCCATGTCACGCCCTACTTACAAACAATTTCTCGGAGACACTTTAACGTCCCACAAGACAAGTGAGACAAAAGGACAGCTGCCGTACAGGATTTTAAATGATAGTCGCACAGCGCGACTTGCAGATCACGCAGCACAGCAGCTGCTGCACAGGCTTTGAAATGATTGACGCGCAGAGTGACATGCAGATTACGCAGCATGGCAGCAGCAGCTGCTGTACAGGCTTATAAATGATCAATGCGCAGAGTGACATGCAGATCACGCAGCTCGGTAGCAGCTAGCAGCAAGCCAGCAGCTGATCTGTCTTTAGCGTGCGTTCAGTGCCCCCCTTCACAATGCGAGCAGCAGAGACACGAAGCGCGCCCCCGAGGGTGGGGGTTGTGGGGTGGGAGAGCAAAGCAAGTAGGGGGCACAGCCCCCTAGTGTGTATATATATATAGTGTGGCAGATTGCCGGGGTCATTACCTGGCCGGGTCGAAGCTCCCAGGAGGAGATTGGCGGCCAAGGACAACACTCAGTGGAAGAAGGAGGAAGAAATAGTGATTTATTATTGGTTTATTGTATTATTGTGGCTATTTGCTGGAAAAGGTGTTCAATGGAAGGTGCATTATGGAATAAAAACCCTTTATTTTAATCATACAGTGGAACCTCGGGTTACGACCGTAATTCGTTCCAAAACTCTGGTCGCAACCTGATTTGGTCGTGACCCGAAGTAATTTCCCCCATAGGATTGTATGTAAATACAATTAATCCGTTCCAGACCATATGAAATGTATGTAAGCATATTTTTTTTAAAGATTTTTAAACATAAAAATAGTTAATTATACCAGAGAATGCATAGTGTAATAGTAAACAAATGTAAAAACATTGAGTAACACTGAGAAAACCTTAAACAGAGAAAGCTAACATTGCAAGAGTTCACGCTACAGCCTTATGAACCACTCACTGTAAACACTTTTTTTTAACAAGTTTTAAGCACAGGGAAAAACATGAACATTTGAAAAATCGTTAATTTATACAAAAACTAACCATAAACAACTAAGGAAACTAACTTTGTATTAGTCGAGTCCTGGCATGAAGGAAGTGAGCAGGAAGCTGGGTGGAGAGGAAATTACATTTTTGAGGTAAAGTCCCTCTGCGCAATGCACATCTGACCGAGAACAATGTATTATACAAGGAGAGACTGAACACGTGAGTAAATCACCTGCGTGTACAAACCGGAAGGGAAACGAAATAGAGCACAAAGAGTTCACAGTGAATGCACAGGGAGAGACTGAACACGTGCAGAAATCATCGGCGCGTACAAATCGGAAGGGAAACTGGCTTGTTCGTCACCCGAGTGTGTGGTCGTGAACAGATGCAAAAGTTTGGCAAACTTTTTGGTCGTAACTCGATTTGTACGTGTTCCAAGACATTCATGACCCGAGGTTCCACTGTATATTGTGGGCTGTATTGCTATGCCTGTGGTATGGCGCCCCCTTGTGGTTACAACATACATGTATATGGCACCAGGGTGAAACAGAATGGGGTAAGACTCAATATGGGTCATGGAAAGAGTGGGAGACAGACAGAAAAACCAACACATGGAATGGACAATTTCAACTTCAAAAAGGTTCTGAACATCTCTGTAAACTGTACAATTTTTTCTATGATTTAAGAATGCTGGTTGGAAGCCTATTTTGTCCACATGAGTGTCAGAATTGGAATTTGAGGGACTTGTCTGTTAACACAGTGTTTTGTTGATTTTTACCATTTAAAGTCAAAGAATACTGGAAAAGTGTAATATTGTCCGAAGTGTAGGAGAGGTTTGTCCCTTATGATTTTAAGGTGATATCAGGGGAAGGGTATTGAAGTGTCATGGCAGCTTACTCCGCTTCCATTTAACACAGATATGTTGGAAGAGGAAACCTACAGTGAGTCTCTGGCCTGCTCTTCTATTATGAAAAAATAACAATAGGAAGTACCCATCATTTAATACACCAGAAGCCCAGAATTTTACATCAAAAATGTCTGCTTCAAATGGTCCTGTGATTGTCATCATTAAGACCTTTAAACGTACTAAATGGGGTGTCAAGCTGATTCCCCAACCCTTCATGGTTTCATTGTGTGCTTCCTTCCTGTTTATACAATGTTAAGTACAGTATTAGTGTGGGAGAAGCACAGCTACCATGATTTGGTTTTCATATTTAATTGTTTCTGTCCTTGTTTTGTCTCTTTGAGCAGAACATCGAACATCACAGTATTCATTTCTACACAAGAATTTCTCGTAGGATTAATATTTGGCAATATTTATTTTAGTTTATATCTTTTCCTGATGCCATTTTGTTTTTTAAGGGAGCAGCCATTTTTTTTAGGATATTTGTATTCTTTATGCTTGTTGATAGGGTGGTTGCCACCATTGGATGATCAGAGGTCGAAAACGTGTGATTTCATTGGGTCAGCACTAATCATTTCCTGTTACCAGAACTTGACTAAAACTAAAAACTTTTTTGTCAGTGTGTGCTTTCATGATTTTTCTGGTACAGAGAATTCTTGGTATGTTTTTTGACTTTATTTTTTTAATACAATTCTTGGCTTTTTTGAAAGATAGGACATACTATACTTTTGGTTACTGAATGTAGGCTTGCTTCATGTTCCCCCAGGCACAACTGGTTCAGGAGGAAGTAAGAGAAGCTTTGAAGAGGGGAGTCCTAGCAGTGCGGTTAGGATTAGGCAGAACTGAGCCTGAATAAGACTGAAGACCAACTGGGCATTATTCTGGAAGGCAATCCTTGGCTCTGTCCAACCAATGTTATCCCAGGGTAATCCAATCAGTACATATGGGGCAATGTCTGAATCCCCATGATGTCCTCTGTGTCCAATATAAGTATAAGTACTCAAACTCCAGAAGAAAGATGTTGTCTCCTCCACCATAAGTAAGACTTAAAGGCCGCTGCTGAAGCAGCTACTGCAGGAATATGGCAATACAAACAGATGTGACCTTCCCCACAGGACTTTGTAAGTGTTGTTGAACTATCCAGACCCTTAACAAAACCAGCACTAGTAGACTTACGCTTTGCCAAAGATTAGCAGTTGTTGCTGGATTCACAGAAACAGTTTACATTTCTCCTCCATATTGTGAGTAACTGGAGGAAACCTTTTAAAAGAAGCTCATTAAGTACCGAAGTGACCAGGCTGAATGATGGTCAGTCTCAGACTGATGTTTTCGAAATGGTTATTATTGTTCTGTGACCTTTTCATAAATACACCGTAAGACCTATAAAGGCAAAGTACAAAATAAAAATCATATAAATAACAATCATAACTTTTGTTTTACATGTAACACGCAGAAATGAATACATTGTTCACTTTTCAGTGATGTGCTTGTTTGTTAACACTAATATGTCGCCATTTTCCTTTCCTTGCAGCTAAAAACTGCACAAGCAATTATGTGAACCAACAGACACTTGATAACTTTGTCAAAATAAAGGTCATGCAAAGTAATTATGTGAACAAAAAGACACCCGATACTCGATACTCTGTCAAAATAAAAGTCATGCAAACGCTGTCATCAGGGTTGTGTCCAATACAAGTACAATGTGACTTTGAGCTACAAAACAAATTTAAGCCAGCTGAGGTCACATGAAGAGGCTTTGTAGTTTGGTTTCTTACTAGAGCTCTTGGTGCACCAGGCATTGTAGGTGAGTGCACAGACTGAGCCATCCACAAAATAACCAAAGTGGCAGAGAGGATCTCAAGACAGTGCTGACTTAGGAGAGGACAGCCATAGGGAGCAATGGCTACCTAGACACAAATAGAGGTCTGACATGTCTTTGATGGGTCACCTGGGCGAGGGTGTGTGATATTGAAAGACCCGAAATATCTGCTGAACTGAGGTAGAATACTGAAGATTGAGAAGAAACCCATTATTGATTGAGCCTCATGGTATGTTTCATAATGACTAAGGTTGTTTATATAACGTTACAAAATTTAAATAAGTAGAAAATATGTAGCTGTCTTGTCAGTTTTTTTGAGTTGAACATTTTTGTCATTCTCACAAAACCAGAGGACACTTGGTTTAGAGGAAAAGATTACCAATGCTCTGAAAAATTATTTCTAAGAACTCACGGGCTTGGAATTAGCAGGGAAAAAATCTCATTTTGTAGTTCCTCTTTTCCAAGAACTCAAATAACTAATTTATTAAAAAACACAAACACGCTTGTATTTACTCATTTCTTGTACGTATTTATTTTATCTGTTTGATCCTAAATAAAATAAATGGAGAATGAAAGAAAAGACTCTAAAAGCAAGGAACTACTAAATTTGCAGCCTCATGATAAGTGTTTATTGAATTCATGATGATGCTCGTATCCCACACTGTAATGAGATTTACAGAAGCACATTTCAGAAACAAGTACATTCATTTGAATACTACGTTCACCTGCTGCTTCTTTTGTTCCAACAGAATTAATGTACATAATCAACCATCTAAGTGACTTTAAGTTTTACTCAATGGGGGGTGGAAGCACAGCTTCACTCAGTAATACATTGAATTACAGTTTAATTTCTAAATTATAACCAACAGAGCAATTTTTTTATAAAGCCATTAATTGAACTCCATACTGCTGTTCTCACTAAAAACGCTACAGCTTTCTATTGTATAATTTTTTGCTTTAAATATTTCAAGTTGAAAACACAATATTTGAAACTGCTGTCAAACCAAACTTTGCAAGATAGCCTATTTTTATATGAATGCTTTTATTTGTTTCACTCTGTGTTAAAAAAGCAGAACAAATCCGTTCCTTTGGCAGCACAAGCAAGTCTGCAAGGCATTTTGGGGTGACGAACATAACATAGCACAGCATTTTTGGTGAGGAATCAGTGTTTTTAACATTCACTTTTAGGATTGGCACAATTAATCAATGATATCAACTGAAAATTCCTCACACACGCTGTGAGGTGGCATGCTTTGACTATATAGTAATCAGTATACAAATATACAGTACAATGTACTAATCAAAAATATCATTTTTTATCTTTAGACTTTTTTGACTTAAACATTTTATTGATAAGTGTTGTTTTCTTTGTCTTCTCATTAGAGTATTTTTTTTTTTTATATCCTGATGTTTTCAAATTCTCTAAATCAAATTTTTCAATGAACATTCAATTACAGTAAACATTCATATGCCTAATTGAGTGACATGGTCAAAATTAGTCATTACATTAATCGATCAATAGATTAATTGTTTATAAAAGAAACCATTTGTAGCAGCCCCATTCAATTTATTTCATTTTTGTATTTCTTCTTAAATGGTTTCTAAATTTTGTTGTTATTCTGGTGCTGCTATTTTGTGTTGCATTCTTTTGTACAGTTGCCACCATTTTTTATCTGACTTTGCATGGTCATACCCATGTTGTTTATAATAACAGAGCCCCCTAGTTAATAACAGCACAAAGGCAAAATCGTAACACTTAGAACTTTGTATTAACTTTTGGTGATAGTTCTGTCACATATATCTCTAGATTTTATTTTTTTCACTGCAGTTCAATTGTTCATAACATTATTAAATAGTTTTAACTGTGTGCATTAACTGAATATAAACCACTGTCAAAGAATAGAACAATATCAGAAAAAGGTTTGGGGCACCACAAGCCACCCCATTTAATACTGGGTGATGAATTTGAAGACACAAATGATGAGATGTTGACTCTTGATCACCTGAGAATGATTTCCAGTTTAAGGTGAAAGGGGGGCACTGTTTCACTTTCAATTTACTATAACTTAAATCTTGCTATTAAAACAAAGAACACTGTTGATTTTAATAGGGACCATCATGCACACAGTGGCAAGCGCTGCACCGCATTTTGCCAAACAAAAGCCATACAGTTGGCATTCATGACTGTTAGACCATGTGAGGCCTCATGTGAGGAAATTAAATATGCAAGCATCATTCTGTAAGCAGAACAAATATGTACTCAGTATGTATGTTACACTAAAAACAACTTCATCGGGGCATTATCGGCACTTACTTGACTGACACAATAATTTGCCAACAAAGCAATAGGGCGTTATTTTTCGTACGTGGATTACTCGTTTAGCCGGATGAAATTGTTGACGATTTGGCCTGATCCTGGATCTGCCGGTTTTTCGAAACTGTTGTCACAGCAGCAGATCCAAATCCTCAAACCTGCTCGGAGCAGATTTGTTCTATGTAAACAAGGATTAGCTAATACACTTAATCAGTTTCCGTGCATGGAATTCATTCAGTCATGGCTTTGCCTTTCATTAATGAGCTACCAATTGATATCGGTGTGCATATTAGAAGAAGAGAATTTCATATAGAGAGGGTTTTGCGCGATCGGCAAGATCCTTTATTGCTTCCGGAGGAAATTCTTTTCGAAAGATACCGCTTTAGTCGAGGGGGAATATTGTACCTCAAAGATTTATTAGCACCTTATACAGTATTCGAAGTCAAACTCGACGAAGTTGGGCTCTTACAACCACACAGACAGTATGCATTGCTTTGAGTTTTTTTGCAGGTGGCACTTTTTTTATATACTGTAGGCAATGTGGGAAAATGTACCTAAAAGTGCAGTTTGCTAAGCAATTCATAAAGTCTGTTTGGCTCTGAAATATTTCCTTCGGGTTTTCACAGTGTTTCCTGGACACCTGCGTGTGCAGCCCATAAAAGAGGTGTTTCATGCCATTGCAGGTACACATGCAAAAACACCCACAGTTCCATAAAGAATCTCACAATCAGCCTAACATGCTCATTACCCAGGATTTCCAAATGTGATTGGGGCACATGGGATTAATCAGAGTGGAGTTTGATCAAACATTATTTGGAAAATGTACCTCTCATCCTGATGAATAATCCGACACAGTGTCTTCATCAAATATTTAACCTTCGTCAATATCTCGTTTGTCAGATACAAGTTCTAGGGATATGACATTCCCTGAAACTGACCCAACAAAAAAAAAATGCCCTCAGAAACAGGGCGTTGGGCATTTTTCTGGAGGGCCAACACTTCTGCAGGGGTTAGGTCTGGACCGCGTGGACCTCCACCTGTTTTTTGCTTGTCTGCCTTCTTATTAGCTTTAAAATTAATGTTTTTTATAGTATATATGATTCTTTATGTCAATAATTCTTTAAATAGTTATATACCAATATTTACCTGTTTGAAGTATATTCATGTACTTCACTTTAACCTCTTCCCATGTTCTCCTTGTGCTCACATTTGATCTGGAATTATGACATATTAAATAATAATCTGACACATAGGAAATGAAACGCTGCATTCAGTAAGTACAATGCACACTACTTAGTGTTTGATTTGTCGGCCACTTTTTGCCAGTCATCTTTTCTAGTTTGGGCTGCTTTTGCAGTGTTACCCCTTGTGCATATTAAATCTTGAAATTCTTCATATCCTTCGAATAAAAGGTCCTGCTCCGCTTGTGTGAAACAAAAATGCGCCCGTTCTTTGGTCATTTTGTTGCAGCCTATCATAGACTTGCTGATCATGTTTTCTAGACTCAATATATATGGGCTTTTCAATCAGCGCGGGCACGCTCAATCATCACAGATGATTAGATCCAGCTAGACTAATCGACTACACGGCTGTGTTTGAAAAACTGACTTATCCCGGATGAGCTTCACCAGCATTAACTCATCCAAGATGAGGCATCTGATCTTGGATGATTTAAGCGATGTACGGAAAATACCCCCCACATCTGCTCTTCATCCTGGTAGCCTATAGTTTTATCTTGAGACTTCAACAAAGATTCTAACTCTGCATAGGCACTTCTTTCAAAAATGTTATATTTAAATCATTTGAAGTACAGCTGGTCATAGACCCTCCACAACTAACAATATCAATGACACTTTTACATCACTTGAATTGGGAAGCCACCGAGGCAACACAAGTCTATTTAGGCTACGTTTTAAACTATGATATTGTAAAGCACCAGTAAAAAGCAAAAAGTATTTAATGTAGACTACTGAATCGCTTGTAACTGTATTCTCTTATCACATATATTTTGGAATTTCTTACACATTGTTACAAAAATATTTAATAAAGAAAAATGTGATAACTTAATCTTTGATGAAGTAACTAACAAAATTTAAAATGCTCCAGCTTTCAAATCAGTTTAAGTTGCCAAAAACATATGACATTGTCTTCCGTGGTGATTCTGTGTTGGTTCTGCCCTTACTTCTATGGATACTTAGTACATTGATGTATTCTTCTACTTTTCTAATATTCTTCACTCCCTTGAAAATTCCTCTATCTGAGTGCTCACTAGGGCACTACACTATACAATATAACCATTGATTGATTGAAAAGAAATTTTATTTTTCTTGCTGTTTACAATGCTTTTAAGAACTTCAGCATCACAAAAACAGATTTTATTCATTGTAAGAATGGAAAATCTAAAAGAATGTCATCCCAAGAGAAAACATAAATGGTAGGAATTAAAAGAATGAGTTTTAAATTTAATGATCTGTCATAATTCCTTGTTGGGGCCTTGTCACCGAGCAACTAAAATACAATATCCTTTTAACAAACTGTCTTTTCAAAGAAAATGTTGGAGAGAATTGAAGGCTATGCAGTCAACTGTACATTAAGTATATCTTCAAAATCTGTCATTAATCAAATGAATTGACAGACTGCGAGAGTGGTGTGTTATGTAAATGAATGCCTACAGCCAAGATTTAGCTTGGAATTCTGGGGCCTCTCTATGCCCTGTTTAACACAATAGCAGAGAAATTTAGGTTTTCAAGTCTTCCTCGAGTTAGACAAACTATCATATTTTTAGCATATGGAATGTTACTGCTATGATGGGGAAATGATCAAAACTTGTGAATGGGTTTCACAAAATATACTCAGACTTACTATCATTTAGAGTATTACATTTTAAATGAGAACTCCCAGTTAGGGGTTGCTCTGCTGTGGTGATAAAAAAATACAGCAGACCCAAGTGCCACAGAAAAAAGGTGAAGCACCAGGAGGTAAACATGATAGAAAAAAGGAAAGATAAGATCAAAACTGGGAAGTTCATCGAACAGGCACCAAAACAAAACCCTAAGATGGAGATGAGGTCAATAAATAAAACAAATGGAATAGTTCAAAGAAAATGAGAGATCAGAATCGAGAGCTTTAACAAAAAGTTTTTTTCACTATCTACAATCTTGAATAAGCTTTAATATGTGATGCCAGCTTTTAGACCTTCTGAAGCCATGCTACTAGTTAGAAATGATCACATCCAAAATGGTGGCACTCGACTACAAAACACATTCTTACTTAAAGTCACATTCTAGGAAGGAATACGTTTTGGTTTCCTTGTTCAAAACTTCCAAAATACTTTTTAAAGTCTGTGAGAAAAATGTACATGGCAAGAAAATTTTTTAAATATTGCCTGTCATAACAGTGATGGTCTCTCACCGAGTCTGGACTTACCTTACAAGCAGTGCCTGGAATGGTCCTGGGGTTAATTACTAACCAAGAGCTATAGTCCATGGAGTTGGAGTGTAGATAAAATGGTTACCTCAGTATGATCTTCATTTGCAAACTCATTATTTTGTTTGCACTGAAGAAATTTTTAATATTCACAAGATGCTGAGTTTGAGTAGCAAAATTGCCTCAGTATCCTGTTAAAATTGATCGGAATGGTCAGTATGATCTGAGCTGGTGCAGTTTTTTTTTTTATTTCACTGCTAAGCAGCGGCATTTTTGGTTTGAAAATTCTGGTGTGGCCATGTGGACCTGGAAAAGTGAGATACTTTCAGAAAGGACAGAGCCGCCCCTAGAAGCTTGCTATAAAAGAAGCCAATGCAGAGGTTGCATGTGTGTGTGTCTCTGTGTGCGTGTGTGTATGTGTATTTGCAAGTGGGATATTCAACTAATTAAAGAATGTTATGATTGTGATCCTTTTAAAATTATTTTTGCGTTTCTTGGTAATTTATATGTTTTTTTTATTTAGTCCCTTGTATTTTTTTCATAAAGAACTATGTGTATTTTTTATTTTTTTACATCATTTTTATAAAGCTTCTATTTCATTTTTGCATTTTGTCTGTGTGACAGGTGATCAATGACGTAATGTTTTGTTGTGTATAAACACCAACACATAGGTATCAAGATCAGGGCTAAATTTTAGGGTCCTGTTACTTTTTCTGTATTAGACGTAATTTGGCGTAACCGTTGTTAGCGTCACGTCCCACGTTTCCAGGGGTGTGGTCTCTTGGGTCGTGACAGGATAAAAGGTCAGCAATTGCACCAAGCTATGTCTGATCTGCAGATAAATCCTTTAAACACAAAAATTATACTCTTTACTACAAAATGGAAAAGTCCAAGATTCAGAGGTTGAATAGAAAAGACTATAATATGAGAGTCAAACGTGTGTTGCTTGAACAGCAGTTGTAGCCGAGGCTCATTTTGTCTGAACTTGTGAATAACTTTGACAGTTCATTGTTATGCTCAAGAATCTTTGTATGATGCTTTGTGTATGGGAAAGGTGCCGTATAAATTAAATGTATTATTATTATTATTATTTACTGTAATTATAGATAGACATCTATTTAATGGACCTGTCCTCAGCTACATTTTCACATTTCTCATTGTGTTAAATGACTTTTTCATTTTGCAATCTGTTACATGTAATGTTATTTTATTAAAACTGCTTGTTGAATACCAAGACAAAGATCAGTGTGCTTCAGCAAACTGCAGTCTGTCTGTTACATGACAAAATCTAGTTGAAAACGTTGTATGTTATTTTGCCTGAGTTTACTTTTGAAAGTTCAGTGACCTCGGAAGTCACTTATTGACTGGTCTAATAAAATGTCCACACCCAGGCAGAGTGAGGAAGTTGCTGTAGAGCTTGATATCTAAGACCACCCCAAATATGAATGTCAAGTTAACATCTGCAACAGTGCTAGCAGATGTCCCCTTTCATACTTGAAACCTATTGCAGCACTGGATCAACTTTTCTAACATTTCAACTCATTGTTTACTCATAGCTCAACCTGGTAAACTATTTACAAATAAAACCGCACGTGTTAAAAGGGATTTTACAGGCAGAAATAATCATCTTTTCAATACTCTAACTAACTCATCAGGCTTTCTCAGTGTTAAAAATTTAACACAAGCCTGATAACTTGGCATTATTGCATGCTGGTTGTATGAGACAGTAAATACACAATTTATGCGATCTGACATTTCTGTTACCCCTAAAGTTAAAATAAACTGTTTAAAGAGAACTTAAACTTAGAATGCTGCTCCACTAATCTGTTCACATCTTGTTGACTACAGTTAGGCAAAATTATGGAATGTAGGGAACTCCACGATACACTGTCACAATTATAATCCAATACTGTATTTTCATTTGGGAAAATAATGATGAAGTCTGTAAAACAGTTTTCACAAATATCACTAAGGCTCTCTTAAGCATCTAAATTACAGTCCACCAAGGGTTTTTTCATAAGATAATGCATCTAAAGCACAAATTACCTGTTCAGCACTTGAAACAGTGTATGTTTTCTTCCACAAGGGAATGGGGATGTAATGCAATATAACTAAACATTGAAAATAAAAAATAAAGAATGGATAGAACTCCTAAAAAATGAAATAAACTAGGCAATTTCAAAAGCATGTTTACTTACTGACTGAAAGATTGAACTGCATTTGGGTGGTGAGAGGAGGGGATGTTATCATCTGGTACCACCAATCACCTTTTTTAATGTGCATTAGACTTTCAACAGGGAAAAGTGAAGTTATTATAATCCAGAACCCAGAACTACAATGTAAAATGATATTATATATACTACAATATGTGTATTAGGAACTTTCAGTAAAGTAGCTTTTTGGTTTATGACAAAATCTTTCTTTCTGATCTCATGTTTTGATAGATTTCAATGACTTCATCTTTGTTCAAAGTTATACATTTTTGTATCAGCAGAAGAGGAAGATCGAGGAGCTGTTATTGTCCTCACAGATTACTGAGTTGGGCTTGCAAAAACTTTGTTCAGCTATTAGGTTGATACATTCAATGTGGCATGAATTTGAAACCCTAACCCTGATTCTGAATTTCCCAGTGGGATTAATAAAGTTTGTCTAATCTGATTTTAAAACAGTGTTGGAAACATAAATTTAGCATCAAACTCTTTGTGCATACCCAGCATTCCTTGGGTGCTGTTCTTTGGGCAGGTGTAAATAGAATGAAATACTCTGTCATTAGACTTGATCCGATTGAGCTTGAATGGCACTACCAAAATCAGTCGCTCCGTTTTCCTGTCAGAGTAAGTAGACCCACATGCGAGCATGGAGATGCACTCTCACAAACCCCCATTGTATTATAATGCTTTGCTTGGTTGCAGTGCACTTCAGATAATAAGCAGAAAATGTTATGCGCTGTGAACAACAATTATTTTATAAATCTCTTAACACTTTCTGAAAGTGGGGAGGAGCTGATAACAGTATCAAAACGACTAGAAATGTTGGCTTTATAAGCAAAAAAAATGTAGATGATTTGTGCAAAGACTTGTGCATCAGTTGTGCATTCTCTCTCCTCATAGGTTTTGTTTTAAGTGAATTTCTCTCTCCAAGGAGGTTTTGTTTTGCCGATGTGCTTGCCTTGCTTGTGTATTAGTTGCTAAGCGAGTTTCTCTTTTGTCTGCAGTTTCACTTTGGCGACAGAGTCACTTTCTTTGAGCTTCATGCTGTAGCCTTGTACTTCTGGGCTGGACAGACACACACACACACACACACACACACACACACACTTCTACGTGTAGATGTTTATATATAAGATACATTTTTTGTAGAATGAATAATTATACATTAATCATGCTTTATTTCCATATAGGATTGAAAAATAGTAGTTTACATACCTTTAACAAGACTGCTTTTTCTGTTTTTTATAGTAAAAAGTCATCGTGGAAGCAATCAATCAGGTCCTAATGAATCAAAAAAGGGCACCTGAAAAGAGGCAGGCATCTGATCAACTGTACCCCCCCATGTATAGCATATTGGTTAATTTTTTTTCCAAAACCCCCACCACAAGAAGAACTTCATCATTTATGCCTGATCAACCGATATATACAGTATGTATCACGGAATCCTAGAAGTTGGTGAGAATGATTCCAGAGTGCTTCATTCTGAACAGAGGCGGCCTTTGTGGGGTGGTGACTAGGGCAATCGCCCCAGGCCCCGCACCTGAGGGGGGCCCTGCGATAGGAGATTCTTTTGTCACCGTCAGCTCATCATACAAAAATGCGGGGCCTCTGCAAGACATTCAAATCCGTTATAGATTTAAATACGGTACGTGGTGGATTTCTTCGGAAACCACTCATAAACGAGGACTTGTTACTTTAGAAACCTTTCCCGGCATCTATACCAATAATCAAGCTCTTAGCACAACATTTTTGGTTTCAAAATACCGTAATAATTACGCCCTTCAGTTTCAGATTTACATGGGGTCAGCAAAGAAGGCGGTGTCTCCAAATGGCCTTATCTTGACTCTTCTTTCTTGTCGAAATATAGAGTGAGAAATCATGTTGCTTGCTTGCTTTTGGGTGAAAAGAGTGGTCCTCGGCAGGGCGTTGGTAAGTGTTCGTTTTATTACAAGTGTTCTGGTTCTCTGTAATTATATAAATTTGCCGACTCCAGCGGGTTCGGTAGAAATGACTGTTATCTAGTTTGTTAATTTTGCGTGCAAAATGTTTCTGAACCATTAATTAAGTTAGTTAAAGGCCACTAAACCAATATAAGAACAATTACAATACATAATGTAATCAAATGGCCAATGGTACCTACATAAGGCACCATGTTTTTTAACAATAATAAGGCGTACAGCATTAGAGACGGACAAGCCCGTGAGTGTGGTGGTACAGTATATAGCCTATACTTATGGCTCTCGGCCCCGCATGTGACACTCGCCCAAGGCCCCGAGTACTCCTAAGGCCGCCTCTGTTCTGAAGGTAAATTAAGCACACACAACAGGGTGGAGGTGCAGATACGGACCAGAATACATTGTAGTTTATATTCCTCATCTATCCCAGAAACTGTTCCTTTGCTCAGATGATTACCTCCATTGCCTTCACCAGAGAAGTTATTTGTGGGAAATGTACAAGTGATTGCGTGTTGGTGAGAACACCTCAATTTGTTCTTGCACTTTCAATCATCTACAGAATAGCATTGTAGTTGCTATGTCATGTTGTAATACAGATTCAGATCATTTTTCTACTAAGAAAAGCTTGCAGGCACCAGTGATGAGTTAAGTTTCAATCTAGATTTTATTATCTGTTTGTGAAAAGCCCACTTTTCATGTTGCTGTTACATACTTCTTGTCTGATCAGATTTACTATATTGCACCATAAAAATTTTCGGCACCATATTTGGCAGTTCCTCATATTTATCCAGTAACTGAATCTGAGTAAAATCATTGTCCGTTTACAGCAAAACAAATTCCATTCCACTATTTCTTTCTGGTTTATATTTGCAATCAAGTCACACAATTTTTTAATTTGATTTTTTGTGAGCAAAATAAATTGTCTGCATAAAATGAACAATCTGACATGAGTGCTTATATTTTGAAAACAGACATTTGTTGGCTAACTATTCCTATTTCCCCCTCGAACTCTATGGCATTGTTCTTTACTATAAGACACATTTTAAATCAATGACTGCTTCTCTGCTTAATGTTGTAATAAGTATGAACACACCCTCACTTCATCTGAATGAGTTCCATTGTAAAATTTAATTAGGTGAAGTTTTCTTCCTTAATTTTTTGAGGGTTGAATTCTCTGTTCAGAGATGTGCATTTGGAATATGTATTGTCAGGAGGAAATTAATGGGTTCAAAGAACTCCTTTGCGTTTTGTGAGTTCCAAGGACAATGTGCTCTTTATTTGAAACTGTAAATCACCTAAATGTATTTAGTCCATTATTAACAATGCCATTAACAAATTTGTTTTTGATTATAATATGCGCACAGCTCTATTTAGATGTATATCTTTCTTCCCAACTAAGGTTACAAATGCATTTCTAAACAAAATGATGATGAGACACCTTACGCTAATGTGTTAACCTGTTCTTTATGGATTTTCACTCGTATTAAAGCCAAATGGTAAATACCACTTTCTGAGTTGGAAATTCCATGTGAACGCCCTACTAACTCGGAGCTATGAGTTGGAAAGTTTGAGAAAACAAAGCTTCCTGAAGCTGTGAAATAATGCTTAGTCAAGTACATAAAACTAACAGTGCTACCTGTCAAAGATAGTTAATAGAATAATGTAAAAATATTTGACATCTCTTTGTGTATCTTCAGACCCTTTGCTTTGTATACATGTCTGCCTGAATCTCTTGACCAGTTCTCCCTCTCTCAAGGGCATTCCCGTAAAGCCTGCTTCTCAGACTCAGTCATTATTTTTGAATCACCTTTCTCGCTTCCTATCTGCTTTTATACTTTCCACCTTTGAAGGTGACTCTTTCAGCGTGCCTTTTCTCTTCCTTATGTGTCTCACACTCATACTTCCTCTTTCGCTCATGTCAACAGAGCGAAACTGACCAGACACATTGCTTTGAGAGTCTGGACACACAGACCTTAGTGTTTTTGTATATAGTAGATAAAAAGTATAACCTGCACAGCCAGAAATGCCATTCTTATGGTTGAATTACAGTTGCAGCAAAGTGCTATAAATTTAATATGTTTAGTTTGCTATTTATTTTCACAAAAAAATACAGTTTATCTTTAATTGCTTCTTTTCAGACCACGTCACAAATCGACAGCATTTCTTTGAAAAGTCCAACCAGAAATACAAGTAAACACGCTGATGTGGAAAGGTGAAAAATCACAATTTGCAGCTCTGAAAATAAAATAAAATAGCAGGTGAATGAAGCTTTTGCACATTTTCCCAGCAACAACCTGATGTTGTTCTTTTGTGTGCTCACTTGGTCAAAAATACATTCTATTAATACTAAGTAAATAAAAGCAGAATTGCCAGATGCTTACAGTATACTTTTACTATGTATCCCTTGGTGCCAAGTGGCTGATTAATCTTTTTCTCTCCCCTTTACTTTCTTTATAAGAACACAATACAATAAATGAACAGTTGAGCATACATAACAGTTAAGTATGTCATAAGTAATATAATATTTCATATCAACTTATGCTTCAACAACATCTCCCACCCATCTGGAGAGCTCTGAAATTGGACAACTCATTATGTAGTTACCACTCAAAGATGCTGAAGCATCTGTAATTCAAACAGAGGCCTAGCGTACTTAGTAAAGGGCATTCTTACCTTATTACAAAATCCTTAACTAGCTTTAAAAAATTGATTTTTTTGTAATTTTAAAAAGAACAGAACTTCGTTTTCCCACTAAGTTATAATGGATGGGTTAGAATTTTTTCAATTGAATGAGATAATGGGACAAGAGAGTAATATAGTGAAACACATCAAACCAGACCTCTCACTACGTAATATTATATAATGTGATTGTAACACTGTAAATAATTCTGTCTTTTAATACACCAAACATTGTCGGAAGTGGATTAGAAATTTGCTGTCTGACAGATGGGCTGCTAAGATTTGTTCCCAGCACAGTCACAGAATGGGACAATTAAAAGACCAGTGGCTAAACAAGACAAGTACCTGAGGTCAGTGTTCATGGATATGATCTTGGCCTGGATACATTTTAGATAGCTTATGTCAAAGTGTGTTTACTGTGCAGCTTCTTAGTAGAATTACACCATGATTTACATGTATTAATGAGTTGTGTATCTTGATGTCCGTCTCATATCTAAAATTCTTCCTGACAGATTCCAGTAATACCTCAAGTTATCTAAGTAGGAGCTTTTTGAAAAAGTGGTAGAGTGCTAAAATACATCACATATCTTCATAACTGCAAAACTGAAATAGAGGCGTGAAATCTCAGGCTAAAATTCCCAAGCAAGCATTACAAATACAACCAGGCCTTACAAACTCAAAGTTAGGCAGACCCCAAGCTCAGTAAACAGGTTTTGCACCCTACACATATAAATCTAAAAAGGGAGTATGGAACTATAAAACCCCTGGACAAAAAGAACAATCTTCTTATAATAACAATGTTTATTAAAAAAGAACAATTCCAAGAAGAATTGGAATTACAAAAATGTTACCTCAAGGAAACAATGCCAATATGAAAGTCCAGTAGCCATAAAATTGATAAAAACATACAAAATCCTGAAAGTATATCCAAAAATGAGCCAAACAAGAAGATGCATGGAAGCTTTTTTTATTTTCTGGTATTCTGATCTTTTTTTGTCCCTAGTTTTGGATTACAGACTTGGATCACAGACTGTTTGCTTTGTTATAATTTGCCAGGTCTCTTAACTAAGAAAAATCAAACTAGGCCTCTGCCTTCCTATAGCAACAAAATATGCTTGGCCCAAAATGCAAAGAATCAGGCTTCATGGTATACCACAGGCCAACATGAAATCTAGGTTGAAAAAAATAAAAATGGAAAAGGGGAACTATAAAAACCCTGGCCCACAATAACAAAAGAGAGTTCCTTACAGTTAAAGAGTTTCTAAAGCAAATCCAATCCTTATATAAAGGAGTGCAAAAGGGAGTAAAAGGTAAGCAAAAAGAAAAGCCTATAAAGACAACCTAAAGAGAAAAAAAGTCAGATCCATTAAACAAGAAGTAAACCCTTAAATCATAAGCAGAAAGTCAAAAAACAAAATGTCAAAATGTCAAAATGAGAATTTGTAAAAAAACAGGGATTCTGAACAAATATGAACATGCCTCAGTGGACCTGCTACACAGGGCTGATGGTGGTCTTTCTTCTGCAGCAGGGACTTGCCCCCTTGGTTTGAATATACAAAAAATAAGAATACTAGCCACTAGAATTAACACAATCAACATAATTTAATAAAGAAACAAGGGAGCACTTAATACACAATAGTACTTTACAGAAAGAATACAAAAACATTTAGCAATATAAATTACAACAGAATATATTAAAGATTGTAAAATAAATAAAATAAAAAAAACAAACTTGAAGCAGGGATAAAACCCTGCTATAGCATAACCACTGTTTGGTTTGCCGGCTTTAGGCAACTGTTTCTGGACTTTTTTTTTTTTTAATAAACCTTTCAACTGTTTACAAATATTTTTTTTTTTTTACTTGTGCCAGGGGTTTTCAATGTTAATGTAAACTTAAGCCTCAGCTCTTTTGGCCTGAGCAGGTCTGTAATGTGGACTGAAAAATGCTCAGACATTATAATACGCAAAGGAGGAATGGACTGAGTTAAGGACTGCATTTGTTGCATTTGCAGTATCTAGCACAGTTATAATTATATGATAATAAATTTAAAGATAACTAGGAAGTTAAGAGCAGGGCCGCTGCTGGCCAAATGGGTGCCCTAAGCAGAAATGTACTTTTGTGCCCCCTCCCCCAAATATTACGGAAGTAAAAATAAAATAATAAAAAAAAACACCTACTATAGGGGCCAAAATAGAACTTTATTTAAATAAAAGTAAATACATAAATAAATTGTATCATTTATAAATTACAATTGTAGCTCTACAGCAAAAAATACAAACTAAAATTACACTTTAAGTAAAACATTTATAATAAATAAAATAAACAATAATAAACTGAAATAAAATCAACACTGTCATCTGCTGGAGCTTTACAAAGGCACACTTCTGCTTTTTCTTGAGGCAAAGTCATAAATGAGCTCTTCATATGATAAAGCCTTTGCTAATTCAGAGTTGATGCTGACAATTGCCAGACCACTCATGCGCTCTTGTGCCATAGATGAGCGCAAGTACGTTTTGATGAGCTTCATTTTAGAAAAACTTTGCTCAGCAGAGGCAACAGTTACAGGGAGCGTCACTGCTATGCGCAGAGCAATCCAGAGATTTATATAATGCATTTTGAGTCATTTTGTTTATTTAGATCTGCTTGTATACATATTAAGAAAGATGCGTTAGTCGTGAAATTATTACCGACATTAAAACACATTATTAACGTCGACAGAATAAAATAAAGTTTCACAGGATTATGAACGTACCTGAAAGTGATGCACGGGCTTCATCTTGGGCTTTTTTTTTTCTTTCGTTTCTTGGCGCCGGACTGTTGATGTCTCTTTCCAGGACCAGGCATATTGTTCAATTATTATCATTTTTGGCCAAATAGGCAGCCATAACAGAGGTGAGGGCGCGCGCGTCATCACGTGTGCTTAGCCTACTCTGCATTCACCGTAAAATGCAATATATACGTTTATATTTTTGTTAATTTGTATATGTATATTATTAATATTAACTTATTATTATAATATATAAAAACTATTTTTTTAAACAGCTGGGATGGTGCCCCCCTGGGAGTTGGTGCCCTACGCAGACTGCGTACTCTGCGTATAGGAAGCGGCAGTACTGGTTAAGAGAAAGAACCAGTTTCTTACAAGTAAGCTTATATTCATTGATTTCAGTGTTTTATTGATAAGAACAGCTGTGTTTCTTTGATGTTTACTTCATGAGGCTTTAAGAGATCTTTCAATTGCTGAATCATATTGTGAAATTTGTGACTGCAACGCTTCTGCTTTTGACATCGTTTAGAAGCACAGTTCTTGAACACGAAGAGCACTTCAATGTTCTGTGACATCAGAAGGGCAGAGTTTGGTTAAATGAGCTCTGAATATCCAAGATTGGGAAACTTTAGATATTATAAGCCTTTCCATCTGGAAGAAGGCCTGGAAAGGACAGGATGAGTTTAAGAATGAGTAATCCTTCCCCCTCTAGGGAGAAACCTTGATGGATGATTAGATAAGTTTTAGAGCCTCAGTCATAAGAGGACAACAAAAAGTCAGATAATGAGCTAACACAGAAAGTGCTGACTAGAAATCAAGCAAGTTGATGTGGGTACAAAGTGAAGCAACCTAAATGAGCTGACCAGAAGTGATGTCTTGACCAGAGACTTTGTGAAACAAATAAGATTATGGAATCTTCGTCTGTTTTCAGAGCAACTGGACAGTCCAGGTTGTATGGTATTAAAAGCCACATCTATATTTTGCTTTTGGTTTAAGGCACTAACTGAAAAATTTATAGATTGAAACTTATTAAGCCTGCTTCCTGCTTGTAGGTTTTGTTCTATTTGTTCCGCTGAGAGCTGGGAAAATGAGTTCTTTAATCAGCTAGGTCAATCAAGGGTGTAAGAAATAAGCTATGGTGATACCTGGGTGAAGTCTGAAGTTGGCAGACTCTAGGCTTGTGTGCAAGTGCATTGCAAATGTAAGCAGTAGATCCCGAAACATTACTTAGTATATCTATATTACTAAACGAAGGTTGTATATGTGCACAGATGCCAGACGCACCGAAAGCGGTCAGCGCCCCAGAGTCAAACCCAGCAGCTTCCCAGAGTCAGTAGGTAGCGCCCAAACAACACAACACAACCTGTAAACTAAACTTCAGGTCACAATACAACCCCAGCCCGAACGCAAACACCACCGCATATAAAACCTTCGTTTAGTAATGTTTGTATATATACAAGGATTGCAGAGGCCAGAAGAACCGACCGCACACGCGCACATGCACTGCGCCTCAGCGCCCCAGAGTCAAACCCAGCAGCTTCCCAGAGTCAGTATGTGGTGCCCAAACAACATGACCTGTAAACTAAACTTGAGGTAAAGCATGCACGCCAGGTTGTATATATGCACAGATGCCAGAGGCCACAAGCAGGCCGTACACACTACCACCGCCGCCCGAACACGACCGCCCACACCATCGCATATACCACCTTCGTTTAGTAATATAGCCCTCCAAGCCCGGATCCGCCGCCATGGTCACTTCAGCAAGCGAATCCGCCGCCATCAGCAAACAACTTCTAGCTAACGACACAGCCATAGAAAATCAAAAACAAGACCGCATGGATATAAACAATGAACACAGGCGCCTATAACATGCTTCTGAAACACCAGAACCAGATAAGTCACGGCTCCAAAAAGAAACCACTTTAGTACAAATATATTTATTTAATTAAATGAAAACTTTCCCAGGATGCACCCACCCTCCATGATTTTTCTTCCCTCCAAATATCGGAGAGAACAGAAAGTGATTGCCATTCTTGGATTTGCGATTCTTTCGAGAATCGCGGGTTTGCTGGTGAATAGAGAAATGGGAGTAATGACAGGAGTGTAGCATATACCTGTAGTCTACAGAAAAAATCTGTACGTTTAATAAAAGGGGATTAATGTTTAAAGGGAAAGTGTTACTAAAAGCCTTTCTACTATAAAACAAGTCTGAAAAGGCTTACCTGTGCTGGTGAGGCCTACCTTTGTGGTTCAGATCTGTCTTGAGTGCTGGATGAATTTTTGACAAATAAGGCCTTCCACTATTTATGAACTTTGTAAGCCTGTAATACCACAATAAAACTACTAAAAAATGTGGTCCTATCAGAGAATGAATAAATGCGTATGAGTGCAGGTGTTTTAGGAAAGATATGCAAAATCAAGCAGATGGCATTGTTGCCATTTATGTAAACAAGATTTTGTATGCTTGCTTGCTTTTAAGGGTGATTGCTCTTCCATGGGTGAAAAATGTAACTTGTTTTGTACAAAGACCAGAGAAGAGAAAGGTCATTGTTCAAAATAGACAAACGTCAAAAGCTAGGAAAATCGTTAAATAAAAATACCAAAGTCCAATATGCATGCCAGAAACCTGAATCAAGAAACACATGTAAACTCATAACTTACTAAAAATGTAAAAAGCTACACTCATTGCAAAGTCTGATCATCAGTTCCAAAAGCTTTGACACTGAGAATGGTGCACTGCCATCTAATATAGGTTAGGAGCGATGATCTCTGTAGCATGTGACTGGCAACATTCATCATGACTATAAGCAATATAGCAATATGTCAAAATGGCTGTACACATGATGAAATACTAAAATCCAAGCTCTTGAGATAGTAATTTAATAATCATAGCAATTAAAAATATTTACAAGGTGAAACTGAACAGATATGCAAAAAGTATTGGAAGAGCTTAAATCTGCAAGCATCAAAACCATAGATCATGACAGCAATGAGCCACTTTTTAGTGAAGATGTCTGAATTCAACTACAAATCCTCTGGGAATGAGTATTGATATTGGGAGTGTGTCACCATTACCAAATGGTAACAATAAATCCAATATGTATCTTTTTAACGCTATTAAAAAATGTTTGAGGGAGATATTATAGTCAGAGGGGACTTTTACACAAATTACTCAAATATTAACTGGAATAACCTAACAAATAGTGGAGCACAAGATCAGGAGCTTTTATACTCAGTCACTAACTGTCTTCTAACACAGTAAAGAAAAACAATAATTGGACGCAAAGCCTGTCTAGCCTTAAGACTTTGTAACAATCAGAGAAGAATTCAGTGGGTAGAGGAGATTAGGATCCAGTGACCATAATATAACACATTCCCATGTTTTGGGGAGCACATATTCAAAAACTAAAGCTATTAGGTTTACATTTTATAGGTCAAATTTTGAGCATATGTGCCAACATCTATAAAAGATAGCCTCAGGTGAGTGTAGAATCACCTGCAAGCAGTAGTGGAGTTCTAAAATCTTTTTACGTACAATGCAAGACATGTTCATCACATATCCGAAGATAAAGAGCCTGCCTCAATGGATTATTAAGGAGCTAATAAGGAAGTTGCAAAAAAAAAAAAAAAGTTCTATAATGTTAACAAAACAAAAAACTCTATGGCTAATTGTAGTGCTTATAAGACCATGGTGAAAATTATATATTAGGAATACTAAAATTCAGTTAGAGAGAAATGATAGAGAAAAGGCTGAAGATGACGTAATGATATTCTTCCAGTATTTTAGTAGCAAAAGAACTGTCAGATAGGATGCCAAGTGTTTCAGAAAGAATAAATTAAAATATAAAGACAGTGAAACAGTACGTGTTCTAAATTTGCAGTGGTTGGTAACAAGAACATACTTAGTGATTTGTAAATTGTAGAGGGAGAAGTGCTGTTTAAATTAAAATGACTGAAATGAAATCGGATAGCCTCTATAAGCACTCGGAGATAAATGTTAGTGAGTACATATATTATCCTTGATGTGTGTCTTTTCCCACTGGGGAAATTCCAATGACTTGGAAATTAGCAGGTTTTATACTATTACCAGTTAAGTTGAGTATTCATTGTTTTTATACTCTTTCTCTTTACGTTTATCATTAGTTTACTCAAAAGTTGATGCACTTGCTGCTTCCTGAGCAGCTCTTCTTTTCTCCACCCTACTTCTTCTCTTCTTTCGTTGGCATCTTTTCGCATTAAAACTGATTAAGTCAGTGTTTGTGTTGCAATTACTTAGTATGTTTTCCTTAATTTTTCACTAAAGCTGGCATTTCATTCTTGAGGCAGATTGAAGACTTATTTAAGATATGAAGAGGTAGGGGAAATGATGGCAAAGGTGGTAGCTGCTGCCGAGAGTTGATTCTACAATAAAATAAAATAAAAATAAAAAGAGGAATAACCTTGGAGGGAAATCATCACCCCGAAAGGGCATAGTAGATGTCACGTAGTATAAGTGTACCAAATTTCAGGTTAATAGTTTAAATGGTTTGCGAGCTACAGGTGATTTAAAATCCTGGGCAGACAAACGGACAGCTACGGTAGCATATTATATAAGAAGTGATACGTGTGACTTTAAAAACAGCAAGCCTGCACATCATTAATTGAGAGAGAGCGAGATGTTATTTGCTGCCACGTCACCATTAGCGGGCTATCAGAGCAATGGAGGAGACACACAAGGCCAAAACAAGACTAGCAGTAGATTAGATAAACTTGGTTGTGCTCTTGTTCCGCTGTTCACTGAGAATCATCTCCTCTTAGTACTGTTCCATGTAGTCCGGTCATGAGTCACTGCTAGTGCCATACCATCTCAGGAACACTGCAACTGACCCTTTTACCTTACTTATCGTACTTTCAATCCTGATATTTACAGTACTTTAAAATAAATTTTTAATTAGCGGTACATAGATGGAGACTTGTTAAAGGCAGAATTTGCACAAATGTTAGAAGTTACCATTCATATAGATAAACATAGACAAAAGAAATAAGTCACCAATTATTGTGGTAGATAGAAGTACTTTAGGGACATTTAAGATGTGCTGATGTTATTTTAAAGAAATTAGGTGAATTGAATTGGTGAGCTTGTTAAGCTAAATTGTTCCAATGTTCTGAAAGCTTTCATTAGGCCAATCAGTATACCTACCTAAGGTAAAAGCTAAGTGTAATGATGCTAAGGAAAGGAACAGAAATTTTAAATTAATAATGAATTCTAAATTAAATTTTAAAAAATACAAAAAGGAAAGCAGACTATAATGACAATAGAGTACAAAAGAAATGAAATAAAGAGGAACAAGCAAAACAAATCAGACCAAATCAAAACAAGGACTGTGTTAAAGAAACCTACACATAGTCACATCGTTTATTCTAATTACAGTACCAATATTAATGCTCGGAATGAACTATATTTTAAAATCATTTTGACTTTAGTAATTCCTTCTCCATTTCCTTCATTTCTAAGTAAGCAGTCTAATAATGCAGATAACAACTGGATTTAACAGGGATACAGGCACCCAGCTGAACAAAACCACACTTGCTTTCCAAACTACAGCTTGTACCAGGATCTTCCTGGACTTCATCTTTAACAAAGATATAAATCAGAGCTGCACTGACCTTTCTCCAGAGGCACCTCTGCAGACCTCTTGAGCCAGAAGGTGCAAAATGGACTCAAGCAAGAACAAAAACCTATAATTCAAGGGATGAAAACCTAGATGGACAGAAGAACTTGCCTGTTGGAAGACGCTGACTTTGTAAATAGAAATGACTTTAATCCAGTCAGGATAAAGTTCAGCCTTCCTTTAAAACTCTCTGCTCCATCCTGAAGAAACTCTCTGTCTGAGATATTCGCTGGACACTCACTGATCTCCCTGGGGAAAAGGTGAAATTCTCTTGTCTTTTTGAACCAAAAGTTGAGACCCAGTATGTCAAGCCAAGGCTGTGTGCCAATAGTCTGACAAGGCTGAGAAGCCATGACCTTAAGAAGGGAACTTCAGTATTTAAACTGTTGGACCAGAATGAGTAATGCCTTTTGCTTATGAAGAGTCAAAAGTCAGCAGAAGGCAAGCTGAGGAGGCAGCAGCACAGCACTGACAAGGGTCATACAGAAAAGAGAAAGAGTGTAGTCCAACGGCATGAAGAATAATGCACTTGAACTAAGAGCAACAACAAAGCAACAACTCCACAAACATCAGACATTATCAATAAAGATTGGTATTTTGTTAAACTATTTATCTGTGTCAAGACAAAGTAGAACTCTAAATACCAGTGAGCAGCCAGCCTATATGTTATGTGTTTGTCTAGTGTGTCTGCTTCCAGTCTTATATGTCATTATATATACAAAGTTATCATACTTCTATAATCCTTGTGTTTGTCAATAAATTGTATTGTTCTGTTTCTTAAAACAAGTGATCTTCAGTTACACTTATTTAAGTCTAAAGGCCGGAGACCAGCCTCCTACAACAGAGAAAGGTCATTTAAATAAATTAGAAGTCTTGCCAAATTACTGGATTAATTAAACGTATTGCCAACGACAAAACCAATACAGTGATCCCTCGCTATATCACGCTTCGACTTTCGCGGCTTGACTCTATCACGGACTTTAAATGTAAGCATATCTAAATATATATCACAGATTTTTTGCTGGTTCGCAGATTTCTGTGGACAATGGGTCTTTTAATTTATGGTATACTAGCATAATACCCGCGCTTCGCAGCGGAGAAGTAGTGTGTTAACGAAGTTATGAAAAAGAAAAGGAAAAATTTTAAAAATAATGTAACATGATTGTTAATGTAATTGTTTTGTCATTGATATGAGTGTTGCTGTCATATATATATATATATATATATATATATATAGTAAAATACCAAGCTTGCAGCGGAGAATTAGTGTGTTAAAGAAGTAATGAAAAAGAAAAGGAAACATTTTGAAAATAACGTAACATGATTGTCAATGTAATTGTTTTGTCACTGTTGTGAGTGATGAGTGTTGTTGTCATATATATATATATATATATATATATGCATATATATATATATATACACACACACACATATAAACATATATATATACATACACATATATATATACACACACACATATATACATACATATATATATATACATATATGCACATACATCCACATATATAAACATATATACATATACAGTACATACATATCTACATCTACATATATACATATACACACATATATATATATTATACTCTTTGGGGTGCGAGCAACTGTTGCTGGGGGTGCCAGAATCCATCAAGGAAGAAAAATGAAAAACATTATTTGTACAAAATCTTAATTTATTTATCCATTCCTAAATAATTAAATGGGCAGGCTATTTCATATCAGTGCAATACACTGCTTGTTAAAACGGATGACTCCCGCTCTTACGTGCAAGTATGCGTGGATATTATGAACTATCGTATCTGTTCAAGTTCTATTTAAATTTTAAATAGAAGGAATTTTTATTTAGTCGACAGAAATATCTTTGGTAGGAATGTGAGTTAAATGTAGGCATCATTGCATAAATTTTTCATCACTATAGAACTGTAAAGAGTAAATTCGCCTTACGTTCCAACCAAAGATATTTGTGTCGAATAAATAGAACTTGAAAAGATATATTTTTTCGAATGTAATCGCGCAATTCAGATTGAGTTGACGCGCACTACATCGAGCCCGCGTGCTATTGTGGTTTCGCCTGCGTGCCTCAATAAGTCACCCTCCCCTCGCTCTTACTCTTTTACCGTTCATCTAATTATTACACTGAGTATGACTTTACCAAAACAATCATTGATGGCGAATAAAGTATCCATTATTCATAAAGCTTCAGTTGGTGATCTGTCTTTCTGTGTTAACCGCATATTTTTTCATACGTCTCAAACCAAGGGAATGCGAGGGTAAAATGAATCAGGAAGCTCTGATATATATGTATGTGTGTATATATATATGTATGTATATATACAGTATATTGAAATAGTTTTATGTGAAATAATGCAAAGAGGGCACGACACGTGTTTCGCCCTAATTTTGGGGTCATTAGGCGTACATACTCAGTGCACCCCCTTTCGGGAATCGAACCTTGGACGTCGGCGCTAGAGGCGAAGCCTCTTCCATTGCGCCACGGCGTGTGGTTTGGCTGTTTGAGAGTATGTAGATCGGGGTACACTTCGCAGCGGAGAAGTAGTGTGTTAAACAAGTTATGAAAAAGAAAAGGGAACATTTTAAAAATAACGTAACATGATTGTCGATATACAGTAATTGTTTTGTGAGTGTTATGAGTGTTGCTGTCATCAAGGATTTGATTATCATTTCTTTCAATCAGGTTCGTATTTGTGGGATGTGTTGTGTTCAAGTTGCATTCCGTGTTTGTGAATCGTTGTAAAGATAAGAGGTTTCATTCATCGATTCGTTTCTTACTGGATCAATAAACAGCTCGTCTTCCTCTTTATCTGAGACGTGACACACTGCATGCACGATTTTTTTTACACTGTCTTCCTTTAGCGGGACATTGACTTTTTCCAGCGTGTGCTTTGTTTCTGCAGTAGCTGCACTTATGAATATGTTTGTATGTGTCACACGCTTCATATTTTTTTTCCTGCCTTCTCAATTATGTAATTCAGTTTTTGTTCAGCACTCTTTGGAACTGTTGCTTTTTGTCTGTGCACTGCGTCAGTTCACGTGAGCCGCTCGGTGTACATGCATCGAAGGTTCCCAGCTGTGCTGGTGCCATCCCATGCGATGTCCACGGCTGTATTTAATGTTAGCTAAGACCCGGCACTTAAAAGTTTCTCTCGCAGTTTCGCTGAGTTTGTGCCAAACAGAACCCTGACCATCTCATCTTCGTCTGCATAAGCACAGTCCTTCAGCCGTGAATATTTAGCAGCAGTGTTTCTAGTGGATTGCCGCTGATGGACGGCCTTATATGGGCAGGCACTAAATTACGTGGGAGGCGTAACTCCACCTCCCACGGCCATCGAGCAGAAGTCTATTATAGTATATGGACGAAAAAATAGGTTCCAGTTATGACCATTACGCATAGAATTTCGAAATGAAACCTGCCCAACTTTTGTAAGTAACCTGTAAGGAATGAGCCTGCCAAATTTCAGCCTTCTACCTACACGGGAAGTTGGAGAATTAGTGATGAGTCAGTGAGTGAGTGAGTGAGTCAGTCAGTAAGTGAGTGAGTCAGTGAGGGCTTTGCCTTTTATTAGTATAGATGCAGGATATGCCAACAGGCGAAACTAAATACACAGTAGAAAATAGACAAGTAACTGAAGAATCAGTTTTATGTCAAGGACACACACACCAACTTCAGCCTGTATCAGCTTAATATGTCAAACTGTGATCACTGAAAGTTGATGCCCGAATATCTGGGCATCTGTAGAAACACTGTGAACACCTGCACCAGTCCAGTGGCAGCATGCATTCATATAAGTAATTACAGGCAATAAGCGCACATACAGAAAACAATAATTAGTATGCTTCAGTGAAAATTGCATCAACTCCTTAAAATTTATTTGCTTATACATACAGTGATCATACGTATATGTCAAAATATAATTTCACTCACAGTCCTTATTGGTGTGACCACAATTACTATGAATATGAAAATAATTACACATTATTAAGTGTGAGGGTGTCTATCAAAGTATACATGTGCATCTTGTTTTACATCTTTAGAAACAATAAGGCTAATGAGCCAGTTATAAAATTCAAATAATTATCAGTCATTATCGTCTCAGTCTTTTCCCATTTCATGTATATTTAAAACGTAGCTTAAAGTCAGGAGATTCTCTCTCCTGAGTGTATCATTGTCTAGCAGAACTGCTTAGTTAAACGTTTCTTTCATTAAAAGTCTATTAATCTCAAAATGTCTAGTCTCTACATGGGAAATGGATGTTGAACATTATAAATATTCAATTTTTAAAATCGCTCTGTTGATTCTATTTGATTATCAAAAAAACTATATATATATAATATATACGTATATATATCGACCGTTATGACATCATTAATTGAGAGAGGGCGAGATGTTATTTGCTGCCATGTCACCATTAGCGGGCTATCAGAGCAATGGAGGAGACACACAAGGCCAAAACAAGACTAGCAGTAGATTAGATAAACTTGGTTGTGCTCTTGTTCCGCTGTTCACTGAGAATCATCTACTCTTAGTACTGTTCCATGTAGTCCGGTCATGAGTCACTGCTAGTGCCATACCATCTTTAGAATTTCGAAATGAAACCTGCTTAACTTTTGTAAGTAACCTGTAAGGAATAAGCCTGCCAAATTTCAGCCTTCTACCTACACAGGAAGTTGGAGAATTAGTGATAAGTGAGTGAGTGAGTGAGTGAGTGAGTCAGTGAGGGCTTTGCCTTTTATTAGTATAGATTTATAGTGAAAATAGCAGACCCCCTTTCAATCTAAAGAAAATGTAGAAAATTTGTCCAAAATAAATAGCATGTGAGGGTGCTAAAACAAGAAAAGAAAGCTGTGCTTCTGAGCTTTCCATCTCAGTCGCTGGTAGTCAGCGACAAACTGACAGCCTCCTTCTGGTTCCAGATGGTTTTATAGCACTGATTCCCAGAAGGGATGTGTCCTAGTGACGTGGACCTGAAAGTGATGTCACTCACCTTCAGTTCAAAGTTCCCCTGAACTGTGGAAATGGAGATTATGTTAACAAGACCTCTCGACCTGAGGTGGTAGTACTTACCTGTGAATAGCTTTGAGGATGCTTCCTAATCGCATGTACCTGACAATATAGGGATGCATCAATACCATTTTTCTCAGACCACAGACTTGTTTTTCAGTATTCACCAATCCTGATACCATTGTAGTGAGTCTGGAAGATAGTATTTTGTTTATGTCCTTCACCTGTCAACTTCACTGTTAACATCAAATATACAGTAAGACTCAATTTGGAATAAAATAATTCAGAATTGAATAAATAACTCAAAGTAGGGTCCATTACACAGAATAGATTACAACACCATTTTTAAAATGTCTACAATTTCACAGAAAAAAAATCAAAAGTCTCATACAATTAATGTATTTAAACTAAACCAACACTGTTTCAAGTTTTTCAACATGGGATGCAATAGTACAACACAATGTCCACAGAAATTTGGCTGAACATAACAAGATGGCTAGCTCAGTGGCGTTAAAGTATACAGTTCAAAAGTCACTGGGGAAGACCTTTCATTGAACAGGTCTACAACTCTTTTGGTAAAGTAAGTGCCAGATTCCTTTTGATGAAGAGAAGCATCTCTGCATGTTCAGCTGTAAACTTGTTTCTAGTTTCATTAACAATATGTGACAATGCACTAAATAATCTTTGACTCTACACTACTGCATTTTTACAGCTGTATAGCAGCAGCTACTAGAACACAGTGCATTGTTGCCAGTGCAAGTTCATGTTTGATCTCATTAAACATAAGCTTCAAACCACTCAGTTGGTCCTTCCAGTGACTTTTGGTAGGTTGTGCCACATAATCCTGACCAGCTTCTTCTAGCCACATAATTCCTGCAGCTCCAGCAACACCATCCCTTTGGCCTCCATGACGGTATTGATAATTGAAAAGAACTGATCCTTATATCTATAACAGGAAACATTTTTTTCTGATGATATGCATGCCAGTTTTATGTCTAATCCAAAGACAGTTTTTGATACTTAAAAACATTTTATGTAAGTAATTGAGGAGATTATTCCAAAATGCTAAATATTTAACAAATTTTGACAATTAAGGATTTTATTTTAATTAGCTAGAAGTAATGAATAATAAATTCTTGAAGTTTATTAACGCATAGTCATGTTCAGGACACAAATTTGTGAAAATGTATTGCTAACACATCCATCCATCCATTATCCAATCCGCTATATCCTAACTACAGGGTCACAGGGGTCTGCTGGAGCCAATCCCAGCCAACACAGGGCACAAGGCAGGAAACAAACCCTGGGCAGGGTGCCAGCCCACCGCAGTATTGCTAACACATATAGTTTAAAAAAAATATCTATCTATATACAGTATATCTATCTATCTCTATATACAGTATATCTGTATTTCTGTACATACTTTATTAGGCACACCTTGCTAGTACCAGGTTGGACCCCATTTTGCCTTCAGAACTGCCACAGGTCTTCGTGGCATTGATTCAACAAGGTGCTGGAAACATTCCTCATGGATTTTGGTCCACACTGACATGATAGCATAATGCAGTTACTGAAGATCTGTTGGCTGCATATCCATGATGCAAGGCTTCCGTTCCACCACATCCCAAAGGTGCTTTGTTGGATTGAGATCTGGTGACTGTGGAGGCCATTTCAGTACAATGAACTCATTGTCATGTTCAGGAAACCAGTTTGAGATGATTTGAGCTTTGTGACATGGTGCGTTATCCTGTTGGAAGTAGCCATCACAAGATGGGTACACTGCAATCGTAAAGGGATGGACATGGTGAGCAACAATACTCAGGTAGCCTGTGGCATTTAAACGATGTTCAATTGATACAAAGGAGCCCAAACTATGCTAAGAAAATATCAGCTACACCATTACGCCACCACCACTGGCCTGAACCGTTGTTACAAAGCAAGATGGATCCATGCTTTCATGTTGTTGACGCCAAATTCTCACCCTACCATCTGATTGTAGCGGCAGAAACCAAGATTCATCAGACCAGGCAACATTTTTCTATTCTTCTATTGTCCAGTTTTGGTGAGTATGTGTGAATTGTAGCCTCAGTTGTCTGTTCTTAGCTGACAGGAGTGGTACCCGGTGTGGTCTCCTGCTGCTGTAGCTCATCTTCTTCAAGGTTTGAAGTGCTGTGCATTCAGAGATGGTCTTCTGCATACCGCGGTTGTAATGAGTGGTTATTTGAGTTGCTGTTGCCTTTCTATCAGGTTGAACCAGTCTGGCCATTCTCCTCTGACCTCTGGCATCTCACCCAGAGAACAATGACATTGAATTCATGCCTAAATGCACTGAGTTGCTGCCATGTAATTGCCTGATTGGATATTTGCATTAACAAGCTGTAGACAAGGTGTAACTAATAAAGTGACTGGTGAGTATATATACATATATATGTTTAGCAGGCACTATATATCATGTCTATGATGCGCTTCTGGATGTCTGCTTACTGGCCGACCAACCACAAGCGATACCCGTAGGTAACCACCCAAATATCAGATTGTGATGAGACCTATACATATATATATATAAATATATATATATATATATATATATATATATATATATATATATATATATATATATATATATATATATATATTGTGAACTTGGACCCGGACACAGACAGATGGACAACATAGTTCCACCACACACTGTTTATTTACAATAATATGTACAAATTGAACGTGCACCACAAAACCCCAGTGCCTTCTGCACCGATTCCCCAAAGTCCAGGGCTCACAGTTCCTGTGCCTTTCTTTCCTGGCCCCCTCCAGTCCTCTCTCCAGCTCTGTCCACTTCCATCCGACATCCACTGCTGACTGGAGGGAGGCGGCCCCTTTTATAGGAACCCGGATGGGCTCCAGCTGCTTCCCGGCAATCTCCCGCTGACACACCCCCGTGTGGCGGAAGTGCCGGCTGCGCACCCGGAAGCCGTCCGGGTGTCCCCTGTCGTCTTCCCCCCGGCACTTCCTGGTGTGGCGGCAGTGCCGGACTCCTGGAATAATCAGGCACTGGGGCGCCGCCTGGCGGTGGCCACGGGTCCCTACAGGGCTGGGCTTCCAAGCCCTCTACCCGAGGCCTCCAGTATAACCAGGACGGACGCCCCCTCTCGGCCTGGAGGAGGCACAAGCCATATATGTGTGTGTGTGTGTGTGTGAGTGTGACAATGAGATATATTCCATTGAATACATTTTTAATAGTGAATATATGGAACATTAAAATAATAAATTGGGGTAGAAGTATGTGATCTTTCTTATACAAAAACAAAAATCGCATGGCTCTTGTAAAATTATCAATTTGAATGCCAGGTTGTCAGTATTGATGCAGACACACATACCAATAAAACCAACATGTATGCTTTATGTTTGGAGCTTGTTTGCAGTGTTACAGTAAATAACAAAACTCTACACCAATAATAATTCTCATTATGAAACAGTGATGAAGCACAGCATGGATTTCTATCCCATCACATTCTGTCACAAAACAGAAGCATTGAATATTGTTTTTTGCAAAGAAACTCAGTCTTCATGTCTATAGAAATACATTTACTTGTAATAAAGTAAAATTAGTATGTATGTTAAGTGCCCCTTGAGCATTTCATTCCATCGATTAAAACACTAAGTGAAAACCAGCCGTTTATCATGTCTGAAACAAAGTCTTCAATTACAAACAGCTTAGAAAGTAATGAGACTGCATGCTGCATGTTGAATGTGAGTGAACATCTTTTTATAAGTCCAGTCAAAAATCCTCAATCGAATTGAAATCTAAACTCTACCTTAGTCACTCCAGGACAGTAAAATTGTTGTCTTCAAGCCATTTATGTGTAGCTCTGGTTTTATGCTTGGAGTCATTGTCTTGTTGGAAAACAAATCTTCTCCAGTGTTACAAGATTGTGGCAGACTACATCAGGTTTTCCTCCATGATTTCCTCACATTTTATTGCATTCAGTTTCCCCTCTGCACTCACAAGCCTTTCAGGGCCTGCTGCAAGAAGCATCCCTACTGTGCGGCGCTGCCACCACCAGTTTTATGTTGTGTTTTTGATAATTAGAATCTTCTTCCAGTTGACCTCAGGGTCTTCCATGTACCTTCCTGCAAGGTGATCACCTTTTATGGGTATTGTAGATTTAATATTCCAGCATTCAGTTTTGTTTGCTTAATGTTTGCTCTGCTTGTTGTTAATTATTAGAAAATAATTGATAGAACGAACTACACAGCAAAAAGGCAAATTAAGAGGAAAAGAAGAAAAGAGAGTTAAGCCATTACAGCTATAATAAAAATGCAAATACCTGTATTTCTAAATTTCTTATAATTGTAAAAGTCATACTGCTGTGTTCTCTGAAAATCAGCTAATTAAATGAGATCAGTGATTCAGAAACTGGTTGGAACAGAATCTTGCAACCAGATGGGGGAGTTTGAATACCAGTGATTTAAAAAATAAAAAGTTCAGTCGATATTGTTAAGTATGCATTGCTGGTAAATGAATTATACAGTCTTATATTCTAAATATATTTGCTTCTTTTGTATTATTGTGTTATAAATAACAAACAAAATCTGGGATGGCCTACCTAGAAATGTTATAGAACTGTAACAATATATACAAATACATTGTAAACAAGAGAAAAAAACAATGATAAAGATTTGGGGAGTCCACTCTGTAACTACCAGCACATAGTGGTAGAGAGTAATCATAAATGACAGAGTCAACCATATAGATTGATGTTGCAAGTGGTGGGTTTGACTTTTATATTTTCTTGGCAGGAACAGGCGGGTTAGGAAGGGAAGTGAGGTCAGTAAAAGTGCGTGGACTGGAACTGAAAGTACGTGGATCTTTAAGTGGTCTTCCTTTCTGAAAGTCTGCGAAAGAGGGAGAACAGGCATTAGTGCAATTCATCAACCCCATCTCCGTTGCTTATCCTCAGCTAAGCCCTTAGACTGACCCCCATGGGCACGTGTGTGACAACATATATTGTCACCGATGTGTACATTTGAGACAGGTTAAGGGCTCAAGTGCTGGTAATTCTCCACCAATCCAGCATGCAGCACTGTGTGATAATGCTCTCTCTTTTCATCCCTCTGCAGGCCATAAGTCTGACAATTGTCATTCAACGATATCACTTCTGTTGTCCATCCATCTGCAATCGTATCTTCCTTCTCAGCAGCCATATGAATAGGACTCCGGTCTGAAAAGACTCAATTTTGCGTTTTACATGCTTTAATTTTTGATCAAAGCTATTTCAGTTATACAGGGTTTGGCCACAATTGCTCCAACACTCTCACTATCTGTTTTGATCTTATTATGATATACTAGGGGACTTTGCCCCCTGCTTGCATCCCTCGCCAACCCCCCCAAATCACCCACCCCTGGGCTGCCACTTCGCAACTCTGCCTCTCGTGTTGTGAAGAAGGGGGGCTGAACACACCCCAAAGAGACGCGGTTGCTCTTCTGACACCCCCTCTTAAGCGGTGATACAATGGAAAAACAAATAGTTTTTTTTACCTCCTCTTTGCACGATCAGCTGCTAGCTTGCTGCTGCTGATGCTGCTACCGTGCTGCATGATCTGCATCTCGCGCGGCGCACTTCTGTCTTATCACCTATGTCCATATATTCGATCTCTTTTCGCTTTTACCTTTTCATCAATATTGCATTGAATTTTGATTCTGTTTTTGGAATTACATCATGCCAATGTAACGTGTAACTATCATTTCTTTCTCTCTACAAGAAATGTGTCTGACAATAGCATTCCCACAAATGAGAAATGATTTCTCTTGTGGGATTTCACTTTCTCCAAACAACACATCTTTTAATTCTCGTGGATATGCCTCTTCATTGTGAAGAAACACTACTTTTTTTTCTCTGATGGCAACACAAATTAGACGATCTACAAGTCTCCGACTTAAAGTTTAAATCCAAACCATATATTCGATCTCTTTTCGCTTTATTTCACTGAGTAATAATTTCCATTTATTTGCACTAATGCGATCTTAACTATCCTTTTTTTGAGACTTTAGAATTTTTGTACTTCCATTATCTCTAATCTGCTCTGCAAGACTCATCTTGCGGGACATGAAAGTGTCTCTCTGAGAAAATCACGTCTCGTCTCCTTCCAACCTTACAAGATTTTTTTTTATAATAGAGAGACATATATTGTATATTTATAAGGAATTACAAGAATGTAAAATAAATTATAATAAATTGAATCCTAAACAATAATTTTTATTACTTTGTCAGAATATAAATAAATATAATGTACTACTCCACGACCCTGTATGTGAGTATAGAACTTCAAAAGATGAATTCTGAATATTACTTTTTTAAAAATGTCAGCATATTTAAAATAAAATTACTGAATGTGGTATTTTAATAGGTGTCAGGTATTTTGAAAAAAAGCAAATATTGGACGCATTGAAGGCTCACTGTGAGCACTTATTTAACTCTTTAAAGAACTCACATTGCTAAATTTTCCCTATCTGGTCCTGGAATGAACTAGCATCTATTAAGGGATGATGTTAAATGTTGAAATCACTGAATTGTTGAGTATATAAAGGGGTACAAGATCCCAGAGAGTTTTTGCGATGACCCTGTACTCTGGATTTGCAAATACAGCACTTATGCAGCACTTTTATGTAAACATATAAGCCATTAAGCAGAATATGGTACTAAGAACTGAAAAACACTCGTATCTTTAAATTACCCAACCAATGGTACTTGTTGCATCTATTTTCACTTAGTTCATGGCTCTGTAATGCACTTAAAGCACATTATGATTAATAAAATGATTCTACATCCTGAACACTAAAAATGATGTTTTGAGAAGGGCTTTTTTTAACATTACAAAATAAGACAAGAATGGCATCTGTTCACAAAAGAATCCATTGACTATTTTTCTTCTAATTTTTAATTAAATGTTTATTGTGACAGGGAGCTGGCAGAGATTTGTACCTCAGTTTTTAAATGCTAAAAATGTTTTGTGGACTATGTGGAAAAAAGTTTATTTAGTTTTGAATTTTTCCCTAACACCAAGAACAGAAATTTAAGGACACTTTCAAAGCAGGGCAGAATCTTCTTTGCTTACTTACAGTAGCTATAAATACCATATATGCATATATAGGTTTCATTACAGAATTCGCTAAGGCAGGGGTTCTTAAAGTTTTTAATCTGAGGACCCAAACAAAAAAATCAGAACCATACTTTCATTATTATAATATTATTATTATAATATTAGTAGAGCCTTAAATAGACCAACAACAATGGCCATAAAAAAACAGTAGACATTTGTTTCCTTTCAATCATTTCTCTCACATGAATAATAATAAACAAGAAAAGTGGAAAGCAATTGAATTGTTAATAAAACAATACATTTTCTTTATAAATAGTGAATTGAATTCTGAGGTACTGTAAATGCTCAGGTATAGCTGACAGAAATAAAAAAGTTGAGTTGTTGCACGAGATTTTGGTGCACAGAATGAATGGTCATTTAACTTAAAGTCACTTGACTTATGGGGGCGGCACGATGGCGCAGTGGTAGCGCTGCTGCCTCGCAGTAAGGACACCTGGGCTTCCTTCCCAGGTCCTCCCTGCGTGGAGTTTGCATGTTCTTCCCGTGTCTGAGGGGGTTTCCTTTGGGTGCTCCGGTTTCCTCCCACAGCCCAAAGACATGCAGGTTAGGTGCATTGGCGATCCTAAATTGTCCCTAGTGTGTGCTTGGTGTGTGCCCTGCGGTGGGCTGGCACCCTGCCCGGGGTTTGTTCCTGCTTTGCGCCATGTGCTGGCTGGGATTAGCTCAAGCAGACCCTCGTGACCCTGTGGTAGGATATAGTGGGTTGGAGGATGACTGACTGACTGACTGACTGACTTGACTTATGGAGCCAAGTAAGGAATAAAGTAGTTAAAATAGTCAAAGAATTAATGACTGTAGTTTATTTACCTTGTTGTAAAGAGCATTTTATGTTTAATTTTTTTTTCAAATGCATTTATCCTCGCTTTCTAGACAGGTGTTTATTACTCATTTATTTCATTTTAACCTTAGTAACTACTTTGGTGGTTCCTATAAGATTAGGCAAACTTCATGTGCTCAAGCTTTAAGCCATGTTTGGTTAATCCTTTAGTCACTTTCAGTCCTTGTCCTTATGCTCTAATCATTTGTTGTTACAACTTCATTTAAGGATATACTGTAATAATTTGTAAAATATTATATATTGACTAAAAATTCCGTACCTCCAGTCATAAATAACTATCAAATTTACTAACAATCTGATGATGAATCAGTTTCTCAAAATAACATTGGAAACAATTTAAGAAAGAGTTGCTACTCTTATTTGGTCCAGTAGAAGATAAGCATTCATTTCAATCTTGTTTAATATATTCAATATGTAATTAATGGAATCCATTAGTTATCCAGATCCTCTGAGAGCTTTGTATTACAAGGTGTATGGACTCTTTGCAAAGCTATGCTTCAGATATAATCATCAAATTACACATTTCTGACTTGAAGTACAATTCAGAAACTTTGTTAAAAGGAACTTGCCTAACTTATCTAACCTTCTACCAACATCTATGGTTGAATCTATAATAAATAGTAATGATGACAATTTTGGTTTTATATTCAGAGTCTATCTAATAATTTCAAGTGCTGCGTTAGACCTACTCTAGTGTATGCGAGTGTGATGTAGGCTGTGAAATATGCACAATTCAGCAAACTGAGATGAGAATGCTGAGATGGATGGCTGGTGTGTCTTTATGATAGCGTTGAACTAATGAAGATATTTGTGACATGTTTTGTGCTGAAGACGTTGCAGAAGATATGCAACAGACCAGACGCAGATGATTTGGGAATGTTCAGAAAAGAGAGGATGATGCACAGATTAAGAAAATTCAAAGTGTCAGTGTAGATGGGAAGCGTCCAAAGGACAGACCCAAGAAAGTATGGTGTGAAGTTGTGCATGTTGAAAATTGAGGATGCTCAAGACAGAGCCAAGTGGAGGCAACTGAGCCATATTTAAAGCATACTCCAGTTGACCAGGAAAATGGCCTTTACATACAGGTGCCGGTCATAAAATTAGAATATCATGACAAAGTTGATTTATTTCAGTAATTCCATTCAAAAAGTGAAACTTATATATTAGATTCATTCATTACACACAGACTGATGTACTTCAAATGTTTATTTCTTTTAATTTTGATGATTATAACTGACAACTAATGAAAGTCCCAAATTCAGTATCTCGGAAAATTAGAATATTGTGTTAATCAGCTAATTAACTCAAAACACCTGCAAAAGCCTTTAAATGGTCTCTCAGTCTAGTTCTGTAGGCTACACAATCATGGGGAAGACTGCCGACTTGACAGTTGTCCAAAAGACGACCATTGACACCTTGCACAAGGAGGGCAAGACACATAAGGTCATTGCTAAAGAGGCTGGCTGAATTGTGTCCAAGCACATTAATAGAGAGGCGAAAGGAAGGACAAGATGTGGTAGAAAAAAGTGTACAAGCAATAGGGATAAGAGAGGATTGTGAAACAAAACCCATTCAAAACTGTGGGGGAGATTCACAAAGAGTGGACTGCAGCTGGAGTCAGTGCTTCAAGAACCACCACGCACAGACGTATGCAAGACATGGGTTTCAGCTGTCGCATTCTTTGTGTCAAGCCACTCTTGAACAAGAGACAGCGTCAGAAGCGTCTCGCCTGGGCTAAAGACAAAACTGCTGCTGAGTGGTCCAAAGTTATGTTCTCTGATGAAAGTAAATTTTGCATTTCCTTTGGAAATCAAGGTCCTAGAGTCTGGAGGAAGAGAGGAGAGGCACAGAATCCAAGTTGCTTGAGGTCCAGTGTAAAGTTTCCACAGTCAGTGATGGTTTGGGTTGTCATGTCATATGCTGGTGTTGGTCCATTGAGTTTTCTGAGGTCCAAGGTCAACGCAGCCATCTACCAGGAAGTTTTAGAGCACTTCATGCTTCCTGCTGCTGACGAACTTTATGGAGATGCAGATTTCATTTTCCAACAGGACCTGGCACCTGCACAAAGTGCCAAAACTACCAGTACCTGGTTTAAGGACCATGGTATCCCTGTTCTTGATTGGCCAACAAACTCGCCTGACCTTAACCCCATAGAAAATCTATGGGGTATTGTGAAGAGGAAGATGCAATACACCAGATCCAACAATTCAGAAGAGCTGAAGGCCACTATCAGAGCAACATGGGCTCTCATAACACCTGAGCAGTGCCACAGACTGATCGACTCCATGCCACGCCACATTGCTGCAGTAATCCAGACCAAAGGAGCCCCAACTAAATATTGAGTGCTGTACATGCTCATACATTTCATGTTCATACCTTTCAGTTGGCCAACATTTCTAAAAATCCCTTTTTTGCATTGGTCTTAATTGTTATTCTAATTATCCAAGATACTGAATTTGGGACTTTCATTAGTTGTCAATTATAATCATCAAAATTAAAAGAAATAAACATTTGAAATACATCAGTCTGTGTGTAATGAATTAATCTAATATACAAGTTTCACTTTTTGAATGGAATTACTAAAATAAATCAACTTTGTCATGATATTCTAATTTTATGACCAGCACCTATATATGATAATGATGATGATGATGATCTAACAATTTCAAAATGTTCACCTCTTGACAATCTTAGGCAAAAATGTGAAAGATTATAATGCACTAGTGAGACCGCATCTGTAGTATTGTGTGCAGTTCTGGTCACAATACAACTAAAAAAGACATAGCAACTCTTGAAGCTGTGCAGAGGGGAGCAACTAGGAGCATCCTAGTTGACAGACCTAATCCAGATCTTCAAAATTCTCAGAGGCATTCATAAAGTAGATCCTTCAGAATTCTTTCAGCTTAAGGATGAATCACGTAGTTGAGGACACCAGTAGGAATTAAGGGAAGTGCATATAGGACTGAAGACACAAAGCACTTCTTCAAACAATGAGTTATGACAGTCTGGAAAAAAACTGTCGAGACATGTAGATGAAGAAGAAATAATGACAGCCTTTAAGAATTATCTGGATGAAATATTGGGAGAGCTTGGCTACTAGCTACAAAAATGAGCTTGATGGACAGAATAATTTTCTCATGGTTGTTAAATTTCTTATGCTCTTATGAAAGGAACTACCTGAATATGTTTTCAGGTAAGAAGTGGGAATCAACCATTTATGAGATACATTGTTTTTCAGTCTGTGCAAAGTATGGTGTAATTCAGACCAAAACTTATGTTATACTCCTCAGTCTCAACTAAAATGATCTAAAATCTCCCAGGGACAAAATCTTACTTGTGAATGAGTCTGCCAAGCATTCGTCTTTCTAAGCTGTAAGTTTATGAAATGCCCTACATTCAGGCTATTCTGAGAAAAGTATGTTCTTCAATGTTTTATTTCTAATTACTCTAAATCCCTTAACAGCATTATTTTACATGAACAACAACAACATTTATCTATATAGCACATTTTCATACAACAAAATGTAGCTCAAAGTGCTTTACAAAATAAAGAATAGAAAAATAAAAGACACAGTAAGAAAATAATATAAGTCAACATTAATTAACATAGAATACGTAAGGTCCTATGGCCAGGGTGGACAGAAAAAACAAAACAAAACTCCAGATGGCTGGAGAAAAAAAATAAAATCTGCAGGGATTCCAGACCATGAGACCGCCCAGTCCCCTCATCACACCAGATGGGATAGAAATATGCAATGGAGACTCTATGGTGATCTCATGCACTACTTTGCTTACCCAGATGGAAGGATCCTAACCCACCATCCATAGATAAATTAAAAATGATACCTTATAATATGTAAATGTTTAAAAAAACACATTTTATTTACAAGGAACAGTCCAGGTTTTTTTAGGAAATCAAAAATAATTATTTAATACTGTTCTAAAATAATCTTGCTGGGAGCCTACTTAATTCAGCTCTCCCTGCAGGCTATGCTTTGGTTTCTTTGAATCTGGACTGGTTTAATCACGTTTGATGATGCATGTTTTTTTTTATCCTTGGATATATAAATTACAAAAATATGACTAAAATGTATCATTTGTGTTCATCTGCCATATTTGCTTTCACAGTCCTTTTTACTGTGTTCCCATATAACAAGTTTACATGTGACATTTGTTTTAAATACATTAATATTAAACTATTTTTAATTGTACCCTCAATTTTCAAATGCATGCAAATTTCTCAATTATAATAATTTCTCATTCAAAACATTTAAATTTACAAGAGTCAAGGTTAAAATTTCGCCAGAAATGTGTCAAAGCTAAAGCTTTCAAATCTTTTAAATGTCACCTGGTATGTAGTTTATGTTGCTTTTAAATGTTGTTTGAATGACTAAGTATTGTCAAGCCTTCTTTAACGTGTAGAGACTGGAGACATTGGCATTTGGCGCCCTCAGCTGGTGAAACATGTTAAATGACAAAAAGGAGAATTGATGATGGTAACTCTTTATAATACAGCGCTGTCAGTCACTTTTCAACACAAAACCTTTGTTAAAGTTTGTTATGTAACAGTCTGTGCCTACTATGACTACTCTAGGTAACCTCTACGCTAAAGCAATGCTTGTTAGATGCTAGAATTTTTGTGGAAGTTAAGCAAAGTTTTATTCTTTCATTAGGAAAAATGTTTCTGTAGTGTCTTGAAACAATATTACTGTTTCTAAAAGGAACATCTTGATGAGCATTCCTTGAAGTATCTAAGCAGATGTTTCCCCAAAAGCAATACCTTCTTCTTCTATATGGCAGGCATTTTATATTTGGTTCATAACAAAAAAAATTCTGGTGGTCACATCTCAACTACTACTAAACTTGTAATGTAGAAAAAGCGGAGCATGCAACTCAGCCAGGGTAATCGGTTGCTTTTAATCTGAGAGATCCTGTAAAGCATAATTATGCTACTGTAGCTTTTTAAAAATAATTCTAGTAACAGTTTTAGCAAATTAAGGAACTCGCCACATATTATTAATGGATATTTTATGCTTTGAAATAAATTAATTTTCCAGTAAAAACTGATAGTTATGTATTTATTTAGGAGAGAAGGTGGCATTATCCTAGTGTAAGCGTAAAAATGTTGATTGGTTAGGAAAAAAAGGTTACCTTAAAGTGATAACTTTTGTATACAAAGCAGATTAGTAAAAAACAAATGATAGCTATTCCTTGACTTCTTCATATATTAGTATACTAGCAGGGGTGCCTAGACCTGCCAACTGGCACTGTCCAAAGTGGGGGCACCAATTCAATTTTGAAGCAAAACTTATGCAAAATATGGTGGAGACAGGATAAACACACAAACACACACAAACAATGATTCAGCTTTATATATTTCATTAACTTGCAGGTAGCAATTTGTAGACACTGGTAATTGAACAACATTTTAAATATTCTTGCTCTTTCAGTAATATTATATGCACTGTTATGTACTAAATCTATCATATGTGTAAGGTATAAATTTGTTTGTAAACATTTTTAAAAATCACTTTTTATCTTCCTACTGTGTTTGTATCATTTAAAGAATGCATTGTTTAAGAAAGTAGGGCTTCATTTGATTTTAAAAAGCGTAAGAACTGACTTTCCTTATGATATTTCATGTCTGGTGGCACAACAGGTAGGATTTCTGCTACTTTGTTTCTTCGAAGATTGCCCATGCTTCCATTTCCTATTCCACTTGTCTAGTTAGGGTGTCAGTTGCCAGTTCTAGCAGCAGTAATGTTTCTAATTGGAGTTTGCGTTAATTCCCTCTGCTTCTCTGTAGATTCTGCGTTTTCTGTTACAGTCCAATGATTTGCTGTTGTTTTGATTAGCAACATTTAATTATTGGAGCCTGAGTAAGAGTTTGCCCTGAGATGGACTGACATTTCTTACAGGACCGGTCCCGTCTGTATGAGAAAAAAATGATTTCAGGAAGTTAATGAATTGATCATGAAATCTACCCTTCCTAATTTCACATTCTCTGAACTTATTAATGTGTGTGGGCTGCTGTAACACTGCAGTTTCCTGTCGCCATCAACCAAGCATCTACATGTCTATGCTTCTATTTCAAAAGTATTCTTCAATTTTATTTGACTCACCTCTGTTATCAAATAGAGGAACAACCTAGCCGTCAGTTTTTTTGTGCTCCGTTTTTAACTTCTTTTTTTAACTGGATCTACAACTTTGTTTTTAACGGTCCCCACTGTTATCCTACATCTGTGCTTTATGCGGCTTTTTACTAACTTTGAAATGTGTTAAAATTGAATATTACACTAGCCACGATACCCACTGAAGACAGGTTATAGAGTAAATAAAAAACATTTGTTGTCTCTTCCCCTGTATTTGCGTGTGTGAACATCTCTCTACCAGTGTTACCCTTCTCTCGAGCGCATTCCCATGAAGCCTTCCACTCAGACTCTGTTATTATTTTTGAGGCTGCTTTCTCTCATCCTTATCCACCTTTATACTTGTCGTCTTTGAAGGTGACTCTCCGCACACTCGCATTTCCTCTTTCATTGCGTCACCAAAGCCAAACTAACCAATCAGATTACTCAGAGGGACTGAACAATGAGACTTTAGTGCACAGGTGTTGAACTCCGGGCCTGGAGGGCCGCAGTGGCTACAGGTTTTCATTCTAACCCTTTCCCTAATCAGTGACCAGTTTTTACTGCTAATTAATTTCTTTTCCCTTCATTTTAATAGCCATGTTTGTAAGGGTTCATTGCTCTGAATTGATTCTTTTCTTCATTAAATGGCAGCCAAACAGAAATGAGATGTGAAACGAGCCAACAGATGACCAGCTTAACTGGGGCTTCAAACTCTTGCCAATTTCACTCCAACCAGTTCCTTAATGAGAAGCCAATTATTGCTGTTAATTAAACCAATTACTTAATTCCACAGCTTGTTGTTGCTCTTATTCTGCCACAGTAGACATTTCCAAAACTGCTGATTTTAATTTTTTTCTAAGAACGTCATCAAGATGTTTTGGTGACCTGAGAGATCAACCTTACTGAGGCCATCACCTTTCTTTATGTTCAGATAACGTGGTTAGCTGGTGATGTGGCAGCTTGCTTTTTGTCTCATTATTGTTTGGCTCTTCATTAAGGAAAAAAAAGAACTAAAGGGCCTGAGTCATGTTAATTAAAACAAAGGCAAAAGAAGTTAATTAGCAGCAAAAACTGGTCACTAATGAAGAAGATGGTTAGAATGAAAACCTGCAGCCAGTACGGCCCTCCAGGACTGGAGTTCGACACCCCTGCTTTAGTGTTTTATGATATACTAGATTGTTTACTGTTTTTTTGTTACAATGTTTTTCACTATATAGTATAGCCTAATACACAACACTTTTTTTCTTTTAACAGTTTATTTTCCTGTTTTTAACCTTACTTAATATAACAATTAGAATGAACGAACAATGTAGTAAGGCTGGCGTACCAGTGATAACCATGTTAAATAGTTCCAATGAAAAAGAGGAGAAGAAAAAAACAGTGTGGTGTACTGGTGCTTCTTCATGTGTCTTAGTTGCAAACGATCAATACTTTCTAAAGCAAAGGGTAATAAAGGCATTGGACCGCAGGAGCCATGGTCAGAGGTGGGGCCAATGATTAATTATTTAGGTCCTTTTCTTCAGTTCAGAGATGGGAAGAAGAAAATGGGTAAGTGGCCATATTACAACTAAATCCTTTCCATGTGTACTCCTCACATCTATTCCCAAAAACAACACACCATACCCACACATGGCATGGAATGTCTGAAAGTGGTGTTGAATAGAATTTTACTGTTGTGTTTCATTTACCAGTTATTCCACTACCACTCCTTAAAACAAGGGATTGAAATGTGACTCGTTTCTTTCTTACCGTTTTCTCTTTTGTTTTTGAACTGTTTACTTTTCTTGCACATTTTCCTAAATTACTTTTTGTTTTTTTTTTCTGTGGTGTTTCTACATTAATTGCAGGTGGGGAAGTTACCCTTATCCACCAGCAGATGCTGCTGTTGTGCAAAAATTGAATAAGTACATGGTAAATTCACTTTAATAATTGAATGTATTGTGAAAGTGTTTAGAGCAGGGGTCCTCAATCACGGTCCTAAAGGGCCGCAGTGGCTACGGGTTTTCATTCCAGCTATGTGTCCTAATTAGTACTCAGTCCTTGCTCATAATGATAGTTGCTGTTTAACTCTATGCCTTGTTAGTGTCTTTATTCATCAAAGACACATTTTAGTTACTTTGTAGATCAGAGGTCCTCAGTTACAGTCGTGGAGGTCTGCTATGGCTGCAGGTTTTCACTTTAACCAATTTCTGAATTAGAACCCTTTTATTTACTACTAAAGCAATATGTTTTTTGGGCTTAATTTTAGTTCTCTTTCCTGTTACCATTCAGAACCCTTAATTGCCTATTTTAGATTTTAGCAGCTGCATTTAAGTTTTAATTGTTGCCTATTTTCTTAATCAGACATTAGTTATTAATGAGCTGGAGATAACCATTAAACCAGCAGCTCTCCAGCTAACATGCTCTTCATGAAGTATCTGTGATGAAAATGTTTAGAAATGAATGAGAAGGGAAATGGAAGGACCGTTAAGTTTAAATCTATTCTGGACAAACACTTGGATAATGTTCTCACAGAAGGAAACTCTACAGTGCAAATAAAATTGCTCTTGGATGAATGCAAGCATTTACAAGCCAAACAGTTTTAATACCCAGTTTCATTATCAGCATGGACTGTCTTCTAATTAGGAAACTAGTTGGAATAAAAACCCCTCCAGGACTGTGACTGAGGACCCGTGGCTAAGAGGAAATTCAACTTTGTTATTGTAATCAAGATTTTCATGTTCTTATCTTATTTCTTTCTGGAATATGTGAAGTTTTCTTTGTACTATGTGCCACTAGCCTGCTTCCAGGCTGTTTGTGCTGGATTTTGAACCCAGCATTGTTCAAGGCATATCGTTTCTCATACATGTGCAAGTGCAGCCTTAGCTTTTAAATTCAGGGTAGAGCTCTGAAAGTGACCCATTGCTTAATGTTTGTGAAGCAAATTAAAGGATGTTTGGCCTTTTGTATTTTGCTCTTTTGGTGAAGTCATCCTCTTTTTATAAATCCTGTTGATTACTTATGTACAATATGATTCAGCACTCAGTCCATTGACAAAGCAATTAGACATTTATGAAGGTTCGTTTACATTTCTGATTTCAGTATTGAATATTTAATGTTGACTATCCTTTGGTATTTATACTGTACACAATAATATGTGGATAGATCTTCATTTTGGGAACTTTTTATGGTTTTTAATTCTCACCGGTGCTGATAGCCTAATACATTGTGAAATACATTTTCTATTCGTCATGTGAGGTTTACTGGAGGTTGTCTCCTACCTCCAGAACTGCTGCTACCACTCCAGTCTTCCACAGATGTAGCTCCAATGAGCTTTTCTCTCCCATGTCCACTCCCTGCACATTCATGTTGCTGGCTTTGCCTCACAGTGCTGTCTTCGGGTCAGAGGCAATGCCATTTGCACTCACTTTTCCTCAGTTCCATAAACAGATCCAAGCCAGGATCCTTCCAAAGTCTTGTTGGTGGCCACATACCCAGGCCAATGGATCTAAGGAGATGTGGGGGTCTCATAAGTGGTGTCCTTTAATCACTTGATCCTCTCCCTCTCTCACTCATACATGCACACACTCTTTGCATGGCTTTTTAGGATGACCTTGTCCCTTCTGTTAGTCACTTAGGTCCATATGACCCTAACAGAATTTTCTTTTAAAAAACTAGGGGGCTTCGCCCCCTGTCAGTGGCCACTTCTCCGAAACCCCTCTTAAACGGTGATACAATGGGAAACAAGTAAATTTTTTATTAACTCCTCTTTGCTCTAGCAGCTGCTGGCATGCTGCTGCCGCCACACGTGATCTGCGATTTGCTCACTTAACCATACCACCCCCCCCGCCCCTCAGCAGTAGGTGCCGTTGTGAATAGGGGGGTTGACGCGGCCGCTTCTCCAAAACCCCTCTTAAACAGTGATACATTGGGAAACATGTAACAGGTGTTTTTTTCACCTCCTCTTTGCCTGCTGCGTGTCCTGCATTTCGTGCAGTCCTTCGAAAATTTAAAAGCCTGTACATCACCTAAATATTTCATCTCTTTTTGCTGTTCTGTTATTTCCCCAAGTAATATTTTCAGTTTATTTGCGCAAATGTGATCCTTACTCTCATTTTTTGAGACTTTTGAATTTTCCTACTTCCATTATCTCTAACCTGCTCTGCATATGCATCACGAGACTTGCGTCTGAAAGTTGTAAGTATGACGTGACTTGTCCGTCTCGCTGGAAGCGAAAGTGTCTCTCTTCAAAAGATCACGTCTCATACCTGGGAAAAATTCCTCTCTCGTTGCAAGTTTTTTTTTTTATAATAGAGAGATGCCACTATACATTTTCACTCTTTATGCTAATTTATTTTTTTACATTTTATATGCAATATGTATTCACAGAAAAAGGGAAAAATCTACAAATATGTTATGCCATGTATTCCTATATATTAAATTTAATTATTACATTTCAAATCATGCCCTGTCATTGTGTTCTTCCAATGCACCACGTGGCTAGGCTACAGCAAGTATTATATTGCTGTATTATGGTGCTGCGTGTCTGCTTATGAATATGTAAGGACAGCCACACTTTGGTGAAGATCATTCTTTTTTGCCTCCAAATGTTTTCTTGTACAAGTACTAGCTCTCCATCAGATACATGTTTTGTTTTGCTCCTTTTTTGAAAAAAATTTAATTTTGTGTCATTGGTCTTAAATGTCATTTTTTAATTTTAGGCCTAATGTAAGAACAGTTTGAAAGGCATTTTGTTTGCTACCTTGGGTACTTATCTTGAACACTCAAAAGTCTTTGTGCTCTTAATGCATGTCATCCTAAAATTAAAGGTGCTATGTAAAATAAACAATGACTAAAATTCTGCTACTACAGGTTTCTACCTCAGCAGAATAACGCCATTGGTGCCACATGAATAAAACACCACTGATACAGTTCTTCTAAGCTGAATGTACAGAGAATCAGAATCACATTTATTGGCCAAGTATACACACATACAAGGAATTTGACTCCAGTTTTGGTGACTCTACAAGTATAAGCTACATAATCGATGTACACATAACTGTTAATCACACACCTGATATGAAAAAAATAAGACAGAGAATGTAAATATATTTATATTGTGGTGTATGGCCGGCTGTTTATCCCGGCCAGTACCCCCAAGCCACCAGGTGGAGCCCTCCCTGCAGTATGGAGGTTCCCCAAAGACCAGCAGGGCATCATGGACATTGCACTTTTTAAACACAGCCCTGCTGGATGCCATGGGGACCACTAGGAGACGCTGCAGGGAGGTACAATGGTTATTTGCCTTACACCCAGGAAGTACGTCAGAGTCACGTGGACAAAGGGAACGATGTGCTTCCTGGGTGAAGAAAAGAAGGATTTTTATCTGACCCAGAAGTGTTCCCGGTCACATGGACAGAGAGGGTTAAACACTTCCAGGTCAAGGACTATAAAAAGGACTACAAAACACCAGAGTGTTGAGCTGAGCTGGGTGGTAGGAGGGCAACGCGTCTGGGAGTGGAGGATTGGTTTATTGTTTGTGATTGTGAGTTATATATATGCTTACATAGTACAGAGTGCAACTCAGTGCAAGAAATGCTGAAATAAACACTGAAAAACAAGTTTTAAAAATATGTAAACATTTTTGCAAGACCCTGGGAGGCCTGTGGGTGCGGTGCCCAGCCTGATTAAGCGGAATTATCAATTTGTAAGCTTGATGGACTGTATTAAAAACTGTTCTTGTTCATGCTTGTTTTGGCATAAATGAATCTATGATGCTTGTATTCTGGGGCTTATGAAACTTTAAATGTATTCAAATTGTCAGCCAGCTCTTAATTTACTGCAATATGGGGGACAGTTTCTTGTAATCTGTAATATTTTATAGTCCTTTACACACTGATAAGGGTCATTGGCTAAAAACTGATCTTTCAACTTTTTCAGTGTAACTCTTTTTAGCCAATCTGATTTCTTTTGTCAGTGTCTTCCTTGCCTGTCTAAAGAGTGTTTTATCTCTACTTCTATAGGCAGCTTCCTTGGCTTGATGAAGCTTCTTGAGTTTTGCATTGAACCAAGGTTTGCTGTTTTAACCAGGTCTTAGTAGAGACGCACAGATCTTCACAAAACCAAACCTAAGATTTTACTGTGTCTGCTGGTTCATCTAAGTTAGCAGCAGTATCTTCAAAGACACCCCAGATCGTACAGTCAGAGCAGGCTTGCAGCTTCACCTTTTACCTCATTAGTTCACATTCTTACTGTATTAATCACAGGTTAGGCAGATTTTGACTTACTCCTATAGGTTGGAAGCAAATAAATCAACCAGTTGTCAGAGAAACCCAAAGCTGCATGGAGGATAGCATGATAAGCATGCTTTAACACTATGTAGCAACAATCCAGTATGAAGAGGTATAATCCATTTATAATTTGATACTCGCAAATAAAAAACTGATCTCTACTCCAAAAATCTATCCTCCTATCACGTGTTACAAATACTTGTTTGCTGATATCAGTCAGCTATGAGAATATGCATAATGAATTCCAAAGTCATTAAACTGTTTAACGTACTGTATGTTACATAATCCGGTTGTCAGAGTGTACTTAAGTGTATTTTTGTTTATCTGTTTCCCCAGAAGTAAACCTTAAACAAGTATTCATTTTGATTTCTTGTATGAGACTGCTGATTCATCCTGCACTCATGAAATCAGTCGAAGCTCATCAGCAAAGCACATTTGAGGCAGAACCTCAGAATAAATAGACTAGTGGAGAGTGATTAGCTCAGTCTTTTACAATTAACCAGTGAAAGCAAAAAAAAAAAAGAATTTTAAAATGCCACAATGAACTCAATTAAGGTAAACAATTAACACATTAGAAAATTCACAGCTAGGTAATTAGTGATTTATGTGCTTCCACACCTTGCGTGGAGGCATTAATGAGCACTTTGACCAGCCCAGTACTTTTCACCAAGGTAATTGCCTTCACTCAAATAGCTGAAATTTCCATTCTTTTGCGTTAATGCCTGAACTTTACAGCTATTAAATTAAATTGTATTTTATTCATCTTTTCATGCTGTATGTACTATAGTGTGGAACATGAATGTTCAGTATCTTTTACATAAGTACAAAGTATTGTTTGCATATTACAACAGTTCGGAAGGAAGTGATTCAAGTTTTCCAACTAGTGAGGGCAACTGGAACATTAAAACAAGGAATATTCATTTTTTATTTAGAACAAATCAGTGCATTTATAGTCTTAAACTGATCAAAACTTTTGGAAAACTGAACGTTTATAAAAAATACGAGAAAGTGAAAATTATACTGCTATCATTATAGAGGATTGCATAATACATTAAAAAGCAATTTTAATTAAGTATTGCAAGCTTTACATGTTAAAATAGTGTAGAAATTAATACATTCATTAAAATGTATTTCTTTCATTTACAGGTGTTGACATGCTCTTGGTTTTTAAAAAATGTGTCAATAGTCTTACAGAGCCAGCAGAAACGTTCTCTTCTTTAGTTATCTGTCATAAGGCAGGGCTTTCAATCGCCACTTCCTCCATTGCATTCTGTCTTCTGCTCTTTGTTTCATTTCTTACCTGAAAAGGTAAATCATACCATCTCCTAGCTTTGGCTTCCTCTTTGATTCATTGTTGTTAATTCTTCCCTTTCCTCAAATGAAGTCCTTGCTTATCATAAAATTGCTTCTGTCACCCGTTATCAAGAATGCTGGTTGTAATCCCAACAATTTCAGCGATTATCTTCTTATTTCCAATCTTCCCTTTCTTGCCAACATTTTAGAATATGTTGTTGCTTCCCAACTACAGAACCATTTGAACATTAATAAATATTTGGAACCTTTTCAGCCTGGTTTCCATTCTAAACATAGGACATAAATGGTCTTGGTTAGGAGAGCAGATAATCTGTTTCAGGTTGCCGATTCTGGATTATTTACCTTTGTGTCATTCGGAGTATCTTTAACCTTCTTGGTTTTTGTTCGGCATTTGAGACTATCTCTCACACATTTCTTTTGGACCATCTGTCTTCACTGGGTATAGCTGGTACTGCTTATTCATGGTTTCAGTCTTACCTAAGGCGAGACTATTGTCATACTTAATTATCTTGGACCCCTGCTAACTTATAAACAAGCTGGAGTGAGTTAAAAATTCTGCTTCACACTTATTAAGTCACTTATTGTAAAAAGCCCGGGGTCCTAGAAACTATTGAAATTGTCAGAAAAAAAACGAAATGTAGAGATGTCAGGTAATTGAAAGGAACTACTCTGGGCATCTCTCTCCTAGAAAGTTTTGTTTTGCCAATGTGCTCGCCTCGCTTGTGTATCAGCAGCAGGAGGATTTATATATAACAGTTATAATTTTTCTTTATAATTCATCCCCTGTAGCCCTGGAATCAGCCTAGTTGCTCTTCTCTTGGCCTTTTCTAGCACTGCTATGTCTTTTTTGTAACCTGGAGACCAAAACTGCGCACAGTACTCCAGATGAGGCCTCACCAGTGCATTATAAAGGTGGAGCAGAACATCCTGAGAAATGTTCTTCACACACCGTGCTATATAAACTAACATGTGAGCACCTGTTAGAAATGTTTCATTCACAAAGAAAACTGTATAAACATATGAGAACTGACCAAACAGAACAGTTAAAAGTTGCAGTTTTGGATCTTCAAATCTTTTGACATTTTTTGTGAAATGATTCTGAATTAGATTAAGTTGTTTTGGAGATGTTATATTTTATTAGGGTGACTTTGCACAATTGTAACAGTAGATTCCTTCCAGTTATTTCAGCCTTGTACACAACAGATACAGTGCCCTCCATAATATTTGGGATAAACACAGATTTTTCTATGATTTAGTCTTCTGCTCCACAATTTAAAATTTAAAGACATTTGCATACATTTTGGTCACACCATGTAGAAATGACAACACATTCTTAACATGATCCCCCACATTTCAGGACGCCATAATGTTTGGGACATAGCGACGGCAGGTCTCTTAAAGCTGTCATATTTAGTACTTTGTCTGTGACTCACAGGCATCACCAGGTGCTGAGGATTTTCTCTGGTGATGCTCTACCAAGCCTCTTGTTTTGTGGGCTTGTCCCCTTAAGTTTTCTTTTAAGCATATGTAAGCCTTGCTAATTTGCATTTAAACTGGGTGGCTGGTTTGGTCATTTAAGAATTTTCCATCTTTTAGCTTTGAAAATTCCCTTTTCATCTCCACACTTTGCTCTCCACCATCACTCTGATACAGGTTCATCTTTGTGTCGTCAGTCCACAAGACCATTTTCCAGAGTTCTCTTTCAAGTACTCTTTTTTTCCCAACTGTAATCTGGCCATCCTGTTTTTGTGGCTGACAAGTGGTTTGCAATCCGGCAGTGTGGCCTCTGTATTTCTGTTCTTGGAGCCTTTAGTGGATAGTCATCTCTGACACATCTTTATCTGCCTCCTAAAGACCATTTGTGATCTGTTGGACAGACGTTTGGGTTATTTTTTGTCACCAGCAGTGGAGCTCTTCCTTCACCTACCAGTCTCTTAAGGATTACTGAGCTCACTAGTGTGTTCTTTCTAGATGACTTATTTAGGTAATGCTAAGTTTTTACTGATGTCTCTAATGGTTTTATTCTTGTTTTGACTTTCATTGGCACAGCTCTTCTCATCATGTTGAACAATGGCAACTAAAGAGTCCATGGGTAGAAGCAAGCCGAGGTATCTTATCCTTGCACTAATAAAGTAATGAAACACAACTTGGAATCAGAAACATCTGTGACTCCAATTGTCCCAAACATTAAGGTGCGCTGAAATACCATTTACAAAACTTGCTGCCATTTCTACATGGTTTGACTGAAATGTATGCAAAACCCTTAAATCAAAGTCTGCAATGTGCACTTTAATCATATCTGAATTGCTAGATTTATCATTTTAAACTATTGAACACCCTAAATATTATGGAGGGCACTGTGTATGCAGTCCATCCATCATGGAGCTGTTAATATTTACAGTAGTAGTAAAGCTTATTTTCCTTTTTTGTAAGGACGAAGAAGCCATTGTAGCATAAATGCACTCCACTTTCAGGAATACTGCATGTGACAGTCCTGGTTTAGACTTTCAGAAATAATCCCAACAAATCCAAATCTATCCTAATTGTTTAAAGGATATAAGATGGCACATTGAAATTAGGATGTTCCTATTTAGTTTATAATGCAAGCTTTCTGGGATAATGTGAGAATGAAACAAAAAGTGGTAAAATATATAATTTTTTGTTATTAAAAATGTTGGCAGAATATTACACGAGATTATGCTTTTTTAGGTACTTCAGAAATACAGGAAAGTGCAGAATTTTACACAGAAGCAAAAGGTCATTTCAGTACAGACTACTATTTTGTTCATAGTGTAATGAACAAGGAAAGAATGAATGCAAATCTCTGACTTTGTCATCAAAAACTAATTGCTGCAAGCAACTAACAATGGACAATTAATTATTTAAATTTGTCAGATAATTATTTCTGTTATGTATAATTTTTATGTGAATAAAAATAAAAAATCAATATATTTGTCCCTGCAGTCCACTTACTGTAGCAGCCATAGCAACCAGATATTTTTTCCCTCTGCAGAAATATGAAATATATTTAGGCAGCAGCTCTGTAAGCTCGACTCACTACCTGCTGTCAGTGGTCTTACTAATCAGTAGTAAATTATGGTTTCTTACTTTTGATTTTAAAAAGGCTTTCATAAACCGTAAAGTTGGATTTTATGAATTATTGTAATAATTTTATTCTTCATCAATGTAATATGAATAGTTTTTCAAGAAGAACATTAGGAAAAGAAATAAGGTAATTTAACCCAGCATAGCTTGTCAATTCCTATTCACTCAACATTGCCAAATTATGTCAAATTATGACTTAAAGGTCTCTAAGGTGCTGCTTTCGACTACTTCTACTTTAGTAACAGTTCCATGAAGTGTGTCTATGAATCCTCCATTCTCTAACTGTTGCCTAAAATTTACTTTGAATTTCTTTCCCTCTTTAGACCCTTGTTCTTGTTGAGTAATTATTTTAAAGTACAAACTGGCACCTATTCTATTAATATTCTGTATAATTTGAATTCTGTATAAAGACTTTACTTATGTATCCTTCTAAAGTCTACTTACCTAATATAAAATGTTTCAAGTTGATCAGGTGTCTTTCAATACATCTACCCCCTCGTCTCTGTTCATTTTTTAATACACAGACCAAAACCACACAAAGCAATCCAGAAGTGCTTAAAATACATACTCCACCTAAAAGTTATATTTTTTATCTGTTATTTACTGTGTGTTGTTTTTAGTTTCATATTTTTATGGAGAATGGAAATCAGTTACAGATACTATAGGCGCCAATGTGGACTGACAATTAACAAGAGCAAACAAAATCAAAATATTGAATAAAAAATTTTTTTCCTCATGTCACATAATTCTTATATCAGATACCCAGTCATATGCACACAATGTCCCAATATATTTCTCTCTATTATAAAAAAAAATCCTGGAGAGGAAGAGCAGGGTGACGTGTGACGATGTGGGTTCTGGCTCCACACTCCCTTTGATGTTTGGAAGCACTTGAACCCAACACCGTCGATAACGTAACTGAGTGAGCTAGTCAGTGAAGGCAAATAAACACTTGAGCAAGGGGTGGTGCAAAAAGTGAATAGTGCTTTTATTTAAAACAGTCAACAAAACAGGTGTTCAAATAGTGCAGTTCTCAAAGTTCTTTAAATAAATAAATAATCCGTTAAAAGAACATGGAGGTAAAACCAATAAATAGAAAAAAAACAATCCTTAAAAACCAGAGGTTAAAATCTTCTCATGGAAGCAGTCTTAAAAACAACAAACAAGCTCGGTGATTCTTTTCTGTTAGCGTCTCACCTGCTTATCCCGTTTGGGCTTAGCAGCAGGCAAGACGCTCTCTGCAGCTGCCCTCCTCTACACACTCGAGACTGGAGACCTCCCGATCCCTGGCTCCGGTATGGCACTCATCCCATGTCCCCGAGACTTGATTACCCCGAATTGCCAGGACGCACACATTGGGGACTCCACCACCAAGCCTCCCGACTTCCGCTGCCTTTCCGCGGCCTTCTGCGGCTCATCGCTTTCACCAGGTCACTCCGCTACATGGTCGCTCAGCGGGAGCAACATCCACTCAAACACCCGGGTGACGGCCTTACACCCAGCTTCCTCACAGCTGCCCTCGATCGCGCGCTCACCACACGCACGCACGGCCTGCTTCCTTGCTCCCTGTAACCTCCGTCCTCTTTTCCTCTCTCTCTTTTCTCATCTTTCCATTTTTCCCCACAAAACCAACTTGCGCTTCTTTTTAAATGACGAGGGCCACAGCAGCTGCACCATTAGCCATGGGACAATCACGAATGTGGGCAGTTTCTCACCTGTGCACTCGGTGAGAAACGCCCACACCCTACGGATAGCCCCACGGCTCGCTATGGCCCAACGTCCCCTCGCTAAGCCGCGATCATTTATTTAAAACGAATGGCTTTTGCACAATGAGCTGTGGACCCGCTACACCACACGACGAGACGTGATTTTCTCGGAAGTTCTTGGAAGACACTTAAAAGACCCGCGAAACGCAAACAATATCAAATAAGAGCACGGCCAGCAAAACATTCAGTCGTGTAAAGGCACGTAGCGCACACAGATCCTGTGCTCTCAGCACATATAAGGACAATAGATTCTAGATGTAACGTCAACGACTAAGCAAAGAAGAAAGAGCAGCGCGGAGAAAAGAGACCCAAAAGCGTTGGAGAGAAAAAAAGGCAGATAAGAGATTATGAAAGCAGTGGAATTTGAAAGGCTCAAACAAGCGATGGCGCGATACACATGCAGAGAAAGGTAAAGAATATGAAAGCAGTAAAATATGAAAGTATTGTAGCGTCCCAGCCAGGTTGAAGCCTTTTTTGTTTTAAGTGACTGTTAGGTCCGATTGAGGGATGGCGGAGTACAGCACGGAAGACTGATTGCGGGGTATTGATTGATTTTGTAATCGAGACCCAGGGGATGAGGGGTTGGAGAGGGTGCTAGAAAGTTGTGTTTGGGGTTACGAAGTCGGCGATTGTTGTGACACTTTATTACGTCAGTCGCTACAGTATCAAAAAAAGTAGTAAAGATCGCATTAGTGCAAACAAAAGGAAATTAATCATCAGGACCAGGTGTAATTGAAAAAATAGCAGGACAAAGTGAGGTCAGAAATAAAAGGCAAAGAGCAGAAAACAAAGTATTTTCTCCTTTGCATCATTCAATGCACAAAATGTAGATTTACATAATAATGGACCATACGCTATAAGAATCTGTGGTCCCGCAACAGTTAGAGCAACAACAAGTTTAATTTCAAAGAAAACACAATTCAGTCAGGTGTATATTTATGATCATAGTGAAGTGATGCAAATTTTAAGAGGCGATAAGAAAGGTAATGTATATATTCTGCGAATAACATTAGACACCAAAGGAGATCTTGATATGCCATTCGTATTAAAATGTTTACAGTTTCCTGTGAGAATAGCTTTTGCTATGACAATTAACAAATCACAGGGACAAACATTAGAAAAAGTTGGATTATTTATTAGAGAAACAGAAACAGTATTCACTCACGGGCAGTTATACGTTGCGTTGTCACAATGTGTTTCCAAAAACGAAATCAAAATTCAATGCGATCTTGAAGAAAAGGTAATTCCAAATATTGTTTTTACTGAAGCTTTAAAGTAAAAGTGCAAATAATGAAATTGAAACAATTTCAAAGAAAAAAAAAGCTTTTAAAATTTCATATCCGATTAACCAAACACAGGAGCCCCCTAGTTTGCTAAAATATTATTTTACAAACCATTTCTGGAAAAATCTTCTTTTGAACGGCTGTAGCCACTATGGTTGATTCATAGTGTTAGGGTTCTGACGTCACTAGCGACTCATCTACGCACTGCAGCGAATGTGGCCACATGCTGGTGTGGAATGTCACAGTAGATAGATAGCTAGCTAGATAGAACTTAATTTTCCTCAGGGTGAAATTTGGCTTATTATAGAAGCTTTTAAATAAATAAATACATACATACAGTGGATGAAATAATCATTCAACGCGTCAACATTTTTCTCATTAAACATATTTCCAATGCAGCTATGTACATGAAATTTAGACCAGCTATTGGTATTAACTCAATAAAATGACACAGCCAAAGTAATCATAACATTCTAACCCATAAAAAATGTGCAAAAAAGCAGAATGACACAAGAAAAAAGTATTGGTAGCACTTTAGTTTAGAGATGAAAAACCTATTACTGATCCGTTAGAAGTGCAATTAGGACCAGAGCAAGCATCTGTTATGGACTTGTTATATAAGAGTAACTAAGTAATAGATGCATTTTTGTAGTACTTAAGCTAAAGTGGTACCAAAGTATTGAATACACTGAAATGTATTTAATACTTGGTAGAGATGCCTTTGTTTGCAATGACAACTTTAGGAAGCTTTCTGTACAAAGAATCTAGTCTCTGATAGTGTTCAGGCTTTTAATGACCTCTTAGGCACAGCCATCAGCAGTGTGTCTGTTTGTGGAGGGAATGTTGACCGCATTGAGAGGTTTACTTATCTCAGCAGTGACATTCATGTCTCTGGTGACTGTTCCTATGAAATCAGTAGATGGAGTGGGAGAGCATGGGGGTCATGAGGTTGCTGGAAAGAGGTGTGTAGCACTCTTGATATCTGCACAAGTCTTTACAGTCTTGGTGCTTCCCCCTGTTTCGATATATGGTTGGGAGACATGGACGCTATCTAATGACCTGAGAGAAAGACTGGACTCCTTCAGTACTTTTTCTCTTTGGAGAATCCTTGGGTACTGCTGGTTTGACTTTGTGTTGAAGATCGAAGCGGATGGACCAGGCCAAAAGGACATCCAAGTAACACCTGGCTGTGGCAGACAGATGGTCATTTCCGGAGGGCTGGACTGGACCACATGTCTGCCTTGGGGGTTGCCCTCCGGGATCTTGAGCTGTTTCATCATTTGGTGGGTGCGTCAATGTGCTGTACCAGTGCATGATCTCTAACCTGACCTGACAGTGTTCAGGTGATATTTTGGCCCATTCTTATACACACACAATCTTTAGAACTTAAAGATTCCAGGGATCCTGCTTATGAATCTTGATCTTCAGTTCCTTTCACAAATATTTTATTGGGTTTAAGTCCAGTGAATGACCAATTCCGAAACCTTTATTTTCTTCCTCTAGAACCACTTGAGATTCTCCTCCGCAGTATATTTAGGAGTGTAGTCCTGCTGGAAGGTCCATCCACATCTGATCCTCATCATCCTGATAGATGGCAACAGATTCTTCTCAACAAATTCCCAGTAAATGGTTCAATTTATCTTTTCTTCGATACTGTGATGCTTTCACCTCCTAACTTTACTTTACTGTAGGCATGGTACTTTTAGGTTCATATGTAGAGCTATTTCTTCTGCAAACATGCGGCAATGTATTTTTGGTGAAAAGTTTGATTTTTGACTTGTCTGACCACACTACATTCTCCCAGTAATCTACAGGCTTCTCCAAATGTTGAGTAGCAAATTTCAAATGAGCTTCAACATACCTTTTCCTCAGTAATGGGAGTCTTCTGGGGTGATCACAGACAGAGACCATGACAGTGGAGAGTATTACCTATTGTTTTCTCAGTGTTAGTGTGTCAGAGAGAGGATGTGCAGCATTGTTCATAATTTCACATAGTTTTGTTTTAATTTTCTCCTTCGCTACGACTTCCAGTAAACATTTTCTTCATTTACAAACTATTACAAGTATGATAAGAACCTCAGTTTTTCTGGTTTTTGGAAGAGTCAGACTGGTGATGTTAATCTGCAATATTTTGAAACAGCTATGTATTTGAAAGTTGTTTTTGAGTAAGTCTTGATTTTTGTGCCTGTATTTAATTCTATACATGTTTGTACTCATATTAATAGTGTCTTATTTCCTATTTGAAATACAGTTTAAATGAAATTATCATAAATATGAACTCCCCTTCATTGTTTTTAGTTTTGTCTACAAATGTCTAAAAATATTCTGTATATAACTTTTCAGTATATCAATAAAAAATAAAGTCTCCCCCAGCCTTAGAATTAACACATGTGTTCCTTATAGGTAAAATGTCATATTTTTTTAAAATATAAATCCAGGTCAACTATTATAATACTTCTAAATTTAGAAAACCAAATTTTCTGTGTTTGGCTATTCCCTGCCTGATTGGCATCAAAGTGTATGAGCAGTAATTTTCTTAACTTTAACAAGGAAAAAAAACTTAATTGGATGCATGAGAAAAACATGGATTTGATGAAAAAACTTGGTGATTCAGCTTTGAATCCAGAACTAAAGAACTTAAGTGTCCTCAGTAATCCCCAACTAAACGTCTACATTACCCAGGTAGCATTTAAAAATCATAACACAGCTTTAACCTTTTCTACAAACAGTGAGAAACTGACACATGCCTTAGTTTTTAGCCAGCTAGATTACAGTAATGCACTTTTTCCAGGATCTCCAGAGAAGGTTATAAACGGGCTACAGCTTGTTCAAAGTGTGGCAGCAAGGGTTCTAAACAAAAAGTGAGTATATAACCACTAGTTATGAGTGAAACAGTCAAGTTTCGTTCTGCATACAGTTTAGCAAAACTGACACTAAAATTAGTTTGAAAATACTTAAATGTGAAACTTACTAAAAAGATGATTTTTCAGGGTTTTAAAATTTCTATGGGGTGGGAAACAAGAAATATTGTGATTGCAGCGAGTTACTTAACTGAATCTATATAGATATAACATAAAAGATGATACCCCTCCCTAGTGATATGGTGGTAAGAAGTCATGTAGGAGAAATAACTTAACTTTGTTTAAGCCAGTGACAAGACCCGGTCTAGGAGTGGGGGCCCAAGGAGTGTAGTCTTCCATCCATTCGTTGGCTTCAAAGGTGTGCCAGGGCAATGCATACGGACAGTGACACCCACCTCCAGGGAGAAAGAGACCATTTCAACAGAGAGGCGCCAGGTCCAGTGAGAGAGGGCAGACTCATGAGAAGACTGAGTGAAGCTACTGGACAGAAAGCAAGACATCTGGAAACAAGCATTCGGCGAACAGAGTGTTTCAGTGGGACAATTGAAAGATTAATTATTCTGATAACACACCGCCCAACTTGAACTTCACACCACCAAAGGTTGTTTTATGTTTTAACTGACTTTTAGAGTGTGAACTGTGTGCTCTCTTTTCAAAAGGTTTTCACTCCTGATATTTTAGACTCTTATCTATTGTTATCGTCCTGGTGTATTTTATATTGTCAAGTGTAATATAAGTTACTGTTTTTCTCTTGAAATTGCTGCTGTGTGTTTGATCGTGTGTTTCCTCACCACCCACTTTAAAGAAACCTGTTCCCTGACTCTTAATAAAATAGATCACCTGTAAGTGTGACCAGACACCTGTCACATAATGACAGGCAGACATGCACAGATTTAAAGCATGTAAATGCTTTCTAAACACACCCACATAACTGGAAACTGGTGTTGTAAAAGTTACACAAGATTGCCATGCCCACAACATATAAAACCTCACAAAACAGACTTCATATACATACTAGATACACTGCCATATGCTAAATGCACCGAAATAGGAAAATATATTGTTTGTGATTAAAAACTCAGATACATGACAGTTTTGGCTAGTTGTTTGATTTTCTCATCTATTGCACTCTTACCTTGATGAAGACTTTCACCACGGCACATTCTTATTTTGTTTTTTTTTGCCATTGGATTCTTTTTGCCTAACTTTTTGATCTCCTTTGTTAGTCATTATTACAGACCAGAGTACACCCCAACCAATTCTCTTTGTCCTTCCACTGCAAGTATTGCAGGATGTGCTCTTTATATAAATCAAGTGTTGTGACTCGGGAGTCTCAAAAGACCATGATCTCCAAAATATTTTCAAAAATTGCCCTTGGGGGATTACTGTTGTGAGATATGACCGGCCATTCATCCCGGCAATACTCCCAGGCTGCCAGATGAAGCCCTTCTTGCAGCATAGAGGTGCCCCGAATCCAGCAGGGACCATGGAATTTTAATTTACAGCCTTGCTGGATACCAAGGGGGGCGCCAGGAATCGCTGCAGGGAGGCCCAGGGATTTATATTTCCCATATAGCCCGGAAGTATTTCCAAGTCACGGGAACGGAAGAAATTATATACTTCCAGGCTAAAGAAAAAGAGAAGTTTTTACCTCACCCGGAAGTGCTGGATAATCACATGGACTGAGGACTCAGAAGCACATCCGGGTTGAGGACTATAAAGGACTGTGGGAGATCCCAGACAATTGAGCTGAGTTGGGAGGCAGGGTGGCTAAGCGTCTGGGAGTGGAGGATTGGATTATTATTTATTTATTGAGTATTTGGGAGTGGAGGGTGCTTTGTGCACTTTTTTTATAATAATAAATATTATTATTGGACTTTTACAAAAGACGACATTAATGTGTGCATTAAACAGCATCTGAACTTAAAATGAAATACAGCCTCCATCTAATTAAAAGAATGTGCATTTGCAGTTGGATTAATCAAATGCTTTATAATCCTTGTTGGCCTGTAATGATTAAAGACGAGATCTATAAATGGTTTGTTTCATTTTCTCACATTTTTAATTTTGCCTTTTCAGATGATTATTTCTCCATTTGTCATTTTTTATGATATATACTACTTTGACGTGATGTTTATATCAGTAGTAACTTTAAGTTTGGGATTGGGATTGTGCTTTATCAGTTTTTTATAAACAAAAGTTCTTCATCAAGGAATACACAGTCGATACCACAACATCAAGGAGTGAATGTACGGTAATATTTTAGCTTCTGCAAATTGAAATCACTGGCAATGTTAAGGTTTTGGCCAAGAAACAAGCTAAATAAAATTAAATGATTGTAGTACAGTAATCCCTCCTCGATCGCGGGGGTTGCGTTCCAGAACCCCCTGCGATAGATGAAAATCCGCAAAGTAGAAACCATGTTTGTATGGTTATTTTTATATATTTTAAGCCCTTATAAATTCTCCCACACTGTTAACATTATTAGAGCCCTCTAGACATGAAATAACACCCTTTAGTCAAAGGTTTAAACTGTGCTCCATGACAAGACAGAGATGACAGTTCTTTCTCACAATTAAAAGAATGCAAACATATCTTCTCTTCAAAGGAGCGCAGTCAGGAGCAGAGAATGTCAGAGAGAGGGAGTGAGATAAAAGCAAACAATCAAAAAATCAATACGTGCAGAAAGCGGCATTTTGTAGAGGAGCGTCCGTATCCTCTAGGCAAACAGCCTCTGTGCAAACAGCCCCTCTGCTCACACCCCTTCCGTCAGGCGCAGAGAATGTCAGAGAGGGTGAGAGAGAGAGAAAAGCAAACAATCAAGCACCGCACGGGAAGCATAATTTATATCACTGAGGAGTTTTAGTTAATATGTAATACATGCTCTGATTGGGTAGCTTCAAAGCCATCCGCCAATAGCGTCCCTTGTATGAAATCACCTGAACACACAAACTGAGGAAGCATGTACTTTAAATTAAAAGACCCATTGTCCGCAGAAATCCGCGAACCAGCGAAAAATCCATGATATATATTTAGATATGCTTACATTTAAAATCCACGATAGAGTGAAGCCGCGAAAGTCGAAGCGAGATATAGCGAGGGATTACTGTACATCTATAAATTTCAGGGCATTTAAAAAGTTCATGTTATTTATGCATTTTTATAATCCATTTCCAAGGTCATGGGGAGCTGGAACTCTTCCTGAAAACACAAAGTACAAAGCAGGAAGATGAAAATTCAAAACTCTGTGAACCTTGTTGGCAGACAAGTCAAAACAGTCCAAGTGTGTTAGGGGTGTATGTCTGTTGTTCCAATTGCTGGGCTGGCATGCCATTCAGGACTGGTTCCTATTTGAAATCACTGTTTCTAACTGTATACTGTAAATTTATATTTTAGACTGGCGGTTTCCCCCTGCTTGCTTTGCTCACCAACCCCCCTGTTTGCTTTGCTCGCCAGCCACTTTGCGTTTCTGCCTCTTGTGTTGTAAAGAGGGGTGCTGAACACACCCCAAGGAGATGCGGTTGCTCCTCCAAAACCCTCTCTTAAACGGTGATACAAAGGGAGACAAATAGTTTTGTTTTACCTCCTCTTTGCTCAATCAGCTGCTATTTTGCTGCTGCTGCAGTGCCACGTGATCTGCATCTCGTGTGGTGCTTCAAACACTTAAAAGCCTGTACAGCAGCTATCTTTATCATCTACTCTTTGTCTTTTATTTACAGCCGCGGGTGTGGTTAAATCTCTTGGTACAAAGTTTTGTCTCACGGGACATGAGTTCTTAATATTTATAATTTAAAAGCAAAATAAGAATCTGAAAATCTAACAACATCAGATTAAAGTTCGATAAATTCTGAAAAGAATGATACAAAACATATATATATATATATATATATATATAGGTTTTAAAATAAGCCAGATTTAAAGCGTGACAAAAAGTCACATAAAAACATCACATAAAATCATTGCACTTTTAGGCTTATGATTTTATATATAGAGAGTAGATAGGATCTGTGAATCCTTCATATTAACAAGTAATTTTACTATCATGTCAGTATGCTGCACTACACAGAGAAGAATAACCGATCTACTAACATTTTATAAGTGCTATGAAGACCAAAAGAAGCCTTTGTTAAGGCTTTGCTACTTAAGAATAAATGAGTAACAGATGCATTTTTGCAGTACTGAAACTAAAATGTTGCTGAAATAATAAATATTTATATATAAATCACCCGAGTTGAATAGACATCAGATGTCAATGAATAATTGTTTTGCTAAAACAACATTTTTGTTGTATTTCATGAAGCACATAAAGCAAAGACATTTGATGTCACTCATGAGCAACCAACAAAAAAGCTGCATTGGAAAGAAACAGTTTGTCCTTAGATCAGTTGCTGCAATTTTCATTGCAGATATTTAAAGAGGACAGAAGATTGCTGGGGATGAGAGATATTCTTGGGATGTAAATCGATTTGACCTGTTCAATCTCCTGCTACTGTACCAGCCTCTATTGTGTGACTGTGAAGAGCGTTAACATTTAATGTATGGTTTGAAATGGTTGCTTCACTGTTCTTGGCTTTCAAAATCTTGCATTAGACACCTTCTTCTGGCACCAGCAGATCTTTAATTTAAATTGGTTATCTTTGTAGAAGGGTTAGACAATGTTTGACAATGAATTTAAAAAGTAAATAGATGAGGCAAAATATACTGACTTTAGTCCATAAAATGTGAAAGGCTGAATCCAACCCTCAAGAAAAATGTTTAACTTTTAACATCTAGAGTTCACTCAGAAGGCAGTGTTTCTGATGGCAGTGTTAGCTCGGTGGAAATATGTTCTTTTATATTGCGGTGTTTTTTAATAAACCTGTATTTACATAATTATAAATTATAACGGCGATATCCCTCTTTTCGGTGATAGGCGGCGACAATGTCACAGAAAAGACAGAATATACTTAGCTTGTTTAATGCGGCTTACGTTGCTATAAAAACAGGGAAGACCAGCGAATTTCATCTGTGAACCGTGGGGATTTGGTCGTGCAGAAATTGCTTTTTTCTGTCACAACGGAGGTGGCGTTGGAGTCTATTGCTTCCACTCACTCAGGTCCTCAAAGCTTGGCAAGGTTCCAGCTTCTTTTATATTGTGTCCACACGACCAAATCCCCCAGTACATTGACAAACAAGGTAGACAAACTTGAGCTAAGCATCAGACAGTCAGATCATATAACACTTAGGCCTTTTAGGGCTGACAACAGCTGTTCCTGTCTGTCTTTATGCTTTGCTTGGCCCAGCAATTCTGAAAGCTGACACTGTGCTAAAGCTGGCTCAGCTCTTCATGGCATGTTACACAGAAAAAGAATGAAAAATACATTTAAAGACATCTAAAACAGATACAGTGACACAATTCTTAATATTATAACAAACTTATTATAACAGGCAGTACTGAGGTAATGTGTACATTGCTTTTTAAATTGACCTACCTTTATTTCATTCCTAAACATTTGTGAAAATCTGTTTGTATGCAACCTTTATTTGATACTGAAACCACCACTGCCACCAGGTTCCCTGGCCCAGCAGACTAGGGACAGAAAAAAGTAGTCTACTGTGTACTGTGACAGAGAATAAGATGAATATATGTGCAAAATTTCATATAAATCGGGTGAGCCGTTCTTGAATGATACCTGGACATACAGACAAAATTTTTTCACTTTGTTGAAATCCATGCATGGTAAAGTCTGATTAAATATTTGAATTCTGCAAGAAAAATACTGTAAGATTCACCTACAGTATATGGATTCATGTAACAATTAAAAGTTACACTTTGTTATCAGTATATAGACATTCTCTTTCCTTTTAGTTTTCTTTCCTTATCAGCATCATATTGTGTATTTTAGAGAGGGGCTCCTGTTTGTTGCAATATTATTAATTTATTTTTATTTGGTTTTTGAGCTTCTGTAAATAGCCAAATTTCCCCCAGGGACAAGTAAGTGCTATCTATCTATCTATCTATCTATCTATCTATCTATCTATCTATCTATCTATCTATCTATCTATCTGTCTGTCTGTCTGTCTGTCTGTCTGTCTGTCTGTCTGTCTGTGTCTAAATGTCACAATCACAAGAGTCTTCCATAGACTGAAAACAGAATTGGTTGAAGATATTTGAAATATGATGTTATAAAATATAGGGGCAACAAAAAGGGCATCTCTGCTTTGAATATGTCCTATATTAGTTTATGAACTATGATATATAGAAAATGCCTTTTTCCTAAATATTTTTTCATAACCAAGTATTGGTCTAAACATCTATTTTATGGGATTAGATTTTTTTCAAAGAAATGAAAAAAATAAGTTTGATACATGATTCTGTCTTCTCAATATGAAATCATTTATTTAAAATACATATTGAAATTTGAAGCGCACAGGGAGCCTGGAGTAGCCAAACCTGGGTGAGGCAGCAGTCAGTCACAGGAGATATTCATACATAAAGCCGCCAGTAAACCTTATGTGCTGTTATTTGCAATGTGTGAGGAAAACCAGACCACCTGGACAAAAACACACAGGAGTATATGGAAATTTGAACCAGGTGTGCTGGCCATTATGTGTTTTATCATGTGATGTCATAACAGCCATTTTCCCTGGGGACATGACTGAGATTGTCTTCTTTTCTGATTACTTTGGAACCACAGATACAGTATGATGTTTGGAGGTTTACCCCGTTTATAATTTAGCATGTTTGGGGACATGTTGGTGAAGGGAACAGAGAAGACGAGGAGATAATGGGTAAGTATGGTGTCAAGGAGAGGAATGAAGAAGGTCAGATGAAAGTGGACTTTGCCAAAAGGATGGACATGGCTGTGGTGAATATGTATTTTAAGAAGAGGGAGGAACATAGGGTGACATTCAAGAGTGGCGGAAGATGCACACAGGTAGATTACATCCTATGCAGAAGAGTCAATCTGAAGGAGACTGAAGACTGCAAAGTGTTGACAGGGGAAATTGTAGTTAAGCAGAATAGGATGGTGGTGTGTAGGATGACATTGGAGATCAAGAAGAGGAAGAGAGTGAGGGCAGAGCCAAGGATCAAATGATGGAAGTTGAAAAAGGAAGATTGCAAGGTTGAGTTTAGGGAGGAGGTGAGACAGGCACTGGGTGGCAGTAAAGAGTTACCAGACAGTTGGGCAAATACAGCAGATGTAGTAAGGGTGACAGCAAGAAGGGTGATTGGCGTGGCATCTGGAAAGAGGAAGAAGAAAAAGGAAACCTGGTGGTGGAATGGGGAAATACAAGAGAGTATACAGAGGAAGAGGATGGTGAAGAAGAAATGTCCGAGAGATGCAGAAAATAGACGTGGTGAAGAAAGAGGTGGCGAAGGCTAAAGAAAAGACATATGATAAGCTGTATGAGAGGTTAGACACTAAGAAGGGAGAAAAGGACCTGTACCGATTGGCTACACAGAGGGACCGAGCTGGGAAAGATGCGTAGCAGGTTAGGGTGATAAAGGATAAAGATGGAAATGTGCTCACAAGCGAGGAGAGTGTGTTGAGCAGATGGAAAGAGTACTTTGAGAGGTTGATGAATGAAGAGAACGAGAGAGAGAGAATGTTGGATGATGTGAAGGTAGTGAATCAGGAAGTACAACGGATTAGCAAGGAGGAAGTAAGGACAGCTTTGAAGAGGATGAAAAATGGAAAGGCTGTTGGTCTAAATGACAAACCTGTGCAAGCATGTAGGTGTTTAGGAGAGATGGCAGTGGAGTTTTTAACCAGATTGTTTAATGGAATCTTGGAAAGTGAGACGATGCCTGAGGAGTGGAGAAGAAGTGTACTGATGCCGGTTTTTAAGAATAAAGGGGATGTGCAGAGCTGTAGTAACTACAAGGGGATAAAATTCATGAGCCACAGCATGAAGTTATGGGAAAGAGTACTGGAAGCTAGGTTAAGAAGTGAGGTGATGATTAGTGAGCAGCAGTATGGTTTCATGCCAAAGAACACCACAGATGCGATGTTTACTCTGAGGATATTGATGGAGAAGTAGAGAATGCCAGAAGGAGTTACATTGTGTCTTTGTGGACCTGGAGAAAGCATGTGAAAGGTTGCCTTGAGAGTAGTTGCATGAGGAAGTTGGGAGTGGCAGAGAAGTACGTAAGAGTTGTACAGAATATTACGAGGGAAGTGTGACCGTGGTGAGGTCTGTGGTAGGAGTGACTGATGCATTCAAGGTGGAGGTTGGATTACATCAGTAATCGGGTCTGAGCCCTTTCTTATTTGCAATGGTGATGGACAGGCTGACAGATGAGATTAGACAGGAGTCCCTGTGGATTGTGATGTTTACTGATGACATTGTGATCTGTAGCGATAGTAGGGAGCAGGTTGAGGAGACCCTGGAGAGGGGGAGATATGCTCTACAGAGGAGAGGAATGAAGGTCAGTAGGAACAAGACAGAATACGTGTGTGTGAATGAGAGGGAGGTCAGTGGAATGGTGAGGATGCGAGGAGTTTACTGTAAATACTTGGGATCAACAGTACAGAGTAATGGGGAATGTGAAAGAGAGGTGAAAAAGAGAGTGTAGGCAGGGTGGAATGGGTGGAGAAGAGTGTCAGGAATAGTTTGTGACAGACGGTTATCAGCAAAAGTGAAAGGGAAGGTCTACAGGACGGTAGTGAGACCAGCTATGTTATATGGGTTGGAGATGGTGGCACTGTGACCAGAAAGCAGGAGACAGAGCTGGAGGTAGCAGAGTTAAAGATGCTAAGATTAGCACTGGGAGTGACGGGGATGGATAGGATTAGGAACAAGTACATTAGAGGGTCAGCTCAAGTTGGGAGGTTCGGGAGACAAAGTCAGAGAGGTGAGATTGCTTTGGTTTGGACATGTGCAGAAGAGAGATGCTGAGTATATTGGGAGAAGGATGTGAAGAATAGAACTGCCAGGTAAGAGGAAAAGAGGAAAGCCTTAGAGAAGGTTTATGGATGTGGTGAGTGAGGACATGCAGATGATGGGTGTAACAGAACAAGACGTTGAGGACAGGAAGATATGGAAAAAGATGATCCGCTGTGGCAACACACAATGGGAACAGCCGAGAGAAGAAGAAGAAGGGCAAGCTTTACTTGCACTTGTTTGAATTATTTTTTTTTTTTAAGCACTGCAGTATTATTGTGCCCATTATAAGACAATTTCTTTAGGCATGTGGATATATATGGCTATGCAGGACCTAGAGAGCAGAGCAAATCCTTTCTACCTAATCCATAAGTTCCTAGCATTTTTCATTCTAGTGCTAGTGGCACATTTAGTGTTCTGAAAATAATTTGATTGTTTGTCCAGAAAATTATAGCATTAGTTGAATTGACTCTAGTGGTGTGTGTGTGTGTGTGTATGTGTTCAACCTACCATAGACTGGCGCTCTGTCCAGGGTGTTTTCCTGTTTTGAGCCCTATGCTCACTGGGATAGGCTCTGGACCCCCACAATGTTGCTCAGGATAAGCAGGCTTAGAAAATGATATGGTATGGTAATAACAATTTAAACTAATGAATAAATATACCCTTTTAATAATTGCATAGTATAAAGTTTATGTTTGCTATGCATTTCACATAATTCACATATTTCATGAACTAATATGAGTATTTATTATGCTGTATATTACCAGGAATATTTAATAATCATACTCTCTTTTTAATGTAATGGCAACAGTATTCTTTCCCAATAATAAAAAGATGTAAATGAAAATACACTTCTTTTTGAAGCCAATTACACTAAGTACCAACTGCTGGAAGCAGTGCTATCTTTCGATTATTCTGTCGAATGTCTGGACTAAGGATAAAAATAGTATAGCAATGTTAGCAATGGTAGACTGAGTGAATGCATTTAGAAGTAAAACCTCCAGTCATTTTTAAATGTTGGAACATCATAGGGAACTTGTGCAGAAACACTTGAATGCATTTTAGAAGAAATCAATAGCAGTCAGCAGTCCTTAGTGGCTGTAAATACTACTAATTGCTTTAATGGTACCATAATGGATGTTAATGGTATAAAATGACTACTGTATAAAATGATTTTTTTAACAACTTTTTTAAACCTCACTGTTATCTAGATAAAACCACTATGCTTTTGTACCTAGGAGTTCCAATATGTATATTTCATTAGTGTTTATTGGTTTTGAAGGAAAATTTAATTTTTTTCAGCAAGCTGTATTACAATCCATTCATTATTACAATATTCATGTACTAACCAGGGTGGGAAGTGGCACTACATGCATGGCAGAAATGACAACACATCCACACAGTAACTGTGTGACATGAATAATGACATGAATAAAAACTATATAAATACTTGAAAGAATTCCCCTGTCTGGAACCAAATATATTGTAAGTCTCAAAAAATAACAATTTTGAAAGCAGGCTACAGCAGGACAAATATGGCCAATGCAAAATCCTATGAACAGCATATAGTGAGACGGTGTCCAGAGAATTTGTAAAATAAAAGAATCAGGAGGTGAAAGCACAGTGAGGTGTAGGCAAAATCTAAGATGAAGACCAGAAAATTGGTGTTAAATAGAAGAATCAGAGTCCTAAAAGCAAAGCAAGCATCCTAACAATAAAGTCTTCTTGGGACCTTTAGCCTCCTCTAACCATAGAAAGAAATTAAACTATAGAGAGTTGTTCAATTTAAAGAGATGATAGTTAGGATATGTGGGACCTTATCTTAAATACAGACCATTTGCTGACATCAAATGACATTTTGCCACCTGATGATATGAATGGCAATAGACGTTGATACTGTACACAATAGTGGCGGCACCCATGGCTAGCAACATTCCAAGATAATGTTACGGTTGCATAGACTGCTGACATAAATAGGGAGAAGGGGGGTACAGGACCAGGAAATCGAGGCAAAGTCAGAGAAAGGTCAAAAGATAGCAGTTGTCAGGAACTGGGAGTTTAAAAAGAAACAAGTACTAAACCCAAATGTAACGAAAAGAATCATAATCAGACATCAAAGTTCATTGTGAAGAATCCAATAACCCATGGTAAATCATTTGCTGTTTTTCAAAAACTTGGATATTTGACTATGCTGGTGAGCTGGTTAAATACTGGCACCCTGACATCATACTTATACAACTTCCTGTTGTTCAGCCCTAGAAACCTGTCATTGCATCCCAGCAACTGAAAATGAAAATGTCATCTCAGAACAAAGATGTCATCACTGCAATACCGTAAATGATAAACAATTGAATATTACAAACTGAAATTAATAGGTATGAACCAAACAAAATTAAAATTATAAACTCAATAACACTTTAATCTCGAAATGTCCACTTTAACCTCGTAGTTTACTTTATCATTAAAGTAGACCGTTGGAAACATCATCTTAAAACCGACCAAGTTGTTAATCGCTATGTGCTTCTGGGGCTTCCTTCTGAACTGACAGCAGCAATCGCCACACAGAACACATTACATTTATGATATTCCAGCTCTCTGCGCATTTAGAATCCTTAGATTTATACTTGATATCACTTTCATGATGAAATGCATTAGTGTGTATGTTACATTTTACAGATAAATCGTTAACTTCATTTAAATACTGTTAATCATGACAAATGTGGCATAGTGGCAGAGCGGCAGCGCTGCTACCTCGCAGGGAATCACGTTCCTTGTGTTCTCTGCCTGGTGTTTTCAAGTGTTTTCGGTGGGTTTCCACAGTGTGCTGTGGTTTCCTTACAAAGACATGAAGGGTTGGGGATTTGGTGACGTTAAAATGACGCTAGTGTATGTGTATGCTTGTGTTCAACTAAGGATGATATGATGCCCCGTCCAGGGATTGTTTCTGTCTCGCGCCCGATACGTGCTGGAAGGGGTACATCCCTGGATTGATGGATGTAATCATTAAACATCCTTTTCAGAAATATTGGGGCAAGGTTTCCTCTGAATTTAATGAATGTTTCAGGCAATTCACAACACAACGAAGCTGAACATTTTCTCACTCTAATATCTTGCACGGCCATCTAGTGGAATCTTCCAGGTTTACATAAAGTATGCACACAAGTATAAACAGTACAATGCTTGTGTAGCAGTAGCGTCCGCTGGAGCACGTGTCGCGTGACGCATAAACCCGGCCTAAGGAGGCAAAGAACATAAAAACAGAAACAGGTCAAAACCAGCAGATCAAAGAAAACTGCCCTTAACAACCATTACGTGTCCTAACAATGGGCATCCAAAATCGTTGCAAATATGCGGCAAACAAAATGGCAACTGAGACAGGCCAAAAATTAATCTGTAATGCAAACAGACTGGAACCGCAGAATATAAAAGGCAGAAATTCAGTCACGGGCTCCAAAACACATACATACTAAATAAAATTGACACACAGTTGCCTGTAAAAAAATAAAAAAATAAATTATTCCTAACAGGTCACACGCATCCCCACAGCAGTTTTTTTCCCCTACACAAAAGAAATAGCAACAGCACTTTCACTTCTAGGGTGGCACGGTGGCGCAGTGGCAGCACTGCTGCCTCGCAGTTAGGAGACCCGGGTTCACTTCCCGGGTCCTCCCTGCGTGGAGTTTGCATGTTCTCCCCGTGTCTGCGTGGGTTTCCTCCGGCGCTCGGTTTCCTCCCACAATCCAAAGACGTGCCGGTTAGGTGGATTGGCGATTCTAAATTGGGCTTGGTGTGTGGGTGTGTTTGTGTGTGTCCTGCGGTGGGTTGCCACCCTGCCCAGGATTGGTTCCTGCCTTGTGCCCTGTGTTGGCTGGGATTGGCTCCAGCAGACCCCCGTGACCCTATTCGGATTCAGTGGGTTAGAAAATGGATGGATGGATGGACTTTCACTTCTCATTGCTTTCAGGTGGATAATTGTTTTATCACTGTTTTAGTTGGGAGTTTATGGGATATAATTTTCCTTATTGAACATATGCCTGGATGAAATTAATAAAAAAGAATTTTGATAAAATGATCAAGAGATTGAGTCGTAAACCAGAAATGGGCCATTATTCAAAACTGAGAAATCAAAGAATCAACATGTCAACCCTGTTTGCTAAACAAGAATCTAAGTCAAATAAAGTATAAAGAGAAACTTTAGGAACCAAAAAGAGCAAAAACAATACCATGATAGACCTTTTAAGCTATTTAGGCACTAACAAGGATGAAATGGCTACTGAATTTCCAGGTTGTAAAGAGCTGTCCAGAAACAGGCCTCCCCAGCATCCAACGAAATGACCCCTAGCAACAGAACCACGAGGTGGCAACCTCAAAAACAAATGATGCCATCATATGAATAAATCATAACTTTAACAAAAACTAACATACCTCAAAATAATAAGTTCTATTGTACATGAAATGTGCATTAGAGCTTGAATAAAAATGTATTTTGAACACAAAAAAGCTTCATAATGTATCGTGTTTTAATCATCCATCCATCCATCCATCCATCCTCTTCTGCTTATCCGAGGTCGGGTCGCGGGGGCAGCAGCTTAAGCAGAGAGGCCCAGACTTCCCTCTCCCCGGCCACTTCATCCAGCTCTTCCGGGAGAATCCCAAGGCATTCCCAGGCCAGCCAGGAGACATAGTCCCTCCAGCATGTCCTGGGTCTTCCCCGGGGCCTCCTTCCGGTTGGACGTGCCCGAAACACTTCACCAGGGAGGCGTCCAGGAGGCATCCTGATCAGATGCCCGAGCCACCTCATCTGACTCCTCTCGATGTGGAGGAGCAGCGGCTCTACTCTGAGCTCCTCCCGGATGACTGAGCTTCTCACCCTATCTTTAAGGGAAAGCCCAGACACCCTGCGGAGGAAACTCATTTCAGTCGCTTGTATTCGCGATCTCGTTCTTTCGGTCACTACCCATAGCTCATGACCATAGGTGAGGGTAGGAACGTAGATCGACTGGTAAATTGTTTTAATAATAGAAGTTTAAAAAAATGTTTTTCATTAGAGTGTCATGTCTATTTCATGCTCTTTAGTAACTACAGTAGTACTCAGTAGCAGGCACTTACATCTGGCTAGAGAGGAGCCCATTGATGAAACAAGCTCTCATGGACTCAATGTTAAGGTCATCATCTTTGTCTTCTTCCAATGGGTTTAGTTGAGCTGCTGAGGATTTTCTATGGCATTCTTTTTTTTCTTTTTTCCTTTTCATTGTAATTCTGTTGCTACCTACATCTGGGCTCTTCTTTGTGTCTTTTACATTTTTATTGTTATACTTCTCCTTGCCACTGAGTTGTGACATTCACATACAGTAGTTGACTACAGAATTTGCAGTGTCTTTTAGTTCTTTTAGGATGAATTTGGATGGTGGCTTATTCGTAGGAGGAAATATAATCAAAGGAAAAATTGGAGGGACAAGTTATATTCATTGGCAAGTGTTCTTGAATTAAAAAAAAAAAAATTTTCAGCCTCAGTATGTGGCAACCTGGCCAGGATAAAGAATGGATTGTTTCCTGGAGAGGTGGCCATAACAGGTGGACTGGGTAAACAGGCATACCAGGAGTAGTTCATATGGTAGTGTTCCTCAGGGCTGAATCCGTTTATAACACCCACAGGGTGGCATGGGAGTTGGACTGTGGAAATGCAGCCCTGTTGGGATCTTTGGGTACCGCCAGAATGTGCTGCTGGGAGAGGACTGCTCTGGTTTCTACATGAAGTGGTGCCCCCTTGTGGTTATTCTGGTGTAGTTGGCAGGGTCCTAGAAATAATCAATATAACCACAAAGGGGTGCCAGGGAGCTCCAAACTACAGACATAATAATGCCCAAACACAATTCCAGTTCAAATAAATTATACTTATTCATCTCCAGCACCTTCTTTATACAATCACCAGCCACATTACACAAATATAAATCCTCTCTTTTCACCAACAGCCCGCTGCCTCCCTACTCTGACTCTCTGAACTGGACTGAGGACTTTCTTTTGACTCTAACCGCTTCCAGTGTCATGCCCAGGTTATCCAGAGCACTTCCGGGTCATGTGGAAACAAGCGCAGTCCTCCCTCAGCAGCGCAGCGCAGTCCTCCCTCAGCAGCGCCCTCTGATGTCACCCAAAGACTTTGACAGGGTTGTGTTTCCAGAGGCCAACTCCCATGCCACCCTGCCATTCTTCTTCACTTATCATTCTCCCAATTTACTTTCTGATTTTAATTATGTATTTTCACTATATTTGGATGCTACATGCTTTCAAAGAGGTTAATATTATATGACATGAATTAGCAGCATGTTAACTGAATAAATGCTGAAAACCGAATGAATAGCAAATATAGGAATTCATTTGGGGGCGGCACGGTGGTGCAGTGGTAGCGCTGCTGCCTCGCATTTAGGAGATCCGGCTTCGCTTCCCGGGTCCTCCCTGCATGGAGTTTGCATGTTCTCCCCGTGTCTGCGTGGGTTTCCTCCGGGCGCTCCGGTTTCCTCCCACAATCCAAAGACATGCAGGTTAGGTGGATTGGCGATTCTAAATTGGCCCAAGTGTGCTTGGTGTGTGGGTGTGTTTGTGTGTGTCCTGCGGTGGGTTTGGGATTGGTTCCTGCCTTGTGCCCTGTGTTGGCTGGGATTGGCTCCAGCAGACCCCCGTGACCCTGTATTCGGATTCAGCGGGTTAGAAGATGGATGGATGGAATTCATTTGTTTTATTTTTCATTCATTAAACTAGAGCCCTAACCTGACAGGTTTTTTTAATTACTGATAAATCAAACTAATCAGATGAATCAGTTCACTTAAACAGTTAAATTCAAAGGACTGAATAAATAAAGTGAATCAGAATGCTTATTACTAACATATAGACAAGAATGATGACAAAACAATAGATTTGCATTTTATGAGGAAATACATAATAATTACTTTTTAACCATGCTATGTTTGATTTTTTAAAATTTATACTGACTTCATATTGGTGTTGTGCTTGTTATTTAGTTCAAGCTTTACTTGCACTCTTTCCATGTGTTAGATATTGAAAGCGTTGTAATTTCTCATATTCTGTTATTTGTGTACATCTGTTGAACCTTTTGTAATTACCACAGAACACAAGTTTTATTTAAAAGCATTATGTATATTAAATACTGTACAAAGTCCCAGGTCATTACCAATTTTAATTTAACAAATCCAACATTTTAATAGAAAACATTTTTACATTACATGTTTTTACACCAATTATTTAAGCTTCTGTTAAATTTTAAAGACACACAATCAATTATAAACAACGGTCATTTTAAATGTTGGTGGCATTTTTGTCTTGCAATAATAAAATGCATTTTAAATATTGGTACTGTAGTTCTGAAAGGTAAGAAATATCATTTTACAGTAGTACTATAACACAATAAGAATTTTCTTGAGAATAGGTTGCCCAAATCGGGGACATCAACAAGATGAAGCACGTCAACTAAAAATAACATGGAAGGACAAGGAACATTGAGAACCACACTGGCAGTAGGAGAGGTTCTGTACTTGTCTTTGTGGGAATACAGGATCCACTGGTTTGGGGGGGATGGAGGGGCTGTAGTTCTGGACAAATATTCGATATCGAGGAATGGCAAAAGGTGAGTAAGATACTAATTGGTATAGAAACATGTAATGTTTTCATGGATATGTTACAGGGTAGGCCAATTAGCAGGTGCTAAAGATGCTTGATTTTCAGGCAAGTTGTTGGCAGATGTAGTAGGTGGAATCAAAGGTTTCCCTTTTGTAAATGTTGGTCCCTTCATTAGAATGTGCATCGTGGAGACTTAGCCCTTTAAGGCCATATGGGTGGACAGACACTGGGGGGCACTATGGGGAGCTTTAGTCTGGGGTTCCTTTTGAAATCCAGGGATCCTTCTACCCTAAGAATGGTTCCAGATGAGTTTGAACTGAATTTAAAGGGGTCTCATTAAGATTTAGTTGAATCTGGGCCCGGGAGAAGAGATGAGTAAAGGTTTATTTGTCTGTGTGTAATTTGTCAGAACTTTGAAGGTACACAAGTTGGATAGCCAGCCAACCTTAAAGACATGTATCAAACCCCACATAACTGGGTTTGGAGAGGCATAGGATTTTTTTTATTTCATTTCTTTTTATTTATTGTTCACTGCATTTTTAACTTTATTAATAATGGCATAACTTAAGAAAATGTCTTCCTCCTTGTCATTGTCTTGGGTATGGTTGGTTCCACAAGTGCCTCTACCTCTTATAATATACATACTATAGAAACAATTCCACACATAATATACTTATTATAGAAAATAAATGCATACTTATAGTGTAAAATGGCATTGCATATTTTAGTTCAACTGTACACATACACTTTACAAAATGCTATGAATTGTGATTGACTGGTAAATCACTCAACAACAGTTTTTTTGGAATGCTGAGTCTTCTTCCTGTAGACTTGAGATGTTGAAGGTACTGGACATGCATGGTGGTTCCTCAAAGTACAAAACATATGGAGGCATAACTTTCCAAGCTAAGGCATGTAATTTTACTTATTTAATGGAAGCTTGTTAGCAAATGGCCACATGAATCCAGTGATCATAAAAAAGAACTGTAAGAAAAATGGAGAAAAGTATAAGGTCATGACACTATGCATATTACTGAGTAAAAAGGAAGACAAAATAAATAATAAAATATCACTTTCAATACTATATAACTGTCAGTGTTTAAGCAGTTTTGTCTTGTTTCTTTTTAATTCATGATACAATTCAGGGCATTCTATACCACACTTTGTGAGTTCTGTCATTGTAGCATGTGATGTCAAGCTGGTCATTATTACAATTTCAATTTTTTTCACCCCTTGACTAATTCTGAATTTTTAAATTTTTATTGCATTTTTCTGATGGCTTTGTCATTATTTATATTTTTGAACATATACATTAATTTGTGATTATTTTTGTTAAGTTTACAGCCTTGATTTATAGTTCTAAAATTAATTTATTGTATTTTTGATGTTAATGCAGAAAGATGTATTTCTGTTTTTTGTTCTCTAACCTCCATTTTGGGAATGACTTCACGCCCACAAACATAGTGTATAAAATAACACACAGTTACATATAAAATGGTACTATATTTAACTCTACTGAACACGTTTGTGGGTACAATAAAGAAAGTGTTGTCTTTTATGTATATATTGTTTGGTTCATTTGTTTTAACTTTTCATTGCAGTCAATGATCTTTATGATTTTTTCTTCTCTTGACTTCTTGAGGTCTGTTCCAGACATAGATTAGATAATCTTAGATCATAAAGCAAATCTCTGCTCACTATAACACAGTTTTACACCAGCAGATTAGTCAGCGCCAGAATACCAGATTTCATTCAGCACACACAGTCCTGGATAGGTCAATCTGGATTAACACATTCACTGCATTATTTAGAAGCCCTTATAAGTCAAGCACTGATCGGCCGATCAACCACACACTATAAGTCTGAGAAACAGAGAGTAACTACCTTCATGCTAGCAGAGCAAGTGCTGGTAGTAGTGCATGATATTATCATACATAAAAGATGAGCAATACAGCAGCAGCAGCTGCCAAAGAAAGGCAGATGGCGTGGAGGATAACACTGATTTAGAGTGTTTAATGTGTAAAATAGTCAATCACTGAAATCTACATAAACTATGTGTAGTATATGTTTGTATTGTTCAAAATGTACCCCATGACATTACCATTCATAAAACACTATGTTCTGAAATAAGCAGTGTTTTGCTTTTCTGCAATAATATGATATATCAAAAAGTGGTGTTAAGTGTTCCACATAGGAGAGGTTATGAATGGTATCCAGCCTTTAGTAAATATTTTATTGCAATTACATGCTTAAACAAACCAAGTATGAATTACTTTTTTCATGTACAAATTTGCAAAAAAAGACTTTAAACAGCACCTACACTTTGTATGGTAACTTTCCCTGTTCAAACTTAATTCTGCTTTCTGAAGCAGACGTCTGGTTTTATGACCTTTGGCTTGTTTCTTGCCTCTTTTGTGCTCATTTAGTTATTTAATCTCTTCAATGTTGCTCTGAGATTATCACAATTTTTAGAATGACTTGTCAATCAATTGATGTTTGGTCTTCATTGACTTTCAAAGTAAAGATGTGTTGTTAAATAGCAAGGTATTTTTCCTTTTACTTAATTTAAGGTATAGTGATTTTTTTAACTCTCCGTCTGGATAAAGACTTGTGTCTTGTTTGATTTTATTTTATTTGATATTATTAGGTTCTTGTCCAGTTTAACTGAATTTGCCTCCCTGACAACCTCTTTGACAAATTAGTAAATAAAAGAAAATCCCTCTTTTCCCTCTTTCTCACTATTTATCCATCCATCCATTATCCAACCCGCTATATCCTAACTACAGGGTCACGGGGGTCTGCTGGAGCCAATCCCAGCCAACACAGGGCGCAAGGCAGGAAACAAACCCTGGGCAGGGCACCAGCCCACTGTAAATCACTATTTATAATCTATTAAAGTGTTTTTGTTTAATGACTTCTGTAGTTTTCATTAGTAAATGACCGTCATGACAAGAAGAGAAGCCGGACAATGGATGAAGTTAAATAAGGAAGTCTTTTCATCAATTGAAAAACTGCTTCTATTCACAATGCTTCTTTTTATTGTATGATTAACTGATCGTATCTTTTCAGAACCTTGTGTTATACTTTGCCCATTTATGAAGTACTGTCACTTAGATCACTAGTACCATGACTTGGTAGGCATGCAATAATATTTTTTAGAAGACCAGATATTTGTCTCAATTTGGCAAAGACAGGGAAACAAAGGAAAGAACAGCATATGATACAGAAATACAAAAAATATTCTATATCTGGCAAAGAAAAAGGAGCAAGAGTTGAAAGCCATTAAGCAAGGCCTGCAAAGGTATACTTTGCTCATCAGGGTTTGAAGTTAGAGTAAGTAACTGTGAACAAATTGTGTTGTGTATGATGTGCAAGGCTCTGACAAAGAAAAATATTGCTAATAAAAGTAGTTGAACTGAAACCTTAAACTTAAGAAGTTTGAATGCAAAGAACTGATAATCTTACATTGCCCTCGTGTCATCTTTTTTAAGGAAAACTAGAGCTGTGACTGTTGTGTTAATCGCTTCACAATTACAGAAGACAATAAAACACAAAATTGAGAAGAACTTGACAATAAACAATACACCTTAGATGGGACTTGGGCCACCCTGGGAACACCAGCAGTCAGTTGTCCTGGATTTACTTCCACCTGTGTCGTCATGCAGGTAAAAAGATTTGATGCAACAACACAGATCTGGGGGCCAAATCTTTGAAGATAGTAACATATGCTACACATATTTTCTAGGAAAATCTGAATCTGTGCTTATTAATGTTTCTTTAAAGACTGTAGTTTGTTCCATAAAAAAACACCACAGAAGGGAATAACATCTGTTAAAACATGGATCCCTAGTATATGCATATTTACACCATGGTTAATTTCTTAATCGTAGGTTTATTTTGGCTTTAATTTGATATTAACTCAACTTTTTGCTTAACAATGCTATGTAATGAGGCTAAAGGATTGTCATTGCCTAACTATAGTCCGGGATGCAATATATACTGTAGTGGAACAAAATTTTATTCCATTGATAAATCTGTATGAATTAGAAATACAATAATCTACATATCTGCGGTGGGCTGGCGCCCTGCCCGGGGTTTGTTTCCTGTCTTGCGCCCTGTGTTGGCTGGGATTGGCTCCAGCAGACGCCCGCGACTCTGTAGTTAGGATATAGTGGGTTAGATAATGGATGGATAATCTACATATAGAAGTCCATTAAGAATGAGTATTTGCTCAACAATGTTGTTCGGGTTTCTCATAAATGCTGTCTTTTAAAATGTTTCCATTCTTTAGAAGGATGTGATATTTTGGATTAGGTTAATATATGACCTGACCTAAGGAACCTGTGGTGAAAGGTAATAACATATTACTATTTAAAGGACTCTAAAATATCTTGTGATTAACAGATCAAGAGTTACGATGCTTTTTTCAAAGTTAGATAGAGAAGTTGGTTTATTAGTCATGTACTTTACCTCAAATAGTGACCAAGCTGCAGTTAAACAGTAGAGAGTCAATTACTGTGCAGCATCCTCTGAGCGAAGTTAATGTGTATGAACCATTAAAAACAATCTGACTTGAATTAGTTGAAAAGGCGCTGTAATGAAAAACACAATTAAAACAGTGATAAATTGCAAAGACTGCTTCTCTATTTGTGTCTGTTTGGTTAAAGTGGAAAATTAACATTTGGCACCTGCTCAGGACTTACTTTTTTGGTCTACACATTTACAGCCATACCATAGACTCACTTCTTTTCTGGTTCATTAAGAAATTGCACTCATGCTGTTTGTCAATGACACCTATGATGATTTATACTGTATACTGTATATACTGTAATGCTTTAGTTGCCTCACATTTTTATGCAATCTTTTTGTTCAACCCACTGAATTAAAGCCGAAAGTCTACACTTCAACTGCATTTGAGTTGTTTCATTTAAAATTCATTATGGTAATGTACAGAACCAAAATTAGAAAAAAGTTGTCTCTGTCCAAATATTTCTGGACCTAACTGTAAACCCAGGATACTGGATTTATGAGGCGGCAAGGCTGTCCACCGCACCATTCATACTCATAGCATGTTAATCCCGTTTAGAAGACACCCCAGCTATAAATTAAGCCATGAATTCAAGGGCTGTGATATAGACTAAAAACTTGATTGCTTAGTTAAAAATCAGCAAAATAATGGATAATGTAATATGTCACATACCTTTCAAAGAGAACTGTGCAGCATTTAGCAAGATCTGTTGTGTTGATTATTGAGCTTAAGTTAGAATTAAAAGTATTGTCGAGTACAAATGGACATGTTAATGCTTCTTCAGGTATGTAGAGCATTCCTAGAACAAAAAAAGAAGTTAAGAAATAATCTGGTGTTAAAATATTTTAGTTGAAAGTTGGGTGCTGTAATTTCACACATTGATTTTACATTGTTATCTCAAATTTTGAATTTGTAATAATCAAATTACAAATTCTTCAACTCAGTGTACAAAGCTTTGCAAAACACACTAAATGAACTGAATATTAGGAAAAGTATTTATTACATTTAAAAAATTTTCAGTTTCTAACTGTAAGGCTAAATTTGCTCAGAACTGACATATTACTGTTATGTCTTATCAAATATGAAGCGAAAAAACCAACATAACAAATTTAATGATTGAATTTATTAAGTTAAATAAATAAGTAAATGAAAGAATACAAAACAAAAATACCTAATTTCAACAAAAACAAAACCAAAAAGTTAAGAATATCAAGAAGGCATTAAATATTGAACAAAGGTACAAAACAGAAATAAAGAGACTAGAAGTTAATGACACAAAGGATAAAATGTAATATTTAAAGCTTAATGTGTGTTGATAGACACATTGAATCTATCTCCACCAAATTTTACACGGATTACCATTTGTGCAGGGCAAGATCATTAGAACATTAGAACAATCTAGACGAGAACAGGCCATTCAGCCCAACAAAGCTCGCCAGTCCTATCCACTTGTTTCCTCCAAGAAAACATCAAGTCGAGTTTTGAAAGTCCCTAACGTCTTACTGTCTACCACACTACTTGGTAGCTTATTCCAAGTGTCTATCGTTCTTTGTGTAAAGAAAACTTCCTAATGTTTGTGCGAAATTTACCCTTAACAAGTTTCCAACTGTGTCCCCGTGTTCTTGATGAACTCATTTTAAAATACAAGTCTCGATCCACTGTACTAATTCCCTTTAGAATTTTAAACACTTCAATCATGTCACCTCTTAATCTTCTTTTGCTTAAACTGTAAAGGCTCAGCTCTTTTAATCTTTCCTCATAATTCAACCCCTGTAGTCCTGGAATCAGCCTAGTGCTCTTCTCTGGACCTTTTCTAGTGCTGCTATGTCCTTTTTGTAGCCTGGAGACCAAAACTGCACACAGTACTCAAGATGAGGCCTCACCAGTGCATTATAAAGGTTGAGCATAACCTCCTTGGACTTGTACTCCACAGATCGTGCTATATAACCTAACATTCTGTTAGCCTTCTTATTGGCTTCTGAACACTGTTGGGAAGTTGATAGCTTTGAGTCCACTATGACTCCTAAATCCTTCTCATAAGATGTACTCTTGATTGTCCGACCGCCCATTGTGTATTCAAACCTAATATTTTTACTTCCTATGTGTAATACTTTACATTTACTGACATTAAATTTCATCTGCCACAAATCTGCCCAAGCCTGTATGCTATCCAAGTCCTTCTGTAATGATATAACGGATTCCAAATTATCTGCTAATCCACCTATCTTGGTATCATCTGCAAACTTAACCAGCTTGTTACTTATATTCCTATCTAAATCATTTATATATATTAAAAATAGCAGCGGCCCTAGCACTGACCCCTGTGGAACACCACTCTTAACATCGCCAGTTCTGATGAGGTTCCTCGCACCATCACCCTCTGCTTCCTGTGTCTGAGCCAATTCTGCACCCATCTAAAAACATCACCCTGAACTCCCACTTCTTTTAACTTGATGCCCAACCTCTCATGTGGCACCTTATCAAATGCTTTCTGAAAGTCCAGATAAATAATATCATAAGCTCCACTTTGATCGTATCCTTTTGTTGCCCTCATAGAATTCCAACATGTTAGTAAAACACGACCTCCCTCTTCTGAACCCATGCTGACTGTTCAGAATAACTCCTGTCCTTGCATGTGTTGCTCAATCTTATCCTTAATAATTCCTTCCATTAATTTTCCTGTGATGCTTGTTAAGCTTACTGGCCTATAGTTGCTTGGATCTGCCCTGTCACCCTTTTTATATAATGGGATGATATTTGCCATTTTCCAGTCCTTTGGAATCTCTCCAGTGCACAGTGACTTCCTAAAAATATGTGTCAAGGGTTTATATATGTACTCACTAGCCTCCTTAAGAACACGAGGATAAATATTATCTGGGCCTGGTGATTTGTTTGATTTCATCTTATTTAATCTGAGCAGCACTTCTCTCTCTACAATTTCCAAATCCCTCAGTACCTCCTTAGTAGTTGCAGGTTATCCACTTGCTCACTTGTAAACACCTCAGAAAAATGTAAGTTTAGGGCATCTGCTATTTCATTGTCTGTATCTTTTAATTCCCTTTACTATTCCTGATGAACTTGACCTCCTCCTTAACTGTTCTTTTACTACTAAAATACTGAAAGAATCTCTTGGGGTCTTCTTTCGCCTTATCTGCTATATTCCTCTCCAACTGTCTTTTAGCCTCTCTGATATCCTTCTTAATGGTTGCCCTCATGTTCTCATACGCTACGATTCTCTTTGCAGTCATTAGTCTTATATGCCTTATACAGCAGTTTTTTCCTTTGCAACTTCTTTTTTAAATCTTTATTAATCCATCGTGGAGTTTTTTTTAGTTTCCTATTACTTCCAAATTTAGGTATGTATCTGTCCTGCATTACATGTAAAACATTTTAAACCTGTTCCACTGCTCCTCGACTGTCTCCACATTTAAAAGCTTATCCCAGTCTATCCTACTTAGACTTTGTCGCATCTGCTCAAAATTAGCCCTACCAAAGTTCAACTTAACAATTTTAGTCTTTGCATCTGTACTCTTACAAAATACTGAGAATTGTATTACATTATGGTCACTTGACCCTAGTGGTTCAATCACCTCTACACCCTCAATTCTATCCTGATTATTACAGAATACTAAATCCAGACAGGCTTCACCCCTTGTTGGTGCTTTAACATGCTGTGTTAAAAAACAGTCGCTGATTACTTCTAAAAACTCCTGCTCTTGTGCTCCTCCATCTGTAAGGTTATCCCAGTTAATATTTGGATAATTAAAGTCCCCCATGACTATAATATCCCCTGTAAACTTGCCTTTTTGATATTACTAAAAAGATGTGTGTTGAAATTACTGTCTGAATTGGGTGGTCTATAACACACTCCTAAAATAAGACCTTTTTCCCTAATATTTTCCAGGCGAAGCCACATGTCCTCACTAAGATGGGGCTCATCATCCAACTGAAGATGACTTACATTTAAACCCTGTTTGGCATAAACAGCAACCCCACCTCCTTTTCTGTTCTGTCTATCCTTCCTAAAAAATGTGTATCCCTCTATGTTACACTCATCCCCATCTTTGTTATTTAGCCAGGTTTCCGTTATTGCTATAATATCATAATTATGCTCTGCTACATACAACTCCAACTCACTTACCTTATTTTTGATACTTCTAGCATTAAGGCAAGCTATTTTTAATGTGTTAATCCTTCTACATTTACGTGTTTGCTTAGAATTTACATTACTATGCATTTTTATTTCTACACCATTGTTTGTTCTTCCATGTATAGATCTAAATCTGGCCTGTCCTAAACTCCCTGCCCCCCCCCATTCCCTAGTTTAAACAATCCTCGACTAGCCTACACATACGCCTCCCCAATACATTGGTGCCCCTCCGGTTCAGATGTAAGCTATGGTTTGTTCTGAAAATTTTACTCTTGGAGAATTTTAGTTAGCTACCACACTTGGACTTTATTTTGGAAGATCCTCCAAACAATACTGTTCCAAAAAGCCCTACAAGGGAAAGGGCCTGTCAATCTTCGGTAATAGAGGGCAAACAAAGAATCTTTATAAAACAAAAAAATGTAGATTTTTGGTTTATGTCTTCCCTGTTAATGTTTTAATGTTTTTCCTCAGTCTCTTTATCTTTTTCTTCTCAATTTATTTTGTGCTTATTATTTCCCCTCCCTTGATTTTTTACTTTTTTATTGAGTTAAAGCTGTAAGGTGCTAGGCTCATTAGGGATCAATTTCAGTAAGAAGGGTATTTATGACACCTTTTGCCACAGCAACGTTGATGTGACATTGGTTTGCTTTAGGAAACTGTTTGCTTTGGCTTAGATTTGTGCTAGCTTTCTGTTTTTAACTATTTAGTGTTTTGGTTGTTTCTAGTTTATGACTTTAGTTGTAGTTTCTATGATTTTCAAACATTACTTTATACATTTTATTAATAAGTTCAGTACTTTTGTTCCTTTTTCTGTTTGTTTTGAATTTTGCATTTTAGAATTCTGACCTTGAATTTTTAGAATTTTCTATTTTGATTGTTTAGGGTGTTTCCATTAGAGATCCTAACCCTTCACCTTTTTTATGCTTTATATACAAGGTATATGAACAATATTTGAGTTTGTTTGATGAATGCCTCTGTATCTGTCAACCTATTTTTTTAACCCGCTTTTTCAGCAGTAACCTCTATCAACAGCTTTGGAGACGGGACAACAGCCAACTGTGTAAGGAATGATGGTTTTCATTTGGTTTGGCACAATGAAGCACTCACATTTAAGTTCGGGCAATTTGCATTTTCTATTTGGATTACATTAAATTGTGTCTCAAGTGTCAGCATCACATTCCACATATGTGATTATTGAATGAGTACAGAAAGCACATTTGCATTTCTACTTTTGTTACATATGGCTGCCAATATGTTTTGATCATCTCTGAATGTAGGTCTGAGTGACCATATCAAAAGCATATTTGCACCTGATTTTTAATATTGTTGAGTGCTATCTGGTCATGATTGGATCCCTAAAGTGTAAGCGTAAAGATGGCCTTAGATTCTCATTTAGGAAACTCATGTAAAGTCCACACACACAGTAACCAAGCTGGTCTTTGAACTCAATCTGCTGGGATCTATTTGGAAGCAGCACCAACCTTTGTACTACTGAATTACCCAAATGTAGGACATGCATAATTACCTGCAACACATGCTGTCATGAAGCATGCAATGGTACCAGAGATAAGAGATCTTAAAGCACAACTAGAGATGTCGCTTCTCCTTTTAGGCGCCAAAGATGCTAGTAAGAAAGGAAATAATATTACGAGAATTAACCTGTGTATTGAATTTAGCAATTAAACTCTATTCTAAATTAAAGTTTACTAAAAACAAATATTTCATTCTTGAGCACTGGTTTTTGAACCATGGTCTTAATTTTGGCTTGAAATTATATTTAAATGTTTCTCATAGAGTTTAGTTCACAAGTATATTGACTATCTTACATTTAGGTTTTCTCTTTATTGTAGCTGGTATGCAAATTTAATGGATTATATATTTAAAATATTTTTTCAAAATGAGCTTACAATACAGAAATGTATTTTTAAATGATGTCAAATACCTTTTTGCAATATGACATAAATTAAAACAATAATATATAATTTGTATTTCCCTATGTTTATTTTTCAGATTTTTAATCAATGCAGACATAGTTCTCATTCCATGTGTCATGTAATCACAGGAATAGACAAATCAGATAACAATGGTATACAGCAGAGTTCAAAAACTGTGCAGTATTCATAGGAGATCAGCGGGGTAGTCACCTCCGCCGGTCATACCACCAACTACAAAAGATGTGCCTGGATTAAGGAAGCCAAAAATGTTTTGAATTAAGAAGTAATTATGATGGTAAATGCTCAGTGGAAAAGTGAAATAAGGAACAGCAAAAAAGTACAAGAAAATTCTGAAATGCATCAATGGATACTAACAGTGTACTGACATGAACATATCCTACAGTATGTGGTAAAATACATTGGAGCTGTTGTGTGGTTTGTTTTTTGTTTAACTTTGGTTTACTCAACTTGCATTGTCCTCTCTGTATGTATATTTAGTCTACAACACAATAGTGTACTTTGTGCTTTTAAAAATGAAAGAACTAAACTTTTCCATACTGACTTATGGGATGTTGGTCACAGGTTAGTCAAGGTTTCAAGGATTGTAAATAATAATGATATATTTTATGTGATAATTTTTTTATTAAATATTTACAAAATGAAAGATAAACAATTAAAAACCATAAGGTAGAATAAAACCCAACCTTCTCTATCCCACACTCTCCCAGCTTGAGCCAAGAGGTACTGTAAATATTCTGGGAAATCCAGTCGCCACAAAGGAGAAGAGGAGAGTCAAAGATTAATGAATAAGCCACAACAGCAAAGACTAAAAAATTACAGCAAACCAGGATTTACACATTTGAGCAGCAGTAGTTCACAAGGACTACTGAAGGAAATGTGCTGAAGACAAATCAAGATGTATTAAATTGTAGAAGGAGGATTACCAATTGTCTACCTTATTGTGCTCAGGTCCTTCCAGCGGGAGGCAAGAATTAATTTGATTGAAAGGGAACCAAGAAAAAAGCCATTACGTTCAGAAGGATTAAGCAGAAGCATAGAGGGGTCTAAAGGAAGAAAGATTGAAGCAATAAAAAATATTTAAAAGAGAGTGAAGAAGATAGCAGGTGATGTACATGGGTCCAAAAGGATATGAAGAAAGGATGATGTCAGGATATGGAGAGAAAAGGAAATCAGCAGTGAGGCTCATCAGATGGCGCATATGGGGAGTAGGATAAAGTCTATTGGCGCTTTTCCACTGCATAGTACGGCACAACACGGTTCAGTTCAGCTCACTTTTGGGGGGTTTTCCACTGGGAACAATACCTGGTACCCGGTTCTTTTTTTAGTACCACCTCAGCCGAGGTTCCAAGCGCGCTGAACCGTTACCAAAACGTGACGTGTAAACTCTGCTGGTCACTGATTGGCCGGAGAAAATCGTCATTACTGCGTCACTGAACTTGCGACACGAGACACAACAGACCCGCTAGATTTTAGCACAGCCAACGGGTTCGGACGCACCATTTTGTTTTAACCAAAATGGCTGTTTCGTGGTCTATTGAGGAAGTACAGACGTTCCTCTCGTTGGTAGCCGAGGAGCGGATCCAGCGAGAGCTGGATGGGGCGACGCGGAATGAAAAAGTTTTTCAGGAGGTCGCTTGTGGCGCGTTTATGATGATGTCACGGCAGTAGAGGCGGCGCAACTATAACGACACGTGAATAATCCTGCCCACTCTAAAGCGGTACTAAACTGCAGTCGAAACGCAAACCGAGCCGAACTGAGCCGAACCAAGGTGAGCTGTACTGAACCGTGCTGTGCCATACTATGCAGTGGAAAAGCACCATATGTAGAATTATGAATTGGGTGTGCTGATAGTTCGGATAACTAGAGCAATATCTTATATTGTAGAATATAGTGTTCCATGAGAGGGCTGAAGAGAGAGGAGAAAGGTCTCTTGTCCAGAGAGAGGTTTGTAAGATGCTTCACAAAGTAAAAAGTAGAGGGTACAGACAGTTTTTTTTTCTTAGGAGAGAAAGAACAAAAAAAGAAAGTACAATGAGTGGTTTGGCAAAGAGATTAATTAGAGAAATTCCACATGTTCTTAGGACTATTTGGAGTTGTATGTAGAAAAAGAAAGTAGAACAAGGGAAATTAAAATAAGCTTGTAAAGACTGGGATGTCATCAGTCCTGAACTATTAAACAAATCTCCTAGCCCAATGATCCCTGTATACCAAGAAAGACCCACAACGTGGGTCACCTATTGAAAGAGAGGGTTTACGAAATATCGGAGTGTGAGAATGCCAATTTCCCGAGGGTATAAGTAGTTCTTCCACACACTTCCAGATGTTGATGGCATGTGCAAAGGCTATGTACCAAAAGAAAGTTTGGAGGGTTTAGACGTTAGGGAGGCAAACAGAATGCCCTGAAGAGAAAGTGGAAAAGCAAGGGCAGAGTCTAAAGGGAGCCAAAAAGGAGGGTGGAGAAGAGGACATGACAATGACTAAATAAGTCTAAGGGTGAAAGCCCAGTGGTATAATTCTAGGTCAGGTGGCGATTAAAAAATAAAACGGAAGTGATTTAATAATATTAATATTTTTAAAAGTACTTGAATTATATATTTTCCCTTACACAGTGCTCCTATCTGAACTCCCAGTGATCCAAAATTTGCAAATCCACAGAGGGCATAAGTGGCGATAACCTCTGATTGGGCCTGCAATTGAAAAAAAAAAGTATTTTTATACTTTATTTATGTATTTATTTATTTAGCATATCTCACTTCACTGAGTGCAGGTTCAGAGTATGTACATACATGTACAACTATGGTGCACTAAAATTTAATTATTAAACCATATAACTTATATGTATAAAAATACAAATGATGTCATACACAGTAAAAATAATGAACCTCAATGATTAAAATAAACAAATCATAACAATATAAAGTGTTATTTACATTAAAAGTGTGATATAGTCAGCTGAAGGCAGAGGAGAGGTAAACAAAAACACCACTTTACAGTGTTTCTGGAGAAAATAAACCTCTTGGGGTCCACAGTTGAATATAACAGATAAAATCAAAGTTCTAATGACCTATTTTAGCTTGGCTGACTGTTCTTCTATATGATGAAAAGTATAAAAAGACAGATTGAATTGTAAGGCTCCAGATATCTCTGGTGTCATGGTGGGTACATCATATCGTACTTCTTTATTCTTTAATGCACTGGAATGATTTTCACTAGTTATTCATAACCAATGAAAAATACACAACACAGTTTGGAAGTGAGAAAGTTTCAATATGTATTATGCAGATATCAGTTTACAGACATGATAGACATAATAGCATTGGGGTCTATCAAAAATAGGCACAAAACAGTTATCATTTCATTTTCAGTTCTGCAAAATGCTATAACAGTGGCATTACTCTGAAAATATTGATAGCAACTATTGATTTCATATTTATTCCATTACAGGGTCATGGGGATCCAATGTTGAGGTCTAACCTGACTCAGTTTTTTTGTAGCACGGGTAATATTAGATCATATTCCTGTGTCCAGGAGCAAAAGATCAGAGTTAATATATTTCTATACTTGAGGAGAAATTCAAATCAACAGCATGAGAGTAGGGTGTTGATATCAACTATACTGCTAGGTACTGCATGCCTACAGTTCTTGTGAATCAGTCTACAAAGTGACAATGTGCTAAATTGTCTATTTCTGACATTTATTCTTCACTCGTGCAAAAAAACTATGTGATTATCACATTTTTTGACATTAATGGACTTGTTAATAAGGTTTTACCATCAATAGAGTGTTAATCAGCAACATCACACTTCTACTGAGCCATCTTCTGGGAAAAAAAAAAACTTTCTCAGCAGTGGTGCAAGCAAAGCAGTATTTTGCATCACAACAGGACTCCTGCATATGCCGCACTTTCAGAGTTTTTGACCAAAAGCAATCTGGGTTGTTGCTTTACACCTTCTGTATTTTCCAGATGTTGCTCCTTGCAACCTTTTTTGTTCCCAAATTACAGTTGAGACTGACGAGAAGGCGATTTCTACTGTGTTAGAAATCTAAGAAAAAATTTGCAGGAGTTCAGTAATTTTCAAGTCAAATTTATTTGTTCCCAAACATGCAATATATGCATTTGTCACTCGAAATTGTGATCTAAAGTTAATAGCTTTTTCTATATTTAAAACATATTGTAATGATCTGATGGCAAGGAAGACTGCTAAAGAGACACCAGTAATTGTTGAATGCTTTGTTTATTCTATGCCCTGCAGGATGCTAAATCGTTGTCTTGAACTCCTGTTTTTTTTATGCCCTGGGTGGTGATTTTCTTCTGATAGACCAAATCACAGTAAACTTTGGTTGGTTTTATTTTGATTTAGAAAACATATCCTTACCATGAGGAAGACAGTACTAGGAATATGTGATAAAAGGAGTTTTTCCAGGTCCCTTTTGTTGTTAGAAACATGTGTTGGAATCACAGAAAGCGTGGGTCAGTACTCGACAGGTGTCTTGGCTTGAAAAATGGGCATATTTGGAAAGTTACTAAGCTTTTCCTCCATGCTCTATAGACTGCAATGTAAATTGCCAATGTGGATAAGATATTTTTTAAAAATTTATGGAAAGCGATAACTTTAGAACACAATTACACATGGAAAATGCACATATACCATCTCTGTAAAGAAATAACTTTGACTTAAAAAATACCAAACTTAACAAACCCTACTCTGTGCATGAGTTATGCGGCGTGCACTTTCAAAACATGTATGTGTCATACATGGATCAGACAAAATATGTATGCATGTTTTTTGTCTCCTAAACAGATTTACTTTCGTGTGTGATTTTTTTTTCTTACAGGTTCTTTTATATTAAGAATCCATTTAGACTATATGCCAAATTCAAATGCCTTTAAGAAAGAAAAGTGGAAATGCAGTTGTGAGCAGAATAGAATCTTATTGCGGCTCAGGAGTAAGTCAGTGAGAGTGGCTGGAAACGGGATGAAATCTGGTCAGGAGTAGACATGAGCAGGATCAAACTATAGTGGTAGTGGTCGAGAGTACAAAGAAAAAACTGGATCTGAAACAAAAATTGCTGCAACGTGAACACAGCCTTAGTGATAGATAATCAGACCTTCCGCAGACTTCAATGTGTTGAATTATCAAAACTACTGACTGCTTTGGTTTGTCACAGGGCCTTTTGGTTTTTTCCCTCTTTTGTATTTTCTTCATTTGGTCTAAGTTGTTCTGTGTAAGTTTAAATTTTGTAAATTATTATTTAAATTTCTGACTATGCATGCTTTGCTTATTTATTTATTTTTTATTATTTTAATTTGTTTAATTCTGTGTTATATCAATTATGTTATTATGTGTATTGGTAAATAATGGGCAAATAATTAAGTATTTTTTTTCAGGTGCCATCATTAGGTCCACCTGCAACACATGAGGGCTATTTGAATCTCTGGATGCCCCTGTCTGGTTTTAGTGGCATTAAGCTTGTAGTTGAGTCCTTCTGCTCCTTTTTGCTCCCTCCTTTCATAGTGAGTTTAGGGGTCTTCTGACCATTTCATTTAAATACTTTATGGTTTTAAAAACTGTGGCTTTGTTTCAATGACAGTAACTTTTGGATTTTGTATTACGGCTTTTTTTTTTTTGCCTCGTAATTAGCAGCTTATTTTTATTTCCCGTACTCTTTTATATTTTCTGAATTTTGAAATTTAGAATTTTCCTTTTTTTGCTTAGAATATGCATTTTGCTTGATTTTGTTATAATGTTGTTTAGTAATATTTTTTTCTGGTCCTTAAATTGTATTTGAAATACAAAATCCAGAATTTCTGCAGTGCAGGACATCACTGTGGTGATGGAATAAAAGGTTTCCCTGATGACCTTTCGCTTTCTGAGATTGGAAATATACAAAATATCTCGGTGCTTTCATGAAAAGATACCCTTTTTCGATCTCCCAGTTTAAAGATTGTTTTGCTTATCCTTTAAATTTTGATTTTCAATTCTCATTTAAAAGTTTTGGCACTGTTTACCAAATTACTATCTTTGCCTGCCTCTTGACTATGACTCCTGATCCCTTCATTTCCTGCTGCTAGTTTTATTTTTCCCTAGCAATATAGGTTTTTTGCCATGTTCTTTGAATTTTGTGTTCAGTGCATTCTAATTTATTTTTGATTGATTAACTTTAAGTTTTCATTGTAAGCCCAACGTTTTTTTAACGGTTTTCCTCGCCCCTTGTGGTATTTTTATGGTACACTTTAACTTAACATGTGAACAATAATGGTAATAATAATGTACAATGTAATCAAAAAATTAACTTAAACAAAAACATTTAAAGACATTAAGCTGTACTTACAGAAAGATACTGTTTTATTTCCCCAGAATACTCTGGTCCACCAGCCTGCCTCTTTTTAATCATTTCAGCCAGTTTGTTGTATGCCAAAAATTCATTGAAGAATGTTTTATAACCAATTAGTTCCCCAACTAGGAAACTGTCATTCCAGTCGACCCCCATCATAAAGGAAAATGGCATAAAGATGTAGGAGCAGATCACCTGGAAATTAAAGTCTCATTAAGTACTATTATTGGTTTGTAATTTTATTTCAAAGTAAGCATTTTTGTGAGCAGCATTTTAAATGTTAACTATTTATAGATAAACTGGAATACTCAAACATAGCTACAATAACAACTAATATAACATTCCACATTTCTCAGGTGTTTTCATGTGACTGGTGGGCTAATAGATATCATAGAGGAAACCATGTTACAAGATAGGATACTGGGCCCAATACTTAGAAAGCTTACTAGCAGCAGAGATGTGCAATAGTGCAGGAAGAAATGTGGTATTATGGGTCTGTATAAAAAGATTTATAGGAACACCAGTGAAAGCTCATCTACTGTCTACAGAGAGAGAAGAGAAGCAACAGGAAATTTTAGCAAGAGCCTTGGACACCTCTTGTCAATTTGATTGTATTATTTGATGTCAGGTTGGGGTTGCCCTTTTAAATTCAGGAGATCAGTAAATTTTCCTCTAGTCCATTAGTTGTTAGTACATGGGACAGTGTTTCTATTTTAAGTAAGGTAAGCAAGGAAATACCCAAGAGATCTGTCCATTTTTAGAGTGGCTGAAGACTCGGAGTGTCAGGCAATAATCTGCACAGGCAGTTACATGCTTAGTGCAGCCTGCCAACATCAGCATATAATGTGGGATTGCCAAGCCACAGGACTAGAAAGTAGAATGCCCTTCTTGGATGTGCATGCAGAAATGAAGAGAGATTAGTTGGTAAAAAAATGCTATTTATCATAAGGTCTGTGATCAAAAAGAAAGTTAAAAATACAAGTATGATGTTAATAAACAAATACAGACAACGATACCCAAAATCACTGGCCAGAAAGAAAAAGTCTGAACACTGATGTCAGGAACACATTTAATTACTTTATAGACTCACACTGATAAAATGCACACTACAACAGCAAACAGCTCTAATAAAAACCCGTTTTTTTTATTTACTGCTACCCTCCCATTATGTGACTAAAGCTCAATTATCATTACTAAGCCAGAGACAAGGATTCATGGGGCTAAGAGACAAATGCACATGAATGGATTGTCCAGGAATGCAGTCTATGCGATACAAAGAAATGCAAGGAGGAGTTACCAAAAAAATTAGACTCACTATGTTCTCTCTTCTCATTTTATTACACCTATTATATTCTCATGAGTTCTAACTTGGTGGTACTGTAGTCAAAGATCTGACCCAGGACATGATTATAGGAATAAATTCCCATGCCTGTGGAGTCTATAGTTGTGAGTTGAAACCAGTTTTCACTGGTGGGAAAAAGAGAAAAGGACAGAGAGTGACAGGAGGTGAGTGAAAGTGCTTTTGCAGTACTTGAGAGGAAGGAAAGTTCTTGTGCCTAACCAGGTGGTAAACAGATTAATGGCCTATGTAGAAGTCTAGAGTAGTAGCAGGAGTTAGTTTATCATCTGTTTATTTATACTTTGTTTATCCCTTCCATTGGCTGCCTTAAATATGATAAAACGTTGTATTTGCTCAAAAAAAAAAAACAACAAATACCCAGTGAACAGAACAACAAAACGATGCTAATGACTTGTGTATTAATGTGAGTTAATATAAGTTTAATGTCACTGTGCTCTGTACAAAAAATATTTTATAAATCCACTCACATGTACAGGCCAGATTTAGCACAAAGGGGCTCATCATTTAGAACTGTTAGGCAAGCATTAGACGAGAAAGGGACAACTGCGAAAAATGGGCGTTGTACTATTTCTGTGTCCATGAAATTGAATCCTCTCTTTGCCTTGTTTGGAATGGTGCGATTTACCTAAGTAAATGCCTGCACATGGATAAAGGGTATAAAGCCTCGAAAAACAGCAGACTGTATACATCGAGATCCCACCTTGGTAATTGTCTTGCCATTTGGCTTCCTTTGTCTGTAATGCCGCATAAATCATCGTTAAAGAAAGCAAAGTTATTTTCTCTTTTGTGATTTCTTACCGCCGTATCACTATGGGAGAGGTATCGCCTTTTAATATATCTATATAGTTTCGGGCTACTTAAGATGGCACAATTGCAAAAGAACTTATTCCAAACAGGGAGCTATCGCCCCCTACAGGAAAACAAGACATGGTAAACAAGGATTCTACTGAGTCTTACACATCAACTGGCAGACAATATCCATCCATCCATCAAATATCCAACCTGCTACATCCTAACTACAGGGTCACGGGGGTCTGCTGGAGCCAATCCCAGCCAACACAGGGCGCAAGGCAGGAAAAAAACCCTAGTCAGGGTGCCAGCCCACCGCATGCAGACAATATGATACCGTAAAATAACTCTTGACACCTGCCTTAAAAAATGCCAGTTGTGCAGTAGGTTGACTGAATAGAGAATCCCGTTGTGAAGTAAGCTATTGAATCAACCAGTTATGGAGAAAATTTGCAAAAATGCATCCAAAGATAGTGTTCTGTCTTACATAATAAAAATGTAAAAGTCACATGGAGTGCAGAAGCCAAATGAGCAGCCAATAAAATACAGTTTCCTGTTTCTTGATCTTTTCCTGCTTTACTTAAATGATTTTCCTTGGACAAGTGAGTTTGAATGTATATTCTCTTCCCATCAGGTATGTAATAGCATTAAAATAAATAGCATATTTTCATGAATCCATCTATTCTCCAGACCTGTTATTAAATGTATTCAATGTTTCAGTGTGAGATCATAGCCAATCCTGTTGACAAAGGACAGAAACTAACTCAGGATAGAATGCAAACCAATCAAGGAGGACAAACTCTGCATATATTAGGCCAGTTCACAATCTTGAATATGAAATGTGGTATGACACACAATAACTTGAAGAAAAAGTTTACAGAAAGTGACTCACTAGGAATCAAACTCGGATACTTGAAACTATGAGGCAGCATTGCTAACCATTGTACCTATGCCATCATTTTTTTTCTGTATCATAATATTAAGTGGTATATACACTTTGGATACCCTGCTTTTAGTATTATAGCTTAAATGTTCATATAGCATTTAAAAAGTATAATAAAATGCTCTCAATCCTGCATAACTGAATTTAGGTTGTGGAAGTCTATCCCTACAGTACTGAGTTCAAGGAACATTCCTGGATGGCTCACCAGTCCATCAAAGTGCCCTATGGACACACTCACACTCACAAGGAGCCAATTTACTGTAGCCACTGAAGAAATGGCACATATTACTATTATAGTTTTTCTTTAAGAGTACACATTAAGTGTTCATAGAGTTGTTTTAAAATGCACAGCTTTCTTAGACTTGAAGATATGAAGTTTAGAATTTAAACAAAAAAATATACCGAAAAGCTGAATTGAGGATAATCAAACATATTCCCAAGCCAGGAGAGTGCAGAATTCAGAAAAGCCAAAAGTGACAGAAAAGCTATCAAATTCACAGCAATGTTAGCTACTAGTGGGATAGATAAAGAAGCTCCATGTGAAGCTGCCTCCAGAATATTTTTTTCCTCCCTGTTAAAAACAAAACAAAAAAAGCCTTGAATGAATATACATTAAGGGCATTACTTATACAATGGTAAGTTGTACAGCTCCAAAATTAATTATAACCAATAGACTGTTTATTTTACAGGTAAGTTAATTTTTATAATTCTTTGGTTTCTGAAATCTTTACAGAGAACATCCGATGAAACACTTATCTACAAAACTGAAGTTTTTACAGCAATTTAATATACTGAATACTGATTCATCAAAGGTGTTTGCTACTTTTCATCATTCTGCTTCTCATTGTTCCAGTTTTGCATGAATTCCTGATTGATGTTTTATCCTTGTAATTATTCACATCTTTTATAATGCTATATGCTTTCACACTTTTAATGTTGTGATAAATGTCAACATATTTAAGAGTTAAATTACTTTAAATCACTTAACACAAATCCTCCATCTGTCATTTATTTTCTGTGTATGCCCTTTTCTGTTACAGTATATGTAACACATTCAATATGATTTTCAAAATCACTTATCCCATTACTGAATTACAGGGTACAGGAGTCTATGCTGAAGTACTAAGGGCATGGCAGGAACCAACCCTGGATTGAGCACCAGTTGGACACAAGTATAGATTTATGACAGCATTATTGTTATAAATGATACTGGAAGATAGTAATGCTGCAATTCTGAGTATTGTCTGTAAAGTATGCTCAGTTCCTTATGTAGAGAAAAAGAATAATGTAAATTAAACTGATGTTTCTCTTTGCAATAACAATAGATAATGGGGGATATATTAATGTAGTAAACATTATCTCTTAGGCTAAGGTTTAGTTTAGGGAATGATAAAAATAGTGGCTCTCTAAATCCTGACCACTAATCGGGCAGCAAAAGTAACCAGGGCGCCTTAAATTAAATTAATAACCGGCTCACATCTGCCTTACAGGTGGAAATCAAGTATAGGGAATGATAAACATAGTTGTCTCCTTAAGAATTGAAACAATCTACCCCGACCCAAACCCTAAACTTAACCCCTTAAAACCAGGCAGAAATAGTAACCTAGACACTGGAGCTTAAGTCACTGACACTGAAAAAAAATTATAAATCCTTTCATTTCAGGGTTAATGCAACAAGATTGTGTAAAATAATACCAAAAAGATACTGTGTCCAGACATTCCAAGGAAAAGAGGATTAGGAGAATATACCTAGAAAGGACAGGGGATACAGATGGAACGAGGGCTCCATCAACTTGTGTGGAATACTGAAAAAAGAAGAGAAACCAGCACACTTGGTGCAGCTCCCATAGCCCAATGACATATCACTAGTAGTAATCACAGTAATAAAAAGCACAATCCCAAAGAGTGAAATTAGGAAAAGAAAAGGATACTTGGATAAGAACTTTCAACAAACATATTTCTGACTGTCTGGAATAAAGGGTGATCTTGGTGTCAGCCCAAAACAAATTAGTATTGATGGCCCATGCATTCTGAGCACCCATAGGACTGGAAGCACTCAGCTTACCATTGAAGTACTGCTGACGGATCCTATGAGAACTCTGTTTTTCCCTAACCTACCCTACCCTTACCCTAACAGTTTTTAATTTTGGGATGTGGGGCTATGTTGGAGTTACCACAGAAAACTTTTCTGGATACAGAATGTTAACTCAATATATCCTTTTTATTTACTTTTTTAGGATACCTATAAGTGGACATGCAATTTAATCCAATATGCTGGCATTTTGCTAACTAGTGTCTTCGCATTTAAAGGAAGTTTCAGGACTGAGTTGAGGGAACTGCCATAGCAAAGTGACTCCCTTATTACTCTATTTAATTACTTTCATTTTCTTTTTAAGAAATATTTTTAAGGATTATTCTTGTATTTACTTGTATGCACTTGAATACCAAATGAGAATTAATGGCCATAGACTCCAGTCTAAGGAAGACTTCCACAGAAGCACAAGGAAAACACAAAAACCTTATACAGATGCCAACCCATCTCAAAACTGAACTATTGTCCAAACAATGTAAATTTTGTAGAGGTAGCAGCCATACCACATACAATTCAGAAGAGGCCCTTCACCTGAAACTAAGCATGCCCAGGCCCAGCCAGTTATCTGAATGTGGATCCCAATGCCCCAGTGCAGTGATGGGACATTGTGCTGTAAACATGACACCATCCTTCAGATGAGATGTAAAATCAAGGTACTGACTCTCTGTGGTCATAAAAGATCCCTGTGCATCCTTCATAAACAGTAGGGTGTATACCGATGTCCAGGCTAAACTGCCTTCCGTGGCTGAGTCATTCTGCCCCTGTGATATAGCAGGTCCACGGCTCAGAAGAAAAGCCCAGTTTTTAAATAAATAATTGCCGCACTTGTGGCTTAAAGAGGGGGTGTGGTAGTGTGGCCGGAGCAGTTCTCGGACACTGTGTGATGCAGATGTTTCCTCAGTTAAGTGCGCAGGTGAGGAATCGTCTGTATCCGTTATTGATGCCAAGGACTGCTAATCGCCACACCTGTGTAACGTCCCCATAATAAATTGGAGAAGCGTGAATGTGGAGGGGGGAAAAAATTTGATTTTAATAAAATCAATAAAATGTTTTTAAAAAATTTACTTTAAAATACTGCTTATGGTTTACAAAGCCTTACATAATCTTATATTTCGGAATGCCTCTCACCTTACACTCAAAATTGTAACCTTAGATCTTCAGATGAGTGTCTGCTTATAATTCCAAGTACTAAACTTAAAAAGAAGTAGTGAGGCAGCCTTCTGCTGTTACGCACATAATAGCATACCAATAGAAATTTGCCAGGCTAATACGGTGGAGCGTTTTAAAAACTGCTAGAAAGTAATTATTTTAATATGGCTTTCTTATAGCTGATATTCTACAGTATATATGCATTTAATTATCATTTTTTCATGGCCGCGCAAACCGTACTAACCCCTACTTTCTCTGCTGTTTTTTTTCCCAGTGTCTGTGATGGCAATCTGCGCCATCATCACCTGATCAAGGCACCATGCAGTCCCTACATTGATGGATTGAAGACCAGATGTCCACATGACCATCATCATCTAATTCTTCCATGTGAAGCCTGAAAACCATGAGGACTGATTGAGATCATTTATGTTAGGTAGAATGCCTAGAGGGGGCTGGACAGTCTCATGGCGTCGGAACCCCTGCAAATTTAGTTTTTTTCTCCAGCCTTTCTTTTTTGTTTTTTCTGTCCTCTTGGCCATTGGACCTTTCTTTTTTCTTTCTTCATCTTGTAAAGCACTTTGAGCTGCATACTTTGTATGAAAATATAAATAAATGTTGTTGTTGTTGAATGGTGGGTGTCCCAGATGTCCACATGACCACCATAATCTTCTACTTGCATGTGAAGCCTGAAAACCATAAGGACTAATTTAGAACATCTACTGTATGTTGGGTAGAATGGCCCTTTAACCCCTGCAGATTTTTTTCCTCCAGCGTAACTGGAGGTTTTTTTTGTTTTTTTCTGTCCTTCTGATCATTCGACCTTACCTTTTTTTTTGTTACATACTGTATAATATTGCCTTATTTTTTAATGTTTTATATTATCTTCCTATTATTTCATTTTATATAGCACTTTGAGCTACACTGTTTGTATGAAAACATGTCATATAAATAAATGTTGTTGTTGGCATTAGTGGTGGTTGAAGTGGCTCTCTACTCACAAAATCGCTTTGAGGAGTGAAAAGACAGCTAATATAAATGTAAATAATAATAATAATAATAATTATTAGATAAAGCACAAGTGACTACAAAGGACACAGCAAGGAAAATACCAAAAAAAATTCTTTACCTGCTGATGCTAAATATTATATTTCTACTTCTCTTATACAGATAAGCTGCTTTATGACTCTTGTCATTTACAGTAGCTTTTGTTAAGAACTACAAAATACACAGTATTACATAATATGGTGTAAATAAAAAACATATCTATATAGCATGCATTACAACATTATCCTATATGTAATCACAGTTTAATATAAAAATAATAATATATAAGGATATTATTATGCATAATCATTTCAGGACATTCTGATACAATGCTTTGACTTTAAAGGATGATGGTTATGATTGAATCACTTAATTTTCAGTAAATTTAGATTCTAAAAGATAAAATGTATGCCATCAATTCTAAATTTTCTCTTTGTTGTTCCAAAATATATTTTATGAAAGCTATCGCATTAAAAGTATTACATAAAAACTAAAGGATAATTAACCATTTTATTTAATGGATGTCAACATGGGGGTCTAGAATGTCAGTTGATGATCTTTTTTAAGACTTCAGTGTCTAAAGTACATTTACAATTGGTCAGATGATGCAATGATTCCTGTCTTGTAGCCACTATTGCTATCCAAATTTTTTTTTAAAGCTAGTGTCTAGTAAAAATCAGTTTTCCAGTCTGTAAATATACTTCTTATAATGTTCTATAATGCATAAATTATTTACCACTCTTATATGCCTTTAAATTGCCTGTTTTGACTTCAAGTATAGGATTGTTATTTGCTTTACAATGGGCCTTTATAGTGTTCTATCTAAAAGGAGCTGTAGATTACAGTATGATTCATTTATCAAAATGCCTATGGTTGAGTAATACTTTCTGCAATTGCTGAGCTAAGAAGCTCGGAATTAAATTTTAACTGTAAATTTACAGTAAAATGTATGGATTTATATTAATAATTGAAGCTTTCAAACATCATACATTTTCCTGTTTTTTACTTAATTACAACAGACAATGTATATGTTTCTTACCTCTTTTCCATTTTGAATCCCTTTCTTGTTATTTTTGGTGTGTCTGTCTCAGGCCAGCACAGTTTTGCAACAGCAAGAGATGCAGGAGCTGACATAACTGATGCCGTCAGTAAGTGAGAAGCTGGTACCTATTAGTATAATAATTATTATTATTGAACATTTTTATCTAAAGAAATAATAGTGTATTTGACTACTATAATAAACTGTTTAGTATAATTAATTCATTTTAATTTAACTCTAATTAGGCACAGTTCCATTTAAATGCCCAGTATGCTAATAATTATAACAATAGCATAAACTAATGAAATGCAACATAAATTAGAAAAATAATGCAGAACCTAAAACAGAAAACCACTGTAATAAGTAATATGACTTATATTACAATAAATTAACAAATGTTTACTTTTTCATAATTAATGCTGTTATCCAAAGAAACATTTGTCTCATAAGGGAATAAGACAGTTTTATCACACGTCTGCTACTTCGACATTTGGAGCACTGGCAGGTTAAGTGATTATCGCGACTGCTAACAGGTGAAGGGATCAGGGTGGGTCAGTGTCCTTATGTGGACTTGTCACATCTGCCCTGTATTCTTGCCATATTTGAAATAGATGCATATTAGGCTAGTTTAAGTTTTGAATTTGGCAAAGTAGGCTTTATCTCCATGTAACATAATTATGGAAAAAGATATTTAAAAGAACTGACGAAACGGATATTCATTAACGATAACGCACACACCTGCTTATTGTCAAAGTACTAGTGAAAGGGTGGGTGTCGGATTGAATTTTTCATTTTGAATTGTTTTTGGTGAATGTGATCAATTATATATCAAAAATATGTTGGATTAAAATATTGTTTTAAATATGAACAAAGGCTGGCATGACTTGTTTTGATTTCAAAACATATGTGTCTTGGGTTTATATACTGTATGTACTCACTAGTCTCCTTAAGCACTTGTGGATAAATGTTACAGTATCTGGTTCTTGAACTTTGCTTGAAATCCAACCTATTTAATGTAGTGCAGCACTTCTTTTGCTACAATTTCCAATTTGGTAGATATCTCCCTAGTAACCAATGTTACTGTTGAGAGGTTATTTTCGTATTTGTAAAGCTCATAAAAATGCAACTTTACAGTATTTTCTGTATCACTGTCATTATGTTTTAGTTCACCTTTACCATTTCCAATACATTTCAACTCTTCCCTGACCATTATGGGTAATCTTTAATGCAATACTTCTTTTTTAACTTCCTTTTAGCTTTTCTAATAACCTATTCAGCTTTTGCTCTCATCCCCACACAAGACCTATACAGTCAACATTGGAATTGTTTGCCTTGCATGTCTTATGCAGCTGTTTTTTACCTCTTTGTTTATCTACCATGGAGTTTTCATTAATTTCCTTCTGCTTGTAAATTTTGCAATAAACTGGTCTTGCACTATATGTAAAACATTTATAAACCTGTCCCACGTCTACACAACGTCTCCACGATGCGCTGGCTGGGAGAGTCAGCCACACAAACACGATGTGTTTGACAATTTTTAGATTGACATTAATGTTGATTACAGTTTAGATATAGTTATTAACAAAGTGTTGATATCCTCTGTTCCTTGATGTTGCAAACAGTAACTTTATTTATCAAACATCTCAGAGTAAGTAAAATGGTCCTAACTGGCTCAAAAATCTCAGTGACACAAATATGGTTCTACTCTCAGGAGTAGTAATAAAAGTATTTTAATAATTTTACTAATTTAAGACACTACTCCCAACCTCACCAGGATTTAGGCGATGTCCTAACTCTCTAGGAGCTCTCAGAAGATGGTGGTGCAAAGACTGGCACGCACTTTCCAGGAAAGGCGGAATGTTTTGCAAAAGTTGGACAGCAATGAACTTCTAAAAAATATCAGTTAGAGTGAAATGAAAAAATATTCACAACAAATCGTGTATGTAATGTGATTGCTCCATCTATGTGAAGAAGCCATGCACTGCCAGCTGAAATGAAAGTGTTTGTAATGTTACTCTTTTTACCAACAGGGAAAAAGCAGCATTGCGATAGTGATGATGTAAGGATTTCACAAGCAATGATTTTTCGAATTTGACACCAAACTTTGAATGCCCTTATAATACATGAGGTAAGATGCAGATTAATACACAACCCCATGTGAGATAATGTTAAAGCAACCTGCATTCATGCAACTTAGCATGCACAGAAATATTTGTGGATGAACATGCATATGTGAATCATTAGTAATATCACAGTATAAGACACAGGTGGTCATTGATACAAACTAAAATGTAGTATTACTCTTAAGGTAGGCAGGGCTGGATGAGTGGGTGGTTGACAGCAAAATATAACACAGGTACGCTGAACTTTGCATTCCACAAACCTCTGAAACAAACATGTTACACCTCATAAGCCCAGGAAGGTTCAAGAAGGCAGGTGGAGACTCTTGGGGCTTTGGATAAATAGAGCCTTGACAGCACTTGACTGTGGAAGATTGGAAGAACACTGGAAGAGTGAACATGACTTCATTAAGTAGCCGTGGCTAGTTTAAGTATAACTTACTTTACAAGGTGTTTCCATAGATATAACAGCAGGAAGGTGATTCTTCGGACAGTCCGGCTGTTGATCATTTATTGTTAACTAAACATGCCCATTATTGGGCTTAACTCTTAGCTGGTGTATGTGTCTGTCTTTCCAACTTTGTGCTCATTACAGTATAATTCTTGATGTTGTTGTGAATGGGCTGGTTCAACGCATTACTCTAGAGTCAGAGTGGTATAAAACTTTTATTTGAATATAATTCCATCCCTTTAAATATTATTATCTTTGTGGAGAACCCTTAGCGTTAGTATCAGAAAACTACAAAGCTCCATTATGAGTACCACTTTGTGGCTCAGGGTGCCATAAAATTGTGATTTCATTCATTATCTAATGCGAACACCTACACCTACCTAGTTAGCGTATGATACTTCAAAAATACTTCTCATGTCTTACCAAAATAGGTAATTCCTAGTAATTCTGAGATATTTGATAAATATGGGCACAGATGTGTAAAAGCTCATCATAAAGGACTCATTTTAGCAGCATGAATTAGAAAATGTTGGTACCAAAAGAATAGTCAGATTGAGGTCAAAAGTAGGATGTCAAAGATCTCTTTCACCTATGTGTAAAATAGAAAGCAAAACATGAAGGCTGATTTAACAAAGTAGAAGTCTTTGCTGCCTTAAATTTGGTTCACTAAATAACTATCAGTGATTTGTGTTTCAAAATATAAAGAAACTTCGATGCCCACCTTACCGTGATGTCCTCTTAACTTACATACTATCTGTAACTAAGACATCACATGCAACATTGTTGTCCAACATATGACATGTGATGACAAACTTTACGTAACAACAAGAAAACCATAAAAAGAAAGCCAAACTAAAATGATGGCATGTGATGGTATCAACAACAAAACAATAAAAATAATAATGGGAATTATTTAAAGAGAAAAGAATTGATCAAAATTACCTAAGAGCAAAAACCTAGGGATTAAAACAGTAGGGGGGATTTTCAGCACTCTAGTTATGGAATTGCATTCATCTTAAGCTCAAGAAAGCTCACTAGAGGCTCACTTTTTTCTGACAGATGAAGAAGCTTGTTACAAAAGTAACGGACGTATTACACAGGTCCATTACTGAAAGTGTTTTGGCCTTCTCTGTCACAGTTTGGTATTGGCTTTGGTTTCCATCAAGAACAGGAAGAAATTGGAGAGAGGCATGTGCTCTGCTTCTAAAAAGGTTGGTTGCCACTTCCTCACTGTGGATTCACTCCACTTTTCCAGACTAAAATGTAAAGCTGTTATGTCCTTTTCCTACATATTATGTCTTAACCACTTCTTTCATTCTCTGACTGTTCCATAAACAGCTTCAGTCAGTCAACATGAGAATTTCATAAAACTAAGTTTCCACAAGAAGTGAGATGCACAGACTAAGTCCAGTTTCAAAATTACTGTCATGTATACAATACAGTGGGATTCTTGTAACTTAACATCTTGACCTTAATAGTCTTTGGCACTAATTTGACGACTTTCTTAATGTGTTTTGTTATAAATGATTATGTGTAAGCTGTTGATGAATGATGGTTACTGTTGTCCTTGTTTTGTATGTTTGTGTCATTATTTTATTTGTATCTACTTCACCAAATCAAATTCCACATATGAAAATTTTGTTAAGGTAATAAAGTTTTTACTTTAATTTGTAAGCGGGGAGTAACTGGTATTCCTGAACAGTAACAAAACAGATAAAAAGTGGCAGCTGGAAAAGGTAAAGTAGCAAGTATGAGCAGAATGAGTAGAACAGAATGAATTTGAATACTACCTTCTTACAAAAAGACTGACATGATTATTATCACTTCAGTTTTTACTTTAGTCTTGAAAATATTTAAAATGTATCTTTTTCTTACCCCAGCCTGAATATAAGCTCCCAGCACACTGCCAGCTATAGTTGCAAATCCTCCAGTCATCACAGCATGGATTTCAGATTTTGTAAGTTGTTGTAAATAGGGACGAATGATAAGAGGAGCTTCACTCTGTTAAAATAAAAGGTATTTTAAATTGAGATATTATAATACAAAATAAATTTATAAATTGAATATTCTAAATGTACAAGACTTGCTGTGTCATTAGTGGAAAATTGGTGAAAAATAAGGATTAACAGGTAATGTGCTCTGCCCCATAAAACATTTGGATGGTGGTCTCGGAATGATTGAAAATGAGCAGTTCTGTAAATGCCCAGTGTGGCAAAATGAAAGGCTTTACACGACAGAAAATGAAGTAACAACTTTGATTAAAAATAAGAATTGCCTTCTAATTAAGAAATGGATTTGAGTGAAAATGGTGGCCCTGCAAGAACTGAGCTTGGGCTCAGTCAATTAAAATTAAGCTAAATGAAATCTGTCCGATTATCAGCAGTAAACAGTGACAAATTAAGAAAGTGGCTGAAACGAAAACCTGGATTTAAATTTGATGCCCCTACTGTATATCATATTCTACCTCATGTTTCAGATCTGGAAAACAGTTTTTCAATAAAGTTATGAAAACAAAGCTCATACATAGATGGATACACTGCTGCAATGAAGCAAAGTGTCTAAGATGTGTCTTCCAATATGCAGTAGCAGGCTGGCACTTCTCTACTTATATCAAGAGAGTCACTATTTGCTTTAAAAAAAACACTCACACTGTTAAGCCACTAAAGAAGAGTTTCCATTATTGACACTCAGCAGAATGAATCTATGAACTGTAATGGAAAAAGCAGATTAAAAAACGTATGGGTCTGTGAGTAACAAAATCCACATTTTGTTTCTTTTTCCAACAAATTGTTTTAAATGCTAAACTATTTTAGGTCTGGAGAAGCTTCAATGAAAAATAAATATTTAATGTGTTGCGAACTTCACACTACTTTGACAGTTTGACAAAAGATACAGTAATTCTGAAAGTGATAGAGTATATTAGATTTTAGGTTAACAGGCTGGGCCAATTCACTTCTACTTCTGCATAACAACTTAAGATTACGGGTTTACAGCCAAGAAATGTCTATCGAGGTAACACATCCTCAAAGTATTATTGAAGTATTGCACTCAAAAAAATAACTAGTGTAGCAAAGACCAACAAAGGATAATTCTATAGAGTGATCAACTAGGAAAACAGAAAAAGATGATGAGTTCCCCTTAAACACTATAGTTTTTAGGTATTATGATTTTTTCAAAAACTGAACATTATTGTAAATGCTTTATATGTAATTGAATTTAAATTAAATGTAATTTAAAGGTGCCACAGAGGGTATGCATACCTGCTTATTCAGTTTAGTTGCTTTTCATTTTCATACAAAGATCAAGCAACACATAAGCAGTAATCCTGCTTTTTCTTCTAACCCGCTGACTAGCAATTCATACATGCAAAACAATATGGGAAGGTAAAAAACTGCAAGTGGTAACTTGGAAAATTCTCACAGTACATGAATGCAGCAAATCGTCAGTGACTTTTCAAGCATAAAAATTGACAACAAGTCAGAGCTGGCTCTCTGTCATCGTTTACTGAGGAAAATTTGCCAAACTAAGGTGGGGAACACCTGCTGCAGCCAGGTGCAATACTGTTGTGGGTGTTGTAGGCCTTTAAGTAGGTTCTACAGATATTGTAAATTGCTGTTTCTTTATTTTATTATTTTTATCCAACTATCTATTTTCTGTTATGGTGCTAGAGCCTATTATCAGGTACTAAATAGAAACCAACCATGAACAGAGTACTGCTACATTGCAGGTCATGCTAACTCAAGGGAATTTATTATTATATTATTATTGTATATTGGCTGATTTATTTATTCATATTGACTTGCATTTGTATATATAGGGGGTCCTCGGGTTGCAACATTTCGACATACAACGTTTCGAGTTTACAAAGCTCACTCCCATAAAAACTTTAAAAACATGAAAAGGAATAAAGGTAAGGATTTTTTTCACACTCATTTTTTCTGTTACTACAGTACAGTGTATGGTACAGTATATTTATGTCCTTTTCCTTTTTCTGTGGCTTAGATTTTGTGTTTTTATGTTCTAGATTATGATTTTTCAAATGTGTCAAGATTTATAAGTGACTTAGGCTAGAGTGTGTTTCGACTTACACCAAAATTCGGGTTACATCACTGTTGTAAGAACGGAACTGTGTCGTAACCCGAGGAGCCCCTATATACTGTACAGTATTTTTAACAGTATTTTTGTTTATGGATGGATACAAAATTGATTGAAGGGCCATAAAAAATGTGCTCCAAAGGGATGACTGCTGAAGCCATTGCACTTTTAATCTATGTAAATCTTGATAAACAATGTAACTAGCATGGTGCTAAAGTTTGTAAATGACACTAAACTAGGTGAAAGAACAGATACCCTACAATTAACAGAATCATTACAGATGGACCTGAGCAGAATTCAGCACAGATAGTTTTTGGCCAAAAGGGCCAGCACTCTGAGATAAGAAGCTGAGCAGTACAGCAAATAGCCAAGAGCATGAGATAGCAGTGATTTCCAGAAAAACAAAATATACCATGTCCCATCAGGTAAGTTTGAAAACAAGTTTGAGCATTTTTTATTATCTACTGAGGTCCCATCTGTGGTTTTGTGAGCACCATGTAACTTTCTATAGCACTAAAACGCAAAATGTTATACATGGAAGTAAAGGTTTTAGATATTAGTGAAAATTTCCTAAGACAATAGGCCTCAGTTATAGTACTAAGGATTAATTACATGTATCAGAAGTACTATGTAAGTTTTCTTCCCTGGGATTAATATTATTAGTTCACTGGATCTCCTTACTGTTAAACATGCTACACATAATTTACAAATGAATAAAACAATCCTGCTGTGGATCAATTATTGCTTTTCCTAGTGACATGGCTTTTATTGATGGTCACTGCAAACAAACATTTTTGAGAAAACTGTATTCTATTGAATTCAAATTCAATTAGTAGGAACAACTTTACCCTGTAGCAGATCCTGTTAAACTGGTAGCTTCAATCAGATTTGCATCTAAGGCTTTGGTTTGTAATCTTGTACCATTACAAAGTTTTGTAGGGCTAATATCAAACATAAGTGTATCAAAGTTTCCTTTAACATATTACACACAGCCTTGACATTTACAGGCTGCGTATTTACATGATCATTGCAATGAACTGAATGTTTTAAGCATTGTAGAGATAGGAACAGGTGAAAATAAATATTGTAAACTATGTACAATGTTTATCTCCTCCATGTTCTGTGTGTGTGGCATCCCTTTACTGAGAAGTGCAAGCATTTTAACTGAGCAAGGTATGCGGTCACTTCTGGCTTGTGTTGTACCCACGGCTTGACGTGGGCTGGTATGCTGCAGTGGCACTTCCCTGTTTCTGCTTTGCAAGCCAGAGAACAGCGCCACCCCAAGGTATCACTTTATTTTCCACAATACTGCATGTATTTTACCACCAAACCACCCCTCCAACCCTTTGTTTTTTGAAGTTGATATATATAAGAGATTGACAGTTCAACTCGGACTGAATTTGTACATATTTTACTGTATTGTGAGGATTAAGTAGAAGTCAACAGAATATCAAGTAATGCCTCATCTCCAGTAGTATGTTCAGGTTGGTCTCTGTATTACAAAAAACATATAGCTGCATTGAAGAAAGTCCAAAGAATGGTTAGCAGTCTTATTTTAAGAAAGTGGGTTGTAAGCTATGAGGAAGGATTGAAAAAGTTTACCATTTTCAGTTTATGCATGTAGTGGTTAAGAGAAAGTATAACAAGTGTTCAAAATTATGAAGGGAGTGAATATGACAGCCATTAGTTTAAAATGAGTTCTTAACTTGAAAAAGGGTAAATTTCACATAAATGTAAGGAAGTTTTTATTAACATAGAGAATCACAGATATTTAGAATAAGTTACCAAGTAGTTTAGAAGATAGTAGCATTTTGGGGACCTTCAAATTTCATCTTAATGGAATTTTGCATAAGATAATTGTATAGTTATTGAATATGTTATGCTGGACTGAGTGGCCTATTCTGGTTAATATGTTTTATTTCTTACATACATCTGATTAAATCTGATTATTTATCTGGTGGATGTAAATCAGACTCTACAGACATTGATCCTAGAGTTCATTAATGTCAGTGCAAAACTACACTGGCGTCTATATATCAAACCATGATCAGACTGTTAAAGGGATAGTTGTTAAGTCTGACTAGTGCGGTATTTAAATAATAGTCTGACACACTAAGCTACAAGAGAAATGAACTAATTACTAACCTGTTGGACATTTATTTATTTACCTGGCCAATGAATATATTTCCTGCTGCAACCACAGATTCAGTTGGAGATGTTGCCATGACTAACTGCATTATCCATCCAACCTGAAGATAAAAAGTAATCAAATAACAGATTTTCCCATTGTCAATGTGATAAATTCTCATGCCTGTGTGGCATTACCAGTTAATACTAATGGTGACTATATTTTAATTTAACCAGTTTTTCTTTCTGCCTGGAGTTGTGCATAGTCCAACATTTGACAACACATTTTAATTTTGTTAACGCAGAAGAAATCGGTACAAGGCAAACATTTACAATTTAATTTAAAATTCATTATTTCATTTATTTCATAATCATGCAAATCAATATAATCCTACAAATCTAAATTAATTTACAATTTCATATTACTAGGTTGTGGATAGTTCTCCAGAATGAGTATAACACATGTTGACAATGCCCCAATGCAATTTAGAAATAACTTTTAAATGTATTGTTTTCTTACGATGTAATCCAGTTCCTCAGCTACAGTAAATACAACTACACCACCATTCCACATCAGCAAGTGTTAATCTTATTGTGCATTGCGTAAATTGAGTGAAATGATGGCTAACTTTATAATATATGGGCACAACACTCAAAACAGAAAACATTCCATTAAAATGGTGACTGTTTAATTGCTACATCATAGCTAGATCAGCCTTGGTACTTTATTATTTCTGTTCTTTCACAATTTCTTTCAATATTTAAAAATCAGTTATTCACATATTCTATAATTTTTGTTATGTTTAGAACCTCAAAGATTTTCTTTCTTTCCTGTGCTGCCATTTTTGATGACTGTTACAAAGATGTGAATCAGGGTTTTGACGGCAAGCCAGCAGGAGTCTTGTCTGTTTGCATCATCATTGCAATCAGTATATAAACCCTTATCATTATGGATTCTTTATCCAAGATTGTGGATTTTTTCTTTTAGACTTGTACTAAGATTTGTCATGTTTTCTTTAGCATTTTGACCTCAGCTTTGTTCCAGACTAAATTTTTATTATAAGTCCCCTGGTTCTTTACTTTGTTTTGCTTTCTCACTAAGTATTTACCTCCTGCGGTCTATCTCTGTCCTTTCTTCAATGGAGTCAGAACACTACTGATATTACTGGGATGGGCTCTGGCTTACAGGACCAATGAACTTTTGAACTACATTTTAAAACTATTAATGAACTACATTAGTAGTGTCTGAAATGGAAGGATGGACTGACTATGTGACAACAATAATCTTTAAATGTAGTTTTTTCTTGCTTGATTTGGTATAGTGACATCTTATTAGTTAAAGTGGCACACAGTGGTTAGGGAAGCTCCAGGGACCTTGGCCAGTTCCAAGACCAGTTACTGCCTGTGTGGAGTTTAATTTTTCACCTTGTGCTCATCTATGCTCTTTTGGAGTTTTCTTACATTAATTGGTCAGTCAAATGTCTGTGGACTGGCACCTCATTTACTGTTGGCTCTTGTCTTTCAATTAATTCTGCGAGGATTGATTCTGCAGGTAAAATGCAAGACTCTTCCCACTAGCTGTGTACTTGAGACTAAAAATAATTCTTCCAATTTATTTTTCTTGGAAGCAGTGAGTCTGCTACTGTAAATTTTGTGCTTTTAATTTCCTAAAATGAAATCACCACCCACTAATTAAGAGGTGAATTTTAATAGTATTCCCATATGTTACGGTACAGTTTTTATGTTTTTGCTAACTGAATACTAAATATAATTTTCAAATGCCTGATTTAAATGTTGTGTCCTTTTAAAGTATGATATGAGCCATTTTATAGAGAGAAGAGTAAAGAGGATGTGGCTATTGTGTCATACCAATTTGCCCAGGTTGCAGTCTGTCTCCATGACAATGAAACATCTTTTGGGCATTTTTTAATTTTTTAAAAAGGAAAATTTCTAGACAGCACTTTCCATTAGTTAGATAACTAAGCAGAGAATGTGTTTTGCAACATGCCACATGTGGGATATGTGAACACTCATGTCTAAAACTATCTGTCCATTTTCAGTAGCTCTCTAGTTTGTGAATGGAATGTTGCACCTCTCTATCAACATAATACTGAATTAATTCTACAGACTAGTGCAACATTATTAGCATTAAATTATAGTTGAAGTTTCAGCTTTTCTTCAGACTGAAATCAAGAAAAAAAAATCAGAATTTTCACTTTTAGTAAAATTTTGTGAAAAATTAAAGCTATTGCATGATATGTATGAATATATTACTGTAAATAAACTTATTGTCTGCTAAAATATCACTGAAATTTTAATTTGTAATAAAGCACAAACATATCAAAGAAGCTACCACAAACATAAAGTATTTTCCATGAACATTCTTGTAAAAGTATCTAATAGTAAAAAAGAATGGACATTGAAATTTAACAAAAACAGAACTCACAAAATATGAAAATACTCAGAAATGTGTAGGTTTTGTTGATGTGTTTTAACCTAACTTGAACTATTCAAAAAGCATATATTCAGACAGATAGGTATTTAATCAAAGTTAATTCTTTTGCAGATTACACTATACTAAAACAAACGATAAAAACCTTAAAAGGTAAATTGAAATGTATTGTTATATTTTAAGTGTATTTACAGGAAATGTATTTTATGGTATATGGACTAGTTGCTCAACATGTTTTTCAGCAGAGTGTACCATATTTATGGTGGACGTCTTGCTATTCCAAAACCCTGCACCAGAACTGCTAAATAACATTTATAATTTCCGTCTTTTCTTCCCCAGTTTGTCTCTGAATCGTAATATCTAAGTTTTCAATGTAATTTAATATGAAAAATTCAGCTTTATTGTGTTGTTTTGTCCAATCAGAATTCCGATATATTGGAACAGTTAAATATTCTGAGTGGCCGTAATTAGTACATAATGTCATACAAAATGAAGCTTAAAGAAAAACACAGACAGTCTATTGGATGAATCTTAATAAATCAGACAAAAATAGAAATTGTTGTTAAGAATGTGTAAACTGTGGCCCTTAAATTCTTAACAAAATATCTCTTTTTTGAATTCTTTTTAGGAAGAGAGTCTTTCCTTTGTTTTCTGAAATAAATTTCAGACAACGAGCTTCCACATCCCCTCCCCTACACCTGTTGCCTGATTATAAACCATTGTGCCAGTGACATCACGCAGCATGACCCTGTCCCCAGCAACAATGCAACTTGTCATGGCAACGAAATGCCCACAGCAAAAACAAAACAGTGTGGTGGCTGAACAAGAACATAAAGAAAATGAATGTATTATAAAGAAAAACATTCTCTGTTCTCAGGTTTATTCTTCTTATTGAACACAGAAGATACTTTAATAGTTTTTACTTTTAAAATATTAAGATATCTGAAACATAAAAATGCCACATGCTTCTCTAAAATTGATCATTCTTCAGAATCATGCTGCTGTTTTTCTTCACTTGCTCTATCATTTGTCATAAAGCTAAATCCTTTTGTATTGCCTGACAATCAGTGGACAGTAGAAAATGGTTTCTCTGCTGGCCACAACACTGCAAACAGCTATAAAACCCATGGCACTAAATTATAGATAGATAGATAGATAGATAGATAGATAGATAGATAGATAGATAGATAGATAGATAGATAGATGAGAGAGGCACTATATAATAGATAGATAGATACTGTCAATAGACAGACAGACAAAACTTCAGTTTTGTTTCCCTTAGCATTACTTGCTAATTATTTATTAACGTTTCCCAACATATATACAGTATATAGTTTTCATATTCCATTCCCCATTCCAAGGTAATTCAACTACATCAAGACTGCAAAGCTGTGTAGTGAAAAGCCTAACCTCCTAGCATCCTCATGTGGTTCATTGGTAAAATCTAGTACCTAACCACTGATCAAGCAAGAATCCTGGAAAGGATACTTCAAACTTTCTGCAACTTTGTTTGAGTCCAGACTGTGGCAAACGAAGTGGGTCTGTCCATTGGTAGAGGAAGCAACAAGTGTAACAAGCATTCAAATTCAACAAAGAAGTGCTTTGTTCTTGTCTACTTAGTAAAGTAAATAGTGATGGGGCTTCCTGTGAAAAGATGCTATATAATACAGTATAACAAATAATTGATTGATCATGTCTATCATTATTACTTTTTGATTGCATTTAAGCTACAAAATTTAAGATTATTATTAACAATACCTTTAATATTATCCACTGCATAAATCCAATGTAGTAGAGGATGGATGTTATCATACTGAAAAAGACCACAATTGGTAGTACCTAAAGCAGATATGAATGTGTAAAATATTTTAAAAATGGAAACAAATTCAGTGCAATAATTATATTAAAATTTTTTTTTTCAAAACTGCAGATTAAAATAGTGGTCAGATCAAGTAGATTTTCAAAACCTATATAGTTCACACACAAAGTAAATTTCAAGATATAATAAACATTTACAAGTCAATTTGAAATAACTTACCTTAAAAGCAAAAAAGTGGTCGGTATATTTCTCACCAAAAACAAACTCAGAACCGACATTTGAATATTGTAAAAAAGTCTAAGAATCAAAAAATAAAAATTATTATTTAATGAGGAAAATGTAAAGGCACCTCTATTCTAATTCAGTTTTAGTTTACATTGACCATCTAGTAGCCATTTGTTCTGCTACCAGGTTGGGTTGACTGAAACACCGTTAGAGGATATCCAGAGACCAGACTCATTTAGATTTATTTTCGAAAGAATTAGCTGTGATCTTTTGCAATTCAGACGTCTCCTTTTATAGACCTAACAATTTTGATTTTGAACTCAAGAAGAAGCCTCCAGAACATGCTGGAGGAATTAAACTGAATTACAATTACAAGGCTCAAGCATAATGTTAAGGGATAAAAGATGACTTGGTTGTCTGGCTTCCTTGATAGGCTGTTGTCTTTGTAGCAATATTGGGTAATAAAATTTTGATTTTTAAAAATAATATTTTACTGTGAAAAACTTACCTCCATTTGTTTTCCAGACCAGGCAAAAGCATCATATCCAATCTGTGTTCGAAGTATAAAGACTCCAAAAACAAACTGTAACCCAACTCCAGAGAATACAGTCCTCCAGGATATCTATTGGGCAAAAACAAGTAAATAATTCTAACAATATAAAATTATATTTTATTGTGCATTTATGTTGTAACCTTCTACTACCACATGCATTAATATTGCGTGTTTAGTTGTCAACATTTAAATTTAAGGACTGAATGAAATTTAGTTGTGTTGCCTAAACCAACAACATGTATCCTGTCACACTTAAGAGAGAAGTCTGTTTCATATGGGGTCTAACTTAAAAAATACTTTTGAGAAGGGGTTTACAGCATGTTTACAGACCTGTACATAGTTTTCGAATCCAAAAGGTTCCAACCAGCCAGTGCTATGTCAATGCCCAGGACCCTCATCCTATCCCACCTTTTTCCATCCCATCAAAAGTGCATAAGCATAAGTTAGTTATTTCTGAAATTCTAGTTATTTTTTCATAAATGCAGCATGCTTTTATTGTTCCGGGTACTTATTTTAAGTAAACCTTATGTAATCATATGTAATCAAAAGTAAAACAAACATGTTAAAACATACAATTACTTTCAAACAGCAGATGTTTTGGAGGGATGTTTAAGACAACAAATCAAAGGTGGTAAGTAATCATTTTGATACTATCTTTTCCAATAGAACAGTAAAACTTCTTGAGTGAAATTTCCAAATAAAAAGTTACCACACAATAGACACAACAGAACCACTTCAGTAAAACAAGTGTCTGCAGCTATCTAGCACAAAAGAGTGATATAAAGTCAAATTAAGTGTATAGGTAAATGTGCACACCCCAAAATGTTAAATGGAAAACAATATTGCCCCTAGACTTCTCTTCAGGTCACTGAATAACCTGATTCCTTGAAACTATAGCAAGTGGCACTTACAGTAGATTTGATGTCATGACCCAAGTAAACCATGGTACGGTACAGTGTACAGTAGAGTATATGACACAGGTGAAACCTCACATGTGTCATACCACAGCATAACAGGCAAATACGCAATGCAACTAACAAGATAAAAAATCAAGCTTACTCTAATGCAGGGGTGCCTAATGAGTTGATCGCGATCGACTGGTAGATCGCAAAGGTGGTGCAGGTAGATCGCGTTGCACTCCAATTTATTATACGTTATATTTTAAACGTTAGTCTATCATATATCCTCCGTATGGCATTTGCCACTTGATTGACATACAGGGCGGTCAGTCTGATACAGTGTCTCTTTTCTTCTAACACACTGGTCATCCCCCACACACGATCAAATGCACGAGCTACTGCAAAACTCTGGCTGTGATCTAGTTAACCTTCCAATTTACAAAGTATATCGACTAAAGAAGGGATTTTTAAAAAAAAATTGTTTGGGGAGGGTATGGGCTGGATGTGGAATTGGAAGAGGATTTTTTTTCTCACAATGTCACAATCGAAGTGCGTTTGTCTGATCTGTCAATCTATCATTGCTATTCCAATGAAGGAAAATGTGGAAAGGCACTTTCGAACTGTTCATAAAAACAACAAAACTGACTTCCTTCCGAAAGGTGATCTGAGAAAAAGAAAGGAGAAGAAACTAAAATCGCAGTTAATCGGACTACTGTCATTTTTCATTCGGCTGAATTCAAAAGCTCCTTGACTGCATTATTCGGTTCTACTTATTTATGCAAGTCAGCCTTTTCCCACATGAAGATTATCAAATCCAAATACTGTAGTGACCATAAATGTATTGAATTGTTTTTGTGCAATAAATGTTATTCAGTTATGCAAGGTACAACAACATATATTTTATGTATAAAGTATACTCAGTGTGTGTATATATATACTGTATATATATAGCATTTTTAATGTAGGTAGATCATTTCAACCTGGTCATTTTAAAAGTAGCTTGCAAGCTGAAAAAGTGTGGGCACCCCTGCTCTAATGAAATTTGTTCATTTGGACCTCAACCCCTCCGGCCATTTTATTTTCTGAAAATAAACTATTTTTTTTTAAAGTATAGTAAAAAAAACTTAGTAAGTATTGAATAAATGGCTGTAAAACTCAGTAACATGAACTAAGGTGTAGCAGAAAGTGATCACATAGTCAGACATGTCCACACTTTCTTAAATTTCTACCCACTACTCTATGGGCATTTGTTCTTAATTAGCATTACTGAATAAAATAATGTGTGCTACCAGTCACCCTGAACCTTGCATCAGTTTCAAGCTTTACATTTTCCTCTTTATGTCTTCTATCCATCTCTTTAATTTCTTGTCTTTCTTACTAGAGTACTCTGTCTCAATCAAAGCTTAATAACTAATGTGACATTTTTGTTATAGTTACTGTTGCAGCGGGACATCCCTAAAGCATATGTGACAAGGAAGCATAAGTGACAACACATTTTAGAAAAGAAAAACAAAATACCTAATAAGAAAGTATAATTAAAATACAAGAATATCTATGAAAAAATTTTGTAACTGTTTTATAGGAAACTACCGTATATGCTTGCATTTAACTTCTCCCGCAGATAAGTCGGGGCTTGATTTTATCATATAATTTCCAGTATTTTATAATGTCTGTCGTATAAGTCAAATGTGGAAAACTCACGCTAGTGGTCCAACAGATTATGATATGCTAACGCCCACCTGAGAGTGTAACCACAGAGCAGCTGCCTTTTTTTTTCTATGTATTGTGCCTACGTGACCACATGGTAATACCCAAACTATTACGAAGCAACGTTTGCAAATGAGTGAGCTACTGCAAAACTCCGCTGTGATCTAGTTAGCCTTCCAATTTATATCGACTAAAGAAGGGATTTTTAAAAAAATTGTTTTGGGAGGGTATGGGCTGGACGTGGAATTGGAAAAGGATTTTTTTTCTCACAATGTCACAATCGAAGTGCGTTTGTCAGTAGTACATAAGAAAGCAACTGTCAAAGGAGGTGTTAGATTGATTGATGACTTTAAGCCCCGTCCCAAATGTGAAAATATGATTTATGAAAATGTGAAATTCTAAAAATATGAACTATACCCCACCCCTGGGGGGGTTGGACCACCATCATAATTGATCATCTCTAAACCCCGCCTTTTAGGGTGGGTCTTTTGTAAACCAGACACTTATCACTCCCCATTAACAATACTCACGCCCCTGAGGTACGCCTTTATCTCTCTATCCGCCTATAGGGTTAGGGGTAAGGCGTGTCTCTCACCCCCGACTGTGGGAGGAGACGAAAGAGTTCTTATGCTTCATTAAATATTGATGAAGCTATTTATCAAGGAAAACTGTCCGACCAGATGAAAAGAATTAAAAGAAAAAGGAAAAGGAGGAGTTTAGCATGTTGAATAATTCATGCTCGGAGGAGGAGGAAGAAGACTGGGAGTCAACCGCCCCCTAAGTGAGCAGAGATAAAAAAAGTCCAGTCTTTTATAGAAAAATGAATTTCACTCACTCGCTCCTTTATCACATTTTCTTTATCTTCCTCCTCCTTTTCTTGACTGGCCTTGTTATATTCGGGAAGAATAGGCTCCTTCTGGGAAACGGCGATCGTGAGCTGTCCCTCAGCATTTCTTTTTACCTCTACCCGGCACAAAGCACAGTTAGAATCGTACCAGACAGAGCTGAAGCGTGGTTCCCGTAACTTTCTTCTGGACGCCCTGTTTGCTTTCAGTTTCTTAGGAGCGTTCACAAGACCGTCCATTCTGTTTGCTTTTCTGTGTCATGGCGTTTTCACTAAATGACTAGAATTTTATACAAGAACTCTTTCGTCTCCTCCCACAGTTGGGGGTGAGAGACACGCCTCACCCCTAACCCTATAGGCGGATAGGGAGATAATGGCATACCTCGGGGGCGTGAGTATTGTTAATGGGGAGTGATAAGTGTCCGGTTTACGAAAGACCCACCCTAAAAGGCGGGGTTTAGAGATGTTCAATTATGATGGTGGTCCAACCACCCCAGGGGTGGGGTATAGTTAATATTTTCATATTTTTATATTTTCATATTTTCATAAATCACATTTTCATAAATCATGTTTTCATATTTGGGGGCAGGGCTTAAAGTCATCAGTCAATATAACACCTCCTTTGACAGTAGCTTTCTGTATGTACTACTTTTGTCTGATCTGTCAATCTATTATTACAATTCCAGCAAAAACACTGTTTTGTGTTTTTTGTATCTCACACCCTCTTACACCTTTATCATAAGATCATCCCTTATCTACAATGGAGCGTTCGATCAGAAGAAAATATGAAGCTGGTTTTAAATTAAACGTCATTGAAGTGGTGAAAGAAATTGATAACTGTGCTGCTGCAACAAAATTTGATATGTCTGAGAAACTGGTGCAAGATTGGAAGAAGCAAGAAGATGTAAAAAAAAAAATAAAAAAATTAAGTGTCGCATTTTTGAATGGACATATGAGTCAGGGTATGATTTTATGATTGATGAAACCCAATCTTGGGTTTCAAGATTCAACTTATAGACAAGTATATATGGTATCTACTAAAAACCATGACCATGGTAGAGGAAGGGATTTGTGCATGAACAATGTTTAAGATATATTGTTTTTTTTCAATATTGGTAGATTCTCACAAAAATGGAATGCATTTTTATTTGGATAGTTTGGATAAACACATTATTAATATGTGCCTATTTTTAAGATTATGAAAAATTATTTTAACTTAAAAAGTGCAGAACTTATAATTTAAAACCAGGTTTTAAGTAAAACTGGAATTGTCATGCAATGATATGGGATAAAATTTCAGCCTCTTAAAATTGCTTCATTGTGCTCAGTTTATTCATGAAATATATTTAGTTTTTGCCTTCATGCAATAAAGTGCTTTACCTTAATTGTTTTTTAATTGCGAAAGAGTTTTTAACCTTGTAATTATGATTGCCAATTGGAGAAAATTACTTGTAAAGATAACAACATAGAATAAACTGGTTTTGTGAAGAGCACCGACAGTCCAGTATGCATTTTGATTTATTATACATTTTGTCACAATGAAAAGGAACGTAATATAAATTTATATTTGATTCCATTGCAAGAATCATGCGATGACAGTAATCAATTATGTGAATTTGCTTTCCTAGTAATGCAGTATTAAGTTCTGAGCATTTATGGGTTACATCCTGACACTGTGTGTGTAACAGGCCCAAATGCAGGTCTCACAAATATTATTTTGTATAACAAAAAGGTTGAATATATTCAGATTGAATATTTAAAGAAAAATCTCATTTACTAGTGTACAAGTGTTATCCAGAGTCACAGACTTGCCTTTGTTGGGTGTTTGGAGAAAATGAACATTAGGGCAATATACATAAGCAGTCCTCCAAATGAGATGAGCTGTCTAGTACCTTGATTAGCAGTGTCAAACACAAGCCAGCATATTACTGCAGCAATCAGTGCGATATAAAGAACCCTAAAAATAAAACAAAACACAAAAATGGCAAAACATATGCAAACAAAAGAACTCATACCATCTGTACATGCAAGAACTTCTATATTTAGAACTACATACTGTAACAACTCTGTCTATTAAATGTGGGGTCTTGGTGTGTATGGGCCTATCCCTTTACCATCTGACCCAAGCAGAAATGAACCCTGGATGAGTCACCAGTCTTTTACAGGGCACATTCTGGTAAGTGGTTTTCCATGTAGTGAGATTTTCCTGTGATGTGGAAGATGGTGTGTTTTACTGGGTCTTCATGTAATAACATTTTTGAAAAATATGTTGCTCCTATGTGAGAGACATATATATAATTGATTTTATTGGTGTGCAGGCAGTTACCTACTGTATATTACACAGCTGCAGAAAAAACAGGTAACACAGATGTGTCAACAAGTCTTTAGGAAGCAATATTTGTTGTTTTCTAAACAAAAAAACTTTTAAACCCCCCAACGCTTCCTTTATTGAGTTTCACATTTCACAATTGCGACATCATTAGCAAAACGAGTACTGTCAGTCTCATAACAATGCATGTGAACTGACACTTTCCTGTTTTACTCTTCACTAATATTAAGGTATGGTGTTTGGAATGTGGGTAAGTGGAAAAGCAACCCCATGAATAGTCAGAGATGGAAGACCTGTTCTAGGAATGTTCACAGCAGTATTAGAAACTTATTGGTTTGTCTTCTCTTTGTTCAGAATTCCTTATTATTTATTTTGTTAATAAAACTGTTTACCTTAATACTTAACATCATTCATGAGAGCTCTCAATCACTCACAATATGTAAGAAACATTACACAAAAAGGCAAAACTTAAAAATCATCCAATGTCATTTTTATGTTACCATTTGAGCCAATGCTCTTGTTGTTCAAGGCGTCTTTTATAAGGGTGGAAAATTTGGGTGATTCTGTCTTCATATTTGCTAATAAGTTTGTCCCAGGAAATGAAGACTATTCCTACAATTGTGAGTAGCAACAGTGAAAGTGCTCGTTCAAAATTAATGATACAGGCTACGATCACCAATGATATGTAACCTGAAACACAAAAGACAATACATTTAGACAGTTTTTCAATAATTACTTTGCTCATAATTCTTAAAAAGTCAAATTACTTGTTTTCAATTGATCAGGTGGATGATGGACTTTTACAAAATTATTCCTCTGTAGGACAGTAAACTTCTGGCCTTTCGATTTTTTAAACATTTTTTCCTAAAACAGGGCTGAAGAAATTTCTGCCTACAACAAATTAAAAACAGGACCATACCCTAAATGAGATATCAGCCTGAATTCATACACACTTAGTTACATTGGGTCAATAGAGTGGCCACAGTAAATGTTACAGCAAATCTCTGGAATGTGACAGGAAAGTGGGGTCCTAGGTGAAAATTCAGAATAAATAAAGCAACCATGTGAACTTCATACAAAAAGTAACCAGTCTGGGAGGTGACCTGGGTCTAAGCAATGCAGTAACTGATATGACTTTGTGAGTTCGCAAGCACCAAAGTCCTTAAATTGTTAATAAAAGAGCAAGCACAGAATCATTACAAATGAAAAGTTTATTTCAATGAAAAATGCTCTTTACTAACAAAAATAGTTCCACTTAGCACAAAAGGCAAAAAATGAGTTGCCAACAAAACCAATCCTCAATAAACACAGTCCTGTAACAACATTCCTCAAGAACAGTTATAATCAGAGCAAAACAGAAATCTGTAAATATCCATCCATCCATTTTCTAACCCGCTGAATCCGAATACAGGGTCACGGGGGTCTGCTGGAGCCAATCCCAGCCAACACAGGGCACAAGGCAGGAACCAATCCCGGGCAGGGTGCCAACCCACCGCAGGACACACTCAAACACACCCACACACCAAGCACACACTAGGGCCAATTTAGAATCTGTAAATATGGACTTAGAAATCATAGATGGAGCACTCACTAACATAGGACATTCAAAGGAAATAGCATACAATGAACAGCAAGGAGCTATGGAAATCCCTCAGCCTTTATAGAGCTGAGAGTATGCCCTTGATGGTGACTGACAGGTGGCCCTGCCTCTTGAGGAACTACTCACAAAACACAAGGGAAGTAACAGAACATACATAAACAGAAAGAAACTAAATAGTTAACAATCATAATATACAAAATAGCATTAAAAATGTACATAAAGGACATGGAACAGGGGTTTAAATTTTGGCCGCAGAAGAAATCCCAACTGGAATGTGACAGTAACTGTGACTACTGCTACACCGACTAGCCCTCCATTGTGTATTAACCACCATTCCACAGACAGTTTATCCACATATGTATTATATCTATCGATAGAAAGGCGCAATACTTACCTAACAGAAGAGCACAATAAATTACTTGCTTGATAAGTGCCTTATGATTCTCATAATGCTTCTTTAATTCATTGTATTTTTCTTCAAAGCAACTGGTAAAAAGGAATTCACACATTTACTTCACAGTTACACAAAACCTAACAACTTTATTATTATAAAATGTTTTGCTTTGATATCATTTCCTTGTAGTTTATCTATAATATATCGTACCAATAAAAAACAAAGACAATTGAAGCTCTGTTTCTTCAGAACTGACCTTATCCATGGAACACTAGAAACAGAACAGGAGTAATTTAGACCAATGGATTTCTATTCTACAGGTTGACCTTAAGTTTTCAAAAGTCTCAGTCTCTGCATCCACCCACTTACAGGTTCTTCCCAATTAGGATAATTATGAAGAAAATAATTTCTGAAACTGACTGACTGATCTGTCCCAGAATAACAAACCCAGATAGATTTCTGTCTCCGAGTGATTTCTAGACGTTCAGTTCCGTATCAGCTGTAGCTGAAATGTGTTCCTTGGCTGTAGGAGTTTGTCTACAAAAGAACCTGCCCACATATACCATTAAAAAGACCCGATGGATCTAACTTACTGAAAAGAGGGCTTTAAGTAAAAGAATCACCTGATAAAATGTTAAAAATACTGAAAATGATAGTAATGTAAATTTACCAAGGCTAGTGCATGTCATAGTAATCATGAAAAACCAGGATGGAGTTAAAACTTTTTTTCATTGTTATTTGCATTTGAACTCTAAATTGTGGGCACAAGTGGGGAATCCAGGAGAATTCAGAATAATGTACATAAAAAAATCTATATTTCAAGTGGTGTAAATATCAGATGTATGATGATATAATAGGCATACCTTATTTCTTTCTTGATTTGTTAGAGTATCCGAATTAAGAAGCTGTCCATCACTGTATTCCTACTCCTAAGGAAACCTCCCCTGCAGATGATAAGGCTTACCTTCCCTCCTACTTAAGTGCATTACTTAAAGATGGACATTATGAAATGAAATATAGAGGAGCTTTACATTCTGTAGCATGGGGTTAGTCATGTTATTATATGTTACACTCAGTTTCTTTTATTGGATCAATGTATTCAATTCCTTCTATTTTACTGTTATGTTTGCAGTTATTTCAAAAATAATTTTGATACCACACTATCTAAACATTTTAAATTGTAAAGATGCCCATGAACCTCTTGGCTCAAGTGGTATTTATCAATCTGTGTTTTCAGACCTTTAATTGGAGTCACTATTGCTGATATGATGGAGTTCATCTGGACTCAAACAGCAGAAACAAGGAAGGATATAATGTAGCATATAATGTCCAACAACTACTTGGAAGACAACTTAAGGCACCACTTTTATGTACTATAAAACTTGAATTACAACCTAATTAATAGAATAAAATGGAAATTCCTGTGGTATCCTGTACAACTTTTGTAAGTGATAGACCATAAAATAATATCAAACCAGTATAAACTGTAAAGCGTGAGTATCTCCTATAGCTGGACTTGTCATTTTTACTTGACTGCATTTAATCCTAAACCTAGGTTGCACACTTTAACCCTACTTAATTTCGAACCCTACCTAAACTGTGCAAGAGCAAAAACACCTGGCAACTATCCTCCTCAGTCTACAGTAGCATCCAGAGCACATAATTCACCCTGGCTCATCAAATGATCCCAGAATAATTATGCGCTTCTCTTTACTTAAAAGTTTAATGACTATGCAGGCATGTAGGATGGAATGAGGATAGGTAACATAATAATAATAATGAGCCAAGGTCGATTTAAATAAGCAATGGCCAGAACATGAGACACATTTTGTAAACTGAGAGACGTAGCGAGAAAGTAAAACAAAAAAAGATAGCCTAAGCCAAAATGCAAGACATACTGTTAATCAAAGTGGACGAAAAGAAAACAATTTGTAGCCAGATAGATCTTTAAAAACTAAAATTTTAAGTTTTGAATTAGTTGTGAAGCCAGACCTGGACACAGACAGGCAGGAGACAGATTTTACCACACTACATCCGTTTATTTATTTATTTATTTACAATTGCACTGATCCCCACACAACACACAATTCAGTCCCTTCCTTGCTGCCAGTCCATCTGCCCCCACTCCTCCTCAGGCTTTGTCCTCTTCCTCCCGACTCTGGCAATCGAATGGTGGGGACTGGCCTCTTTTTATAGGGCACCCGGAAGGACTCCTGGTGCCCAACGAGCTTCTTCCGGCCACATTTCCAGGTGTGGCGAAAGTGTGGCCAAATAAGGACCTGGAAAGGTCCATGCGCCCCCTGGTGGTTGCCACATGTTCCAACAGGGTTGAGCTCCTGTATATATATCGTGTGAAGTTGCCTGACTCATTCACTCACTCACTCACTCACTCATCAACAAAAACACTATTTCCAATTTAGTTAAAAAGGAGTCAGGTATGTGCTAAGAAAGGACATTTCAGTATCTCAATATTAAGGTCTAACCCAGAAAAACTAAATATGTAAAATCTCAAAAATGCTTTGATTGAAATTTGGTGACATTAGAGAAAAAAAATAGCTGATCCATGTTTTTTTATTTCTCAATACATTTTTTATTTGCTGATATTTATTAATATTATGCAAACTTACATGCTCTGTGCTTCACTGAGAGGATGCTTTAAGTAAACAAAGGACAAAGTAGAAGAGATTGACAGGCCGAACAGCAGCACTAACCAATAGGGTGGATGAACGACTAAAAAAGAGGTGGTGTCCTGGACAGATAAAAAGCGATGTGATGACGTTTGGTGTCTACGGTCAGGTATTAATTGGAAGCATGGCAAAGCACAAGGAAGGTGCAAAGCTTAATGATTATCCAGTGCAATGTAAACCTTGAGTGTCGGTGGAAGGCACAGTGGCTGAGTGTAGGTGTTGCTTTGCTAGATGCAAAAAGGGGGAGTAAGGGGTTTCAGAGGCTTAAGTCCCAGATCTGTTTTTCAATTAAGTACAGGACAATAGCGGTAAGCCCCTGATACCTTTGTTATATGAAAATGCTCGAAACCACAAATGGACAATTCCACTCTTCGATTTTATATGCAGGTATGACCGCACATGACAATTACAGAGGGGGCTAAGACCCTAATACCTGCAAATCCTAGAAATGCTCCTGGACTAACAGAAACAGTTTAAACTTAATGGGTCCCCCATGACCTACTCCATTGTAATAAACATTTGCACCTATGGATTTTGAATGAGGATCCCCACTCTCAATCTCTGAAATCATTGTGTGTCTGCTTAATTTGAATGTGGATGCCTTACTCTCCCATTCTCCAAAATCCTCAGCATTGATGCTTGAAGTGGGTCGGTACTTCTTAATTTTTTTGCTTTTGATTGTCAGCACTCTTAGATGCATACCGGCAGTGTTTTCTAGTATACGGGGTCTCATCATGGTTATCCATTCAGCTCCATCTACCTCCAGCCCCTGGACGTTGTACGTGTAACTCTAAAGGGGACCCACCGCCAGCCCCTGGACACACACTCCTTGCTCTTCATGTTAATAAATCAGTATAACATATTGGGTATTGGCACTTATGTCTATCCACTTCAAGCCCTGTTTTGCATATAAATCTGGATCTGCACACTTTAAAGGTGAATCAAATACAATTGACAATAAACACTAAAAGAAACATTGTACTTGAGTAAAATAATAATATATATATATATTAAAATTTCAGATTATTCCTACTGATTATCTATTTCAATTAAGAAGAATACCTTTTCCTGTAAAACTGGGTTTTAAAATGACCACCAATTTATATACACTTTCTTGTAATATTTAAATGCATGGTCATGGTTCATTATACGCATTGCCAGCCATAGCCGTTGCTTAGATATCCCACTTTCTTTTTTATTTGTTTAAAATAGGTGATCAAGGTTATAATGCATAACAATAATTTGACACAAAAATCAAAATATTTTCATATTTTAAATGACTTTTGACAGGCAAATGGAAAGAGCTATCCACTTTCTGCTTTAACATAAACTCTGTCTTACTGATTAAAGTGATACTGAATGCAGCCTGATCAAAAACTTTGGCAGCAGTGCCATAACATAAAAGTATAAGTATTTTAATGGAGGTTGCTTTTACTATACAGACTAGACGTTATGTTGCTGTTTATAAACAAATGAAAGACAGAGCTTGACAGCATCCCATCTAAGCATTTTATATTAGATGGGATTTAGATGGCATCTGCTGACTCAGCCACTGCAAAAAGCCAGTTTTAATGCATTGCAAATATGGCAGGTTAACAAAGCTTCTATTGGGATACTTCATCTTACTTTGTTTTCTGCCTTAGCTTCCCACCTAGAAAGCAACCTAGAGTTATAATCTATCCATCCATCCATTTTCTAACCCGCTGAATCCGAATACAGGGTCACGGGGGTCTGCTGGAGCCAATCCCAGCCAACACAGGGCACAAGGCAGGAACCAATCCTGGGCAGGGTGCCAACCCACCACAGAGTTATAATCTAATACCCCCATATTAACATTTTAAAAAATAACCTTGCACTTGTTTCAAGCTTCTAAAAGTCCAAAATTATAAGATGGGAAAAGTAATGGCCAAATTCTTCAAATTTTTTGGTGGAACTGTTTAAACTTTTTAAAATTAAGAATTGAAATATACATTTTTGATATTGCACTACTTCTTTTATACCTGTTAACCTTCTGTAAGCACCTGTGTTAATTGTTATAAAGGCTATCACACACTTTGTCCTTTGCTTTTTATAGCATAATGTATGATGCTGTCTATAGTCACACACACTTTTGTTTCTTTTTATGTTTGTTACTTTGTGGAATGCAGTTGGCTTCATGGTTGTTTAAGTACCACTTTAATACAGAAATATTAAATTGCTTCACATAAGCAGGAGAAAGAGATAGTGAGGTGATGTGTAATTTTAAGCTTTATGAAGTTTCTTTCATGTTTGTGTACAGTATCTGCAAGCAAATATTCCACTAAGGATTCTGCAGTGAACATACTCACTTGCCTTGGCTATCACTAAAAAAGCCATTTTTGAAAACTGTTAAGTGTTCTTTCATTTGTCAATTTATTTTTGATCAACTTAGAGTTTGAGCCTATCAGGATCTGGAATATTTTATTAAGTTCCATCATCTCTGTGACTTTAATCAGATTCTTGCTTGTAAGTGATATTTTAATTTCATTTTAGTGTTTTAGTTACAGTTGTCTTCTGAAGGACATAGTGACAGTAAGCCTGGTGTTTAAGGACAGAACACAGTCTAATGTGTAGTTTGTGTAATTTACATGTTGCATTTGAAGACAGAAATAGTAGAAGAGAACATTTGGCTGAGAAAAATGGCTGTCACTTATATTGAAGAAACAGAGTTTTAAACATTGTCACCACAAAACAAATGTTGCTGTCTAAAATGCATACCATTAATCTACTGTTAACAGATTTGTGCATGTTTAAAATTAGATTACACAATTAATAACATACAGACCTTTTTGTCTACAGTAGGAAAAAGGCTAAATATGACTATTGGATGGCAAAAGATCTGCTTAGACTGGCCACCTTTGCTTTTAAGGTGATTTTCTTATTTTTTGTTTGCTTTTTTTCTTTTTTACACTAAAAACTGAATACCTGCTGTATACAGAAGTATAATATATGAATATGTAAGTTTTAAGCCTCATTTATTAACAAAAATGGCAAAGGAAAAAAAAAATTCAATATAAACCCCATAAACATTAACATCATTGTTTTAATGTTCTTAAAGCATTTCTATGCCTATAAATATTTGTATTAGTTGTCCAACCATATTTTTGTAGTTGATCTGATCTTCTGTTGTTGTTTTACTGATGTTCTATTGGTATCGTTTGAACTGTTATAGCAAGTTACGTACTGTGATGTTCTGGGTACTGCGGAGAAGTGGCTTACACCTCCTATTTCAGATGCTATTTTAATGCTGGATGGGCCTGAGTGGAAAAAGCAGGGGTTGGAATGGAGGTTTTTGTGTATTTGCAAAGGTAAAAAAGTGAACACAGTACAATTCAAAATTAATTGTGTGATCAGGACATTGAAATGTGGACTGAGTTAATCTATTTCACTACCCAGGAAATTAAGTTACATCATCCTTGCTAACTCATCATTAGAAACGATTCACTCTGTACCAATATCTTAATGATGAATCATTCTGAATGCTGTTGGCTTCAAACAAGGCATCAAGTGACTATGAGGCATGCTCCATTTGTGGACACTACAAGCTAGACCTGCTCTATACAAATATTAATGACTTTAAATATAAACCTGTGGTACAATCTGAGCAGGTCTGACCACATCTTACTGCCACCTACAAGCCTGTTATTGACATCAGCAGCTCTCGGTTATCCAGGCCAGAGGTTTTTATGTGTGTTTGGAGGGGTTGTTGTTTGTTTTTATATTTATTTATTTATTGGAGCTTCCTTAAATTTTTTATTTCCTCTTGAGAAAAATAAACTATACTGTATCTATAATCAGCACAGTGTATCCCATGAAAGAAGCCTTTGATGAACAGATGTATTCATTGGAGCAAGGACTGAAGAACAGTGTAGGTGTGGCACCTCTTCAAATCCTGTTTTTCAGAGTAGCCTTTACAACCCATACAGTGTAAGCAAGATCACTGTCATGAAGCAGAGCAGGACTGTCAACAGATTTCCTTGCCAATTTCCCTATTTGTCTGCCACAAATCCAAAACAAATATGTCTAATATCAATGTACAATGTGAGCCTTTTGAGGTATATAATCAATATGGACCACAAATTGCTCGGCATCATAAAACATTGTGCAAATGATCTTGCCAGCAATGGCTTGAGCTTGAATAGCTTTGGCTCTGGGGAATAACTGAGTTTCTTTTATATGAGTTGTTTGGATTTTGGGCCATAATAATATATATGGTTTTCATCCTCAGTTATGAAATGCTACTTAAATTTCTTCCAGTCCAGGCTGATAATATGTGATTTGTCTTGGGACATTAGATGTGGATATCATTTATTTCAGGAGTCAAAATTCTGGGCACCTATAGTGTAGCGATTCTGTTTATGTTTAATTATTCTTGAATTCTGCCATCTCATGTATTGTCATTCTTCAGCTCTCCATTGCTACATAGTGGCAAAATTTCTTCCTCTAGTCATACCCTAGATCATCTTTCCTACTGTGACAGAATTATGCAGCCTATTTCTTCACTATGAGATATGAAGGGGTTAGGGGGGTCAATGTAGATTGCCATGGTGATAATGAATCTCTGAAGGTGTATTGTTCTGTAGTATTAGAAATTCATTGAAAGCGCAATATTTGATTTTGTAGCTTTCAGCATCCATGTTGACTTGGCTCTGAATCAAGAAACATGCACTATAAACCACAAGTGCTAGAAATTTGTAATTCATATATTTTGTAAATTGCAGGGTCCACTTACAAACAAAGCACCAGAGAATAACCCCTGTCAGATTCAGATGTTTTTATCATCCTTTGTAACTTTTCTGATCTTTATTTTGGACTATTATAGCTGTTGCCGTTTGGTGATTTTGAATCCTGCACAATATTGTTTACAGCTGCTATTCCCACTGCTTTTGACATGATATGGAAATCCTGTGAGATTTTGCATTATGATTATTGCAACTATAAAGGATAACAGTTGAGTACACTATGCATTCTAGTATTGGAGTAAATTTAAAAAACTTCATAGTAGTCATGCTTGTTTTCCTGGTTTTGATTTTGACTCCCTAAGTTTTAGTTTTCCACTATTTGGATGTCATTTTGTCTTTTTATTTTTGATCTTTGTGTTTCTGGTGCTTACCTCCTGCTCCTTTTTTACTAAGATTTTCCCAGACATGATTATTCCTTGTTCTACTTTTTCAGGACAAGTGTACATTTTTTCACCAAGGACACAATAACAGTTTCCTTTGCACTGGAAAACTCCCAGCTGCCAGTTAGTCTTATATAGTAATGGGAAAGATTGAATACATCAAATGGATATTTCCCATGTATAACACAGTAAAGCAATTAATATTAGTTAAAAAAAACTATACTGTTTACTAGAGATGTCGCAATACTTAAATTCCCTACTTAAATACAAAAATTTTAAAATCCATGTCTCCATACCAACTTTGGGATGTCGGGCATGGGGCCTTCGCTTGAGAGCCGCATGCAAAATTAAAGGTCAAAATTATTTATTTGAATAAATATTTAAGAATAACTGCATTCCTCTTGAGAGAGTGCACGTGTTCAAAAGCCTCTGAGATTGTCTCACATTCAACAACATGCAAGTGGTCCAGTCTTCTGTTAACATTACTGTACCCTAAAGCAGTACTATCCAAACTTTTTCCATGGCTACCCCCAAGGGCTTTCCATAATAGGTTAGGAAACTACCTAAGCAAATGTCTGAGAGCAACAGAATAAGTATGGGAAATTGAAAAGTACATTCATTTCAACATTTTGTTTTTAACATTTGTTTGTATTGAGTTCTTGGGTGTCAATAAGCAATTCTTATTATTACTTTTATTAACTATTTAAAATATTTATAAGATTTCAGTAGGCTTTGGGAAACCTGATACACAACATGCAGTCATAACTCCAGCTTAATTCGACCTCCGTACTAGCTGGAATATCAACCCGTTCTCCTTTTCCCGGCATCACAGTAAAGCCAAATGGATGTATGTCATAATTATGAAATTTTATGCCTTGTGCTTCTGCCCCCACAGGTTAATTTTCCTGCAGTCATTTTCTTTTGATCTTTCATTTCTATCCATTAACTTTACCCTTTTTAATTTTCATCAAAAATTCTTGGGTTACAAATTTGGCTTTATTTTGCTTCAACTATTCTTGCTGTCTGTGTATTAGATAAAAATTAGTCTCATTCATTGTACTAAATCTTGTTAATACTGGGAGCCACTCCTTAATTGTACTTTGCTTTCTGTCCAGTGATGTTACTTTTGCACAGCTTTCCAACATTTTGACAATGTTTCACACCCTTGAGTCCAGACTATAAGTTGGTAATGCCCGAAGCTGTTTATGTATAATTATCTTTACGGAACTATAACTAATTTAATTATCCTAATCTTAATAAAAAAGAAATGAAGTTTGCATGCAAACATTGTTTCAAACGTTAAATAAGTCAGTCACTAACAGACTAAGAAGGTACCAGAAGTATTTTCACTTTTCTCTCTTCAAATTCATGGCTGCAGTTGACATAATCAATGTTTTTAAGTACCATGCTTTTACTTTTGTTATGTATTGAAATAAATGTAACAATGATTGGTAATATTCCCAGGCAGAAGGGGGCGCCAGAGTGGGGTTAAGAGATATCTTGAACAAGCGGTTATGTTACGTTCTTAGTAAAAAGCCTACTGTGCAGTTAACTTCTGGCCTCAGTGTTTGTCATTGAATATCAGCCTCAAATTACCTAACATAGCAACTTTTAGCTTACAGGTATAAACATTTTAATTTAACAGAAAGAAATATTGTTTGTGTATATATAGGTAAATATACAGTAAATGGTCATATAAACTATTTTATTTGGATAAGTTGTCCTTTAGCTCCATTAGTGATCACAAACAGTAAAAAAACTGATGATCATTAAAAAGTACTGCACCTTTTATTGTGCTGGGCCTGCTCACCAGTAATGTCGGCCTCAATGGCTCCTTGAATGCATTCAACATCAAGTTCGAAGTGATCAGGATTCTAAAATCAACAAACATAGAAGGAGACTGAAAAAAACTGACATAAGTTAAAAATAGTTATTTTGTCCGAGTGAAAAAAACCTCTGGGTGTTGGCACCTGTCTGATAAATGAAATCTAGAAATACGAGTTAAAAAGATGTTGTTAAATTAAACACCTTCAGACTCCACTGATTTGTTAATCCTCCGTCAAAATTAAAATGATCATTTAGAACTACATAATTTAGCACACAACTGTCAAACTTGTTTCTTTTAGGCAAAAATAAATCTTTGTCGCAAATTTGCACTGAAGTATACATGTCACTGCCTAAGTAGTATGTTTTAGTAGTTTTCCAACCTGAATTGGGTTAAGGGATTGTCATATCTCTGGTTGAAATATAAGTAACCAGAAAAATCGATGCAGTGCAGTACTCACAAGAAAAGCTGCCAGCTAGAAAGCAAGTCTAGATTCAATGGCTACTTACATAGCAGCAAGAAAGACACTTACTGGGCTTTGGAAGTGATACCCAACTAACTTAACCCACCAGTAGAAGGTGCTTTATATAAACTCTGGACTAGAGCATTTTAAAAGACAAGTTAGAACTTTTAGAGACCTGTAAAACACCTAACAAAAGGGCCCTTCACTTTAAAATATACTTAAGGAATCCTATACTATGGGGATTTTATTAATATTTTCTACCCAATGTTTTAAAGAAAGTGGACCTTTAATAGAGCAGATAGACAATCTCAACTACTCTTACTTGTCAGCCCATTTAGTGAATTCATCTACATGGCACAGAATATCATTGGAGTGGTCGTGCCATCTTTTACATTATACATCATAATTCTCAATAACCCCAGTCTCTCCATTCAAATCCTGTTCTTATCAATCAGTATGATGGATGACTCTATAATAATGTTGCTTAAAAACCTTGCCCTGCTTAGTGTCTTTGAAACCCAAAATCGCTGCTGACAGCCATCCCTTTCCCCTGGAGAATCTGTACTGCAGGTCATAGTGGAGCAATGTCGATTGCTTAAACTGCCCGCGGTGACCCATCACGAGGGACACACTTTGCAAGCTGTACAATGGTGACTGGTGAATCATTGGTGAATCGCAACTCTGCGCAACCCAAAATCAGGCAACTACAGTATTTTATCTGTTCTAATAAAATATGCACTATAGCATCAATGCAAAAACAGATTACTTCAACCAACATAAATCACAGGTATAGCTAAGTAATTTTTAGTGCTGCTGCTGGACTGATATTGTTACTGACCTTAAAGCCATTATTATCTTCATGAGAACATAGATAAGCAATAATTCTAATGCATTAGTGACATGGTGGACTAAAACTGAAAACAGAAATTTAAATAGACTGTGAGTACCCCAAACCTTACTATCAAAATCTATTTCATTAAGTTAAAATAGACTCATACTTCATTTGTATACCTTGACCATTATTGTAGTTTTATCACTATAACAATAATTTCTTAATATTGAAATGCAAATACTTCTGCAATATTAACAATCTAAAAATTTTAACAACACATGGGTCATCTGCAATATATGGTGAGACAATATGGCTGGTGAGTCAGTAGTTACAGGAGAGGCAGTGGAATAAATCACTGATATTGTAGAATAATATCATGTAACATTCCCAATCAACATTAGGGTTGTGGATGTTACAGCCTATCATGAAAGACTTCACTGGAATCAGCCCTGGACTGACATCTTTGCATTATTCCTCAAGAGACAATTTCATGTAAGTGTTTGCTGGCTACACTGTAGTGACCTGCCTTTTTTCAAAACATGATATTTTTTAACTTTGGAATAAGGTGGAATATTCCTAAGAAATAAGTAACGTTTGTACTGTAGCTTGCTGATAAAATCTGGGTGTGTAATCTAAGGTTTTTATGAGGCTGTAGCTGAATGTGAAATCTCACAGATAAAACCATACAAAAAAATATGTACAGCAAAATTAAAACTTGTAAGATGAAGTGAAAACTAAGGGTCATCACAGCTACAGAAAGGAATCTATGGACATTTTTTTCAACTGGGGATGCCATATGCTCTGCCCTTCAGCTCTCCCTGACAAATCTGGATAAAAAAGACACATATGTCAGGATGCTATTCATAGACTTTAGCTCTGCCTTCAACACAATCATCCCTCAAAAACTGGTTGTAAAACTGAGCAGGTTGGGCCTGAACACCACCCTCTACAATTGGATCCTGGACTTCTTGACAGAGAGGCCCCAGTCAGTTCGGATGGGTCACAACACTTCCAGCATCATCACACTGAGCACTGGAGCACCGCAGGGCTGTGTGCTTAGTCCACTGCTCTTCACCCTGCTGACTCACGACTGCACCACCACGCACAACACCAATCACATCATCAAGTTTGCGGATGATACAACAGTGCTGGGACTGATAAGCACGGATGATGAAAGAGCATACAGAGATGAGGTGGAACGGCTGGCTGCATGGTGTGAAGACAGCAATCTATCTCTCAATGTCGACAAGACAAAAGAGGTAATCGTGGACTTCAGAAAATCACGTCCTGCCCACATCCCAGTCAGCTTCAACGGTTTAGATGTGGAGATTGTTAGGAGTACCAAGTTCCTCGGTGTGCACATAACACCTCATCACTAATCAAGAAAGCCCAGCAGAGACTACATTTCCTGAGGCGGCTGAAGCAAGCACGTCTTCCCCCTTCCATCCTTGCCATGTTCTACAGAGGCAACATTGAGAGTGTCCTGACCAGCTACATCACTGTCTGGTATGGCAACTGCAACATATCCAACCGCAAGCGCCTGCAAAGGATAGTGAAGACAGCAGAGAACATTATTGGGGTGCCTCTCCCTTCGCTACAGGACATATTTTACAAACGCAGTGTCCACAAGGCCTGAAGCATTGTGCAGGACCCCTTACACCCCTCACATCCAAGAGAAGATACTGCAGCATCAAAGCCAAATCTGCAAGACTGCAGGAGAGTTTTTACCCCCAAGCTGTTAGACTCCTTAACACCAGGCTGCCCCCTGGGACCTTCCACACGGCCTCAACCACCTCTAAAAAATCAGAACTTTTAAACATGAAAACTGCTGTCCTGCAAAGATGAGTGTGCATGTAGAAAAGAACTGAAAATCTCATACTGACCTTTAAGGATTTTGTCACTTTTTGTACTTCTGCTGTGAAACATTCTGACCTGTCATTGTTTACACACGTCTTAAACAACTATTATCATACACTGATAATTTCTGTATTATCTGTATCTATTATTTATTATTAATTTATTAATTTATTATATTGCATATCTTACACATCAATATTGCTGCTACTTCTTTGTCCTATCTCTGCACAATGTCTTGTGTTGTTTTTGTTTTAATCTTTAATCTTTTATTTTTAAATTTTTTAATTTTAATTCTATTTTTAATTTATTATTTGTATGTCATGTTGTTACTCTGTGGACCCTGAGCTTTGCAATTTCGTCTTTCTGTATACTTGTATATGGTTGAGATGACAATAAAGTTCACTTTGACTTTGTCAGCCATAATTCAACCAAGTCCAAAATATTACTTTTCCAAGTGAAATGTTATGCATTCTAAATATGAATGAAGTGGCAATGAACAAAATGAGTTTTTTTGTCAGTTAATTTGTGGTTGATACATATTCCACAACTAGTTCGGGTTAATGATAACAGCAAGAACAATTCTGATTGGTTTGCTTCATTTTATCAGTATTAGTAGCATCACAATGACATCATCCATATTTAGTTTCCATATACAGTGTCTACAAAAAGTACTCACCCCCTTGGAAATTTTCATTCTTATTCAACATTGAATTAGAGTGGATTTAATTGGGCTCTTTGAAATCGAAAAAGACTCTTTAATGTCAAAGTAGTAGTAGTAGTTTATTTATATAGCGCCCTTCACAGACAAAAGGTCACAGAGCGCTGAACAGAAAATACAGAACAAATACAAACAGTTTAAACAAAAACATAAACAAAACCAATAAAAACAATAAATAAAAAAACTGGAACTATTCAGCACTGATTAAAAGCTTGCTTAAAAAGAAATGTTTTTAGTTGTTTTTTAAAAGAATCAACAGACTTGACTCCACGCAGACCATAAGGCAGGCTATTCCATAGTCTTGGTGCCACAGACTGAAAGGCACGATCCCCACGGGTTTTTAGCCGAGTGTGTGGGATAACGAGAAGATCCTGTTGCCCAGATCTTAGAGTCTGGCAAGCTGTATGGCGTTGGAGCAGGCTGGTTAGGTACTCAGGAGCTTGTCCATGCAAAGCTCTGAAAGTAAGTACCAAAACTTTAAAATGAATTCTATAAAACACTGGGAGCCAGTGCAGTGTGTACAGAATGGGAGTGATATGATCATTCTAGCTAGCATGAGTTAGGAGCCTGGCAGCTGCATTTTGAACTAACTGAAGGCATGAGAGAGAGGATTTGCTCAAACCTGTAAAGAGAGCATTACAGTAATCAAGCTGTGAAGAAATAACAGAATGAACAAGCATCTCCAATTCTGATTTAGAAACAACATTTCTTAGTTTTGAAAGATTTCTTAAATGAAAAAAACACGAGCGGCTGACTGACCTTACATATTCATCAAGTGTCAGGGACTAGTCAAAAATAACCCCAAGGTTATGTAGACTCGACTTAATAACAGGAGAGACAGAAGATAATTTTAAACTGATCTCAGAATGAAGAAAAGGAGGAGCAACAATTAGTGCCTCAGTTTTTCCTGAATTCAACTGCAGGTAGGTACTACTGAGCCAGTCGTTAACCTGAGACAAACAATCAACTAAAGTGACCAAAGTATTAATTTGGTTAGGCTTAAATGAAAAATAAAGCTGTATATCATCTGCATATAGATGATATGAGGTGTCCTTGAAAGAGTTAAGAATCTGTGATAGGGGAAGAATATATAAAGAGAAAAGTACAGGTCCAAGAACCGATCCCTGTGGCACTCCACATATCAAAGGAGCAGAGTCAGATGAAAAGCCAGCCACACCGACTGAGAAACTCCTATTTGACAAATAAGAGGAGAACCAGTCCAAAGCAGAGCCAGAGACACCTAAGAGCTCTAATCTATTAATTAAGATCCGATGGTCCACCGTATCAAAAGCTGCGGTAAGATCTAACAGTACAAGCACATAGCACCTGCCTGCATCAGCAGCAATTAAAAGATCATTAAAAACTTTTAGAAAAGCTGTAGAATGTCGCCTCCAAAAACCAGATTGAAAAGAATCAAAGAACCCCTGCTTTTCTAAGAAGGCACAAAGTTGCTGTTCAACCACCTTTTCCAAAACTTTGGCAATAAAAGGCAGTTTTGAAATTGGCCTGTAATTACTCAAAATAGAGGGATCAGAATTCGATTTTTACAACGATGGTTGAATTACAGCATGTTTAAAATACGATAGGACCACACCAGATCTCGAGGAGCAGCTTATGATATTCAAAAGGCACGGACCTACAAAACTCAAAGATTTTAACATTAATGATGTTGGCAACAGGTCAGTAGGACATGATGAAGGTTTCATCTTCCTGAGCAAGTCAGAAAGATCCGAAAGTGACACTTCTGAGAACACAAAAGACTCAGAACATGAGTGAATGAGAGCACTAGGTAAGACAGCTGGAACAATATTAGCCCGAACAACATTAACCTTGTCAATAAAAAATCTAAGAAAATTATTACAATCACTATCAGAAAAAATCTGAGTAACAGATTGAGATGGAGAAATAATATTGTGAATAGTATCAAATAGCACTTTGGGATTACGCTTGTGAGTCTGAATAAGATTAGAAAAATAAGCTGTTCTAGCATCCCTAACCAAAGAATTAAAATAAGCAAGTAAATCCTTTAAGTATGAATGATGAACTTCCAGATTAGTAGACTTCCATAGGCGCTCAGCTTTTCGTCAGGAACGCCTAAGATTACGAATGGAGTCATTCATCCAAGGAACTGAGTGGGTAACAGAACGCTGCCTGATCTTAAGAGGAGCGATCTTATTCAAAATATCAGTACAATGGTCATTAAAACATTGAACTGCTAACTCAACATTAATAATATTAGTGCCGGCATCAGATGCCACAAATAAATCAACAAACTGATCGATCACTGACTTATTAATAAAACGAGTATTCCTAGAGTTAACACAGGGTGACAGCTCTAAATTTGAAGACAAGTCAAACAAAACACACTTATGATCACTAAAGGTTACATTACAAATTGTAACATTCAAGCCAACTCCATAAGAAAAAACCAAATCCAATGTATGTCCCCCACTATGGGTAAGGCCAACAACATGTTGTACAAAATTAAAAGAGTCGGTGATACACAGAAATTCAGAAGCCGCACTGCATAAAATATCATCCACATGGATGTTAAAGTCACCAAACATTATTATTCTATCCAGCTTAATAATGGTGGATACAAAATCTTGAAAATCAGTAAGAAAAGGACTAATCGCACCAGGTGGACGATAAATTAAAATACAACATATTGGGGTTACACGCCCAGCTTTAACAATCTGAAGTTCAAAAGTCTTATATGAAATGGTAGGAACAGAATGACATAAAAATAACTTCTTAAAAACCATGGCAATCCCACCTCCACGGCCGGTGTGCCGCGGTGTGCTAATGAAAGAGCAGTCCTCGGGACACAATTCTATCAGATTATTAAAATCAGAATCATGCTGCCAAGTCTCTGTTGGGAACATGAAATCCAATTTATTACTAGTAAAAAAGTCATTCAGAATAAATGACTTATTTGCGATAGAGCGTGCATTAATCAGTGCTACCTTAGCTGGTAGAGTCATAGAAACAGCGGCCGTCAAATTAGCATTTTCTGGAATACGAGGGATAGCACGGAGAAGTCCGGGATTACTCCCTCGGCGAACTCGGCGTCTCGGACGTGGAGCGGGAAGCAACACGTCAGGTAATCCCGGCAGAACAGGTCTCAAGCATGTCGGCCTTCTCAGATAATCCTTAGATAAAGATGGATGATCCACATCAGAAACACAGCGGCAAGACGCCGAAACCTCGCATGCACACCTGCCCTTTTTCCACGTAGTAAAATGGTAAAAACAAATCTCTGCAAAGTAGTCTAAATTAATTAAAAATATACAACATAACATAAATGATTATAAGAGTATTCACCCCCCTTCGAGTCAGTATTTAGTAGATGGTAGCAATTCCAGTCTTAAGTCTGTGTGGACAGGATCTCTTGATCACCTTTGCCCATCTGGACACTGAAATGTCTCCCAATTCTTAAATTAAATTCACTGTGATATTCAGTGTTGTAAAATAAAATGTGAAAACTTCTACAACAACAGCAACATTTATTTATATAGCACATTTTCATGCCAACTATGTAACTCAAAATACTTTACAAGATGTCAAAGAGAAAGTTACAAGAAAAGGAACACAAATAAGATTAGGCAATAATATTAAAGAATAAGCAACAAAGAAAAAAAAAACAAACCAAAAAAACACAAATCTAAACAATCTTAAAAAAACTGGAATGTCAAGTAAAAGAGTATTGTACTTCTATACAATAATACAATGTAAGTCTGTGAAGATGAGTCCGGTGCTAAGGTCATGTGGCCTGGGAGGACAGAAAAATCAAAATACAACTCCAGTTGGGCTGGAGGAAAAAACAAAATCTGCAGGGGTTCCAAGGCCAAAAGATCACCCTGCCCCCACTGGGCATTATGTCTAACATAAATGTTCTTAATTCATACCCCTATGAATAAGGTAGTGAATGATTTTTATAGGCTTGTAGCAGTGCTATTAAAAATGTCCTACATCTCCCAGTGGCCCGGTGGTGTAACGCTATTGGACAGCTTTGGAGAGTGCAGTGGAGCTGTGAAGAAGATTGAGCAGGCAGACCCTTTAAAAAGGTAACTAAAAGATACCAAGGGGAATTGCTATCATCTGTCTGTTTGTAAATACTTCTCATCACACAACTGGATTACAACTTGACCACCTTGAATTACAGTGTCTGGCTGGATGTATGTGATGTCCTCTACTTGCTTGACCATGTAACTTCGTACTGGTTGGATATGTCTTTGTCTGGGGAGTACTCTCAGTCACCTCAAATCCTCATCTCTAATCAGGGTCCTGGTAAGACAAAACTTTACATTGCTTTCAGAAAGCTATTTGTGGGGTTTTTCATTCACACATCCATTCTCATCTGCATCTGCTGACTTTTGGATGTTGTTGTTAGTGTTTATTGTTGGATGTTACTGTTTTAATTTACTACTGCCATCAGGGAGCTGGGGAGGGCCTTTGCGTTTGTGGTTTTTGTTATATTGTGTGTTCTTTTTTCATTATTTGATTAATATATTCATTATTATTTATCAGTGTCTCTGTAAGTGTGTATGTGCTGGGTCAAGGCTGGGTTGGTTCCCGGAGTCCTCATAATAAAATAAACAAATCAGCATCTTTGGATGGTGTGATTTTTACTGTCTCCACGACCGCTACAGGCTTCCCAAGAAAACACAATATGGGTGGCTACTTAGCTCAGGGATGGATGGGCTTCCCAGATGTGCTGGAAGGTCAGAATGGAAGTGTCCTCTGTGTACAGATAACCCCTTGATACATGGGGTGGCAGCATTCTGCAGCTGGGGCTCCAACTGGTGCACCCACAGGGCAACCAAGGAGCTGTAATCCTGTTGAGCAGCCCTGCTGGGGTTCTTGGAGACCACCAGGTGGAGCTTCAGAGGGAGATCACCTCCTGTTTAAGGAGACCACACCAACACAAAAAAGTTACTTCACATCTCACAGAGAATTGGAGTTGGGAGGAAGCGGACAAGGCTTGTTGAGAAGAGTGGAAGGAGGTGGGAAACCCACAGCGAAGAGAAACTGTGGAGTGTTCTTTTGTGTATTGTGAAGAGAAGCTTGTTGAGAGGTATTTCTATACTAATAAATTGTTATTTGCACCCGGGACTTGGTGTTGTGCAATTGTGTCTGGGGTTTGGGGCACTGCTATTACTCCTGCAGTACACAAGGCACTGTATTTTTGAATAGTATGTGTATGCTAACTTAAAGCCCTTTCAGAGGCTATTAATGGTGCCGTAAAGTTAGAGGTTCAATAATGTGTGATATAATTAATATATCTCCTTTTCAATCTAACTTTTTAATTCACATAAATAAAAAGAGGGAATCAATGTTTTTTTCCCTGTGCTGTTTCACCTCTCTCTATTCGGAGCCCTTAATGGAATGGAATTTCACTTGCGGTTAACTGCTCTATTGAGCGAGGGCACAAATGTTGACACTGAGGACTCAGCCATGATTGAGAGTGTAGATGTATTAAGTGGTGAATTGAAAATAATTAGATTGATAGCTGACAGTTCAGGAGCCTTAGTCAAAATGAAGAGTAAGTAAAAATTAATACAAGGAGCTGAAGAGAAATGAGTCAAAAGTACAGGTGTCCAGGACAAAATCCTAATGAGTTTGTAACAGTCAAATTCTTTACACAAAGTATGGTCAAAGAATGTAGCAATGGTCAACAAACAGGAACTTAGACATGGCATTGACATAAAGACATGAAAGACTCAATGAACATAAATCTTTTTAAACATACAGCATGAACAAAATATGAATCATTCTTTAAAGCAAAATATTTGAATTAAACTTCTTACACAAAAGCATGCTTACAGAAATTACACATTATTGATAGTTTTGTGTTTAATAATCAGACACTAATATCTTGTATTATTCCTTTTCATTTTGTTAACTTCTTAAGTCATACTGTATTATCAAAGCCTTGTCTTGAGAGAACATCTTCTCTTTTTGGAATCTTTTTCTCTTTCTGCACTTTTGTTATTTATTTCCAGAATCTACTTTACACAATTTAGGCATCTTAACTAGATTGAGTGCAAGGTAATAACCAAGCCTGGAGAAGGCATCAGTCTGTTACCCACACTCTTACCCACTTGTTCCCTGCCAATTTTGATTCCCCAGTCATGTGTTTGGGCTTGGATGGAAACCCAGCCACCCTCAGTGTGGAGGTTTCACATTCCTACCTCATAGATGCTGTACAGATGTGAAAACTCTACAATGAGTTTTGAAACCGAGTGGCAGGGCAGCAGAGCTAATGACAATGTCATTGCATTATGAATATCTTTTGTGCTGATCTTGTTATTTTGATGACCCTACTTCTTCCAAATGTAACAAAACCAATGAATACTCTAAATTGGTTTGTTTAGTTATTGAAGTAACTTATGAATTGCAAGCAGCAGAAACACTGGGTCTGAGTCCTTCAGAATCTCACTTTACATATCACTGAACACAAAGCCATTAACCTTTTACTTGTTTTAAGCCAGTTTTATGTACATCTGTTATTAATGTAAATTGGACTGAGACTAGAGTACCTAAAGAGACAGAGTGTAAGTAATCCATGCCAATTAAAGAATATAGCCAAACTGTTTAAAAGTTGTTTAAAATATATAGCCCTTGCTTGCTATTCAAGCATGAAATCAGCAAGGCATGATGATACATACTTCAACCTGTGGTGATTGAAATTCATTTAACCTAATGGATGTGAAAATGAAAAGGTTGAATAAGGCACACTGGTGGTAAATGTACATGCAGGTATGTATGATAGGTATCAGGTTTTAAAGCATAAAACCATAATGATGAGGGCTGTCTCTTGCCAAGCAGAAACCTTTTGAGATGTGAAATTTTGTCTTGCTTTAGAAAATTGCAGAGTGTGTATAGTGTATAATCACACATATATTTACCTACCTGCTGTATAGACCACTTTCTGCTGTTTTGATTGAAATGGCTCATTGTGTATGAAGGAATACTATATTTATATAACTCCACAATACTACAATATGGCCTACAGCTCTATTGAAATTAATCTTCAATAAAGATTTAAAACCTTGGGTCTTGAGGGTTGACCTCAAGACTGCTGTGCTTGCTTTGAATGGTTATACAACATACAAAATCACATAAATTGACCTGACACTGAATGAGTGACAAAAATGTGCTGAATGAGTAGCACTTACGGTATACCTGGCTATACAATGGTTTAACAATAGGGGATTGCATTATGTATGGGTGTTCAGCTGTAGGGGTTTGGATGATGTTTGAGAGATCAATAACAGGGGCATGAATGAGTTGTTAATAGGTTTAAATAGATGTACTGCCATATTCTGCTCAACTTGGAGAAAAGGGTTTTTGAAAAACTGTAATGTATAAATGCAGAAGATGCATCACCTTTCACAATACTGTCATCATTTTTCTTTATCCCCGGCACCATTAGGATGTTTCTGATTTGACCCCACAGTATTTCAGCATAACTTTGTGCATATACAGCAGCCAGACATTTTCAGTTCTGTTTTGAGACTTTCAAGTGGCCATTGTTTGAATATTCTTAGATGAAAATTAAAGACTACGTGAACCTGTAAATCTTACTGTGCTGGAATAGTTGTCAACAACATCATAATGAATAATGTTGATTATTTTAGTATAATATGATTTTGCATACAGTATACAGAGGAAGAGGTTGGCGAAGAAGAATTGGGATAATCAGAGAGATGCAGAAAGTATACAAGAGAACAAGGAGATAAGAATTAAGATGAAGAGAGAGTTGGCAAAGGCTAAAGAAAAGGCATTTGATGAGTTGTATGAGAGGCTGGACACTAAGTAGGGAGAAAAGGACCTGTACCGATTAGCTAGACAGAGGAACCGAGCTGAGAAAGATGTGCAGCAGGTTAGGGTGATAAAGGATAAAGATGGAAATGTTGAGCAGATGGAAAGAGTACTTTGAGAGGTGGATGAATAAAGATAAAGAGAGAGAGAGAGAAGGTTGAATGATGTGGCAATATTGAGTCAGGAAGTGAAGACAGCTATGAAGAGGAAGAAGAATGGAAAGATTTTTGGTCCAGATGACATACCTGTGGAAGCATGAAGGTGTTTAGGAGAGATGGCAGTGGAGTTTTTAACCATATTGCTTAACGGAATCATGGAAAGTGAGAGGATGTCTGGGGAGTGGAAAAGAAGTGTACTGGTGCCAATTTTTAAAGATAAGGCAGATGTGCAGAGCTTGTAATCACTAGAGGGGAACAAAATTGATGAGCCACAGCGTGACGTTATGGGAAAGAGTACTGGAAGCTAGGTTAAGAAGGGAGGTGATGATTAGTAAGCAGCAGTATGGTTTCTTGTCAGGAAGGAGCACCACAGATGCAATGTTTGCTCTGAGGGTGTTGACGGTAAAGTATAGAGAAGGCCAGAAGGAAGTGCATTGTGTCTTCGTGGACCTGGAGAAAGCATATGACAGGGTGTCTCGAGAGGAGTTGTGGTATTGTATGAGGAAATCAAGAGTGCCGCCCTTTGGAAAAAGTGTTGGTGATAAATAAATATCCCTTATTTGACCCCTGGACTGTGTTGTCTAGAATAGTGTCTGAGAATTGGTGCTCGGTGGTACCCTCCTATGGTTATGGAATACTTGGAATATTGTAAACAGTGTATGCAATACATGTATTTAACCCAAACCCTTCCATTTAGATGTGCTTTTGGAATAATACTTCCTGCTTTGAGAAATAACAATATGCTATTCAATACAAGATTTTATTTCTATATTAATTAAATCCTTTATTTTAAGATGTACATAACATTTACTGTATTTTACATAGCACCTTTAATAGTGAGCTATACACATGAAGTGAATTTCTTTATTTTTCCCACTGTGGAAGCATAGACAGGTCAAGTGAGGTGCTGTATAATCTTATAGAGTTGGTGGTACTACTTAGTTACTATGCTAAAATGCCTGTGTCATAAAAAGAGAAAAATATTGTAAAGCTGTCCTTTCTCTTTCTTTCACAAAATGTTAGATGGTTGTAAATATACAGTGTGTATCATGTATGTGGTGCCAATCCTTCTCAGAGCACACAACAACAGTCACTCAGACAGGGCCAGTTGCACAAGTTAGAATAATGGATGCCTCTAAATATGCCCAGTATAAATGCATAAAAGTGTATCCTGTACTGTTGTCCAGTTCTTAAGAGTACATTGTTCTTAGTGCTGTTCTGATTTATAATAGAATACTGTAAGTAGGGCTAAGCAGATAAATGTATTTGCACCATGTTTCAAAGTAGTGGTGGCAGCTAAATTAGCAACCTATATAATCCAGTCACTTGATCCCATGCCTGTCAAATGGCTAAAGAATCCAAATTACCTCACCAGTTACTTTTAAGAGTTAAATTTTAAAAGTGTGTATTCTTTGTCTTTCACAGACCTAGCAAGATCAATGTGTCTAATAACTGCTTCCAAAAGATTGTTCACTTTTACAAAGCAGTCAGGCATACCTTCACATAAGATGTAACTGACTTTTGCCCCCTGGTCTGCTGACTGGAAGCTCAGTGATGTTCAAATACCATTCAGAAAAAACATTAACAAGCAAGTTAGGGAATGAATTAACTGTTGATGGAGAGAGGTCATAAAGTCATAAAGTTGCTAGCTTTCACACCACAGGTAGTTTCTTCATTGACCAGGGTGTGCTTCAGGAAGACTAGTTGTTTACAGAAATTAAAGAAGGATTTCACCTACCAGCAAGAACTAGAAATTGATAAAGAAAATTAATACAGTAAAAGTATATATTTATTAACCATTTTGTCTACTGTTTGTATCAGTGGAGATGAGCTTTACCTTTACTAAGATGCTGATTTCAGTTCCTAAGGCCAGCACTGAATTAAGATAGCTCTAAAGTGTCCTGGGTCTTTCCCAGAGTTTACTTTTTCAGAATTAATCATATTAAAACAAATACAGTAAATTGTATTAATATTAATTTATATTGTAATGTTAAGCTGTCTCCACCAACTCTGACCAGTCACAAAGAAAAAAAATAACTGGGATCCAATTCCTTTTATAATTTTAAAAACTCTTATTATGTCACCTCTTAATTTCAGTTTCTCTTAAACTGGAAATGTTAAATTCCTTCAGTCTTTCTTCAGGGCTCAAAGCTCACAGTCGTGGGATCAGACCATCCCTCTTCTCTAGACTTTCTCTAGTGTTACTACTGTATGTCTTTGTTTGTAAGGCAGGAACTCATCCTTATTGTGTGTCCAGAAGTTTGAATAAACAATCACGGAATAAAAATCTAGCTCCCCAAAATCTAGCTGCAGGGCTATTTACACATATGAAGAACCTCTGTCTTTATTTCTTTATTGCTGCAGTGCTGCAACAGGCTGTTTTTTCTACTTTTGTCCCTAGTCTTCCTTCTTTTTTCTTTTTAGGATCCCCATTGCATATTTTTATAATTCTGATTTTACTAGATTCATTTCCCGGGTCCTCCCTGCGTGGAGTTTGCATGTTCTCCCGGTGTCTGTGTGGGTTTCCTCTGGGTGCTCCGGTTTCCTCCCACAGTCCAAAGACATGCAGGTTAGGTGGGTTGGCGATTCTAAATTGTTTCTAGTGTGTGCTTGGTGTGTGGGTGTGTGTGTGCCCTGCGGTGGGCTGGCGCCCTGCCCGGGGTTTGTTCCTACCTTGCACACTGTGTTGGCTGGGATTGGCTCCAGCAGACCCCTGTGACGTTGTGTTAGTATATTGGATAATGGATGGATGGGTGATTTTACTATTAGCATATCATTACACCAAATGTCACATGGCTCACATTTGATCTATCTTTTCAAAAACCTGACACACATTGGTGGTACAAATAAAGAGAAAAAGAGATAAGAAAAAGTAACTTTATGTACAGAAAATACTGTAAGGGGAGGAAGCATTTATTGTCATACACTACATACAGGATGTAACATTTTTGCGTAATTCTCAATTTTCTATTTTGTTTTTTGGAAAGCAACAAAATCTCTTTGTCCATTTTCTTATCCAATTCAGGGCTGCAATTAGCCATTGTCTATTCCTGAGCAGTGACACCAAGGCGGAAACCAACCTTGCCTCTAGTGCCACTCAATCATAGGATACACTCATACATACAAATACACTTGCTCACACCAAGCTAGTTGAGAGTTGATAATTGGTGTAACACACCGGCCTTTGAAATGTGGGTGTAAACCTCATGCAGATAAGGGAACAGTGCAAAATCTACAGAGACACTGACTGCACCTGAGGTGCAAACTAAGGACTCTGGAGGTGAGAGACAATAGGTCTACCATGTTGCGCTGCTGTTAATGTTCGGATTTCTAAATCAAGCCGGTAGTACACATAGTAAGTTACAACAAAGTTAATGCAAGTTTTATAAAATGAAGCTTAAAATTCTATAATATATACAAAGCAAAAATGCAGTGATGTCTCTTTTTTCAGTCCATTCCTTTGTTCTGACTGAAAATAATTTCTTTTGCAGCCAGTTGTCAAAACTTGATCCATGAATAACACATCAGAGCTTGGAAACATATGAAAAATTCCGCAACTACTGTATGTCCTAGAGAGGTTGTTAGCATGCTCTGATACAGCACGTTGCCACACTCACTGCTTGATAAACCACCTCAGGATCCCAAATTAGGAGCCAAGCGTAGCCATGCAATGGGTGACACCTCAGCACCACACTAGTTCGATTAATAAGATATTAAAAAAAGCAGAAAATGCAAAAGGACAGCGATTGGACAACAGTTAGCAAAGAAATAAAATCTCACCAGAAGAGGCAAAACAGAACTAAAGTATTTCCAATTAAATTCCATCCATTCACCCATTATCCAACCCGCTATATCCTAACTACAGGGTCTGCTGGGGCCAATCCCAGCCAACACAGCGCGCAAGGCAGGAAACAAACCCCGGGCAGGGCGCCAGCCCACCGCAGGGTACACATACACACACACACCCACACACCAAGCACACACTAGGGACAATTTAGGATCGCCAATGCACCTAACCTGCATGTCTTCGGACTGTGGGAGGAAACCCACGCAGACACGGGGAGAACATGCAAACTCCACGCAAGGAGGACCCGATTTCCAATTAAATAAAATTTTGAAATTGATTAAAATGTTATGAACTCAAAAAACATAATGTCACAATGCTTCTTAATCTTTTTGCATATTCCACCTTGTGTTCTTCATGTTATGTGAGATGTGTTAACAACAACAACAACATTTATTTCTATAGCACATTTTCATACAAGAAATAATGTAGCTCAAAGTGCTTTACAAAATGAAGAATAGAAACACAACAGTAACACTCATTCCACGTCTATTTATTGTCTTTTAAATCCTTCTACTGATCTGAACCTTTCAACAGTAAAATCCAAAAAGATCTTTTATTAGCTTCTTCAACCCAGTTTTATCTCTGCGCTACACAAGTAATAAATCTTCAGGGAAATTATTATAGGATGAGTGAATCTCGAATGTGACTGATTAAATCTGAAGATTGTTAGGGCATGCACGCATACTTGAAATATATTTACTTTCAGAAATAAAAAAATCAGCTGTTTAATCTCTTGAACATGGTTGCTTTAGAGATCTTATTAAAGTTGACAAACGTTCTGGCATGATTTGCCTTGATTTCAACTTTTACATCAACAAAAAATAAAACCTCAGGAAGAGAGTGTCGCCATGTGATAGGATTAATTCACCAATGGTCAAAAAAGATCAGTCTGCCATCTGAATTTTTAAACTGGAGTAGTAAGTTAAACAAAAGTGCAACATTTGTAAAGTTTCTAATATTTTCTTTCATATAGTCAGATGATATGAATTTACATTTTGTTTAGTTTTTAAAAAATGCTAGAACTGTAGTATACATTATTATTACAATATGAAATGAACTTCTTAAGGTATATTAGAATTAAAAAAACACTGGCATTTGCTTTGTTTTACTTTGTTATTCTCATACCTTTGTTTTAAATGTTTTATAACTCATGTATTTTATTTTGACTGTTTCAACTGACTTTGTAGGCTTCGGCTTCTTACACATGTCATATATTGAGTTATACAATATTCAGTTAATCATTAAACATAAATTATCTTCTAGAATTTCTCAAAGACAAATGCTACTGCAACATTCTATAAAATCATTAGCAAAATTCAACACCAATGTCTTCCGATAAACTGGATAAACAAAATTTACATGAACAGAAAGAGCTGAGTATTATAAAAAACAAGGAACTAATGTATAAGGCAATAATTCAAACACAAATAAGAATGCGTTTTAGATCATAAAAATCTATACAAAAGCAAGTCAATGTGGCTTACTCAGCTATTTGTTACCTCAAAGGCTTTGTTGCTTATCCCCTTCTTACTCAGACTGTTCCTACAGGAACTTATTTCTTCCAGCTCCATTCTAAACGGCGTTGCTGTCGAGAATGACATTGTGAATTTTTTAAGTCAACTTTAATGATTGTTTAAATAATGCGGAGAGAAAGACTCACCTATCTCCTTTCACAGATTAGTGTAATTTGCATGAATACAATCACTCATGGCTGTTAAAAAATGACCAAAGCTGAAGGGGTGAGAAACATTTCCACATAATTAGTGTTGGCTCCTTTTTTTAACAGAGTAAACAGAGAGAGACTGAGAGTTCCAACAGAGAGTTGGTATACAATGCTTCTGGCTTTCTTTAAATAAACCTACTATCTCAACTACAAGAAAGTTCATATGTGGTATTACAGCTCATCTGTGTTAATGGGTCATTTTTGTATAATGAAATTGTGAATCTATAATAGAACATAATGTTCAAAACCTTGCCGCAATGTCACTCCATCTTTTCCTGTGATGTTACAGCCTATCCACGCAGCAACAGGAACCAACTATAGAGAGCTCAGCCATTCACACACCCATAGTTACTCACTCACTCACTTGCACAGGGACACAACCTAATCACATTCACAATTATTATACAGTAGTGATTCATTAAAAATCAAACCATGAAATGCAAAAAGGTGCAATACACAAGGTGTCTACAGAAGATTATTACACTATTCTTTTTCACATGCACAAATACCTTTTCTGTGTTCTGTTTTTAAAGTATTGTGTTCTGTTTTTCAATAGTTAAAGGAAATTGTACAAGTGCCAAAATATTCCGTAATGAATTTTGTAAAACTTTAATAGTTTTTAAACAAATAAAAGGCAGAGTTAGTGGTGATAAGCAGACTTTTCAGTGGTCAGTAATGTGGATGAAACTGAGTCTTTTTTGAATGCCTTTAACTGCTTGCTTTCAAACAGCATGACATACAGTGGGTGTTTGGCTGCAGGAGGATTTTGTGTACTGAGGGATGCTTTTCCATTTGTGGACTTTAGCCTGCTTACTTGGTTTCACACCTGTTAATAATAGAATCAATAAATGGTTCCAGAAATTAAGTGTAGTACAAAACAAGACACAATGCAGATTCAAGCAAATTCTTCATTAAGAAAAAGGGGCATTACACTTATATTTTGTGTATGCAGTACAAATGCTTTGTTCTAATTATTAATCAACTGCAGTAAACTAAACTATACCTTATTTTCTACTTGGAACAAATGAAAGTCTAGAAGTTAAATTTCATGCTACAGTAAATTTATTATAGCATACAACTGGTTGATTGTAAGCATTAATACTTGAACATATGTTCAACAAAAGAAAAAAAGCAGTACATTAAAACATTTTCTTGTACAAAATGTAGACCTTTCAGCTGCCACTTTGTTAAACATTTACCTCTATTAACTGTACTTATTCCTGAGGAGTACGCCTCCATTCAGTCACTGTTTAACACTCAACCTTAGGCATGTGAAATCAGTAAAAGAAAAACAAAAAAAACAAAAACAAAGCAAGTGCAACTAAACTTTTTTCTGTGTTTATGGGCATATATCCACACATCCAATTGATTTACAACCAACTTCTCAATATTTGTATGATATAAGTCAGTTCAGTTATTAAATGATAGTAGTAAAAGCTCAAAAACACATCCACTTTGTGTATGTGCACAGGTCCTGTGTATATATTGTCACAATTCAACCCATTTTCTTATGAAGTGACAGCACAGGCAAAACTGTAAGAGAAAGGTGAGGTACTAGAGATATCTCCAGGATGCTTTTCTCTCTCTTTTTGTTTGGGGGACCACAGACATCACATGGAAGACCAGCACAGATGGGATTAAGTCGTATAATATACAAGTCTCAAGTAAGATGTTATAATGATTATATAGAATAAACTGAATCACTTGTTTTAGGTCTAGTCAAGTCATAGCTAAAAATACTTGGGTATAAAGTGCTTACATTTTGACCACTAATTGTACTTAATATAATTAAAGTAAAGTATACTATTATCTAAGGCTATGTCTACACTACTACATTTTCATTTGAAAACAGCATTTTTAAATAATGATCTCAGTTTACACCAACATTTTCACATTGTTTATGAAAGCATCTCTGTCCACAATAAAATGACCAATAATCTATAGACATAGACATGTGCCTACATTGTTCAAGGGATGGCAGTGCTGCCAGCTCTGGAATATATCGCAAAACTGTAGTGATAGGTAATTTATTTGCATTTTGCGCATGTATGCAGCCTTCAAGCTGTGCATAACAAAATTTAGAAGCATACAGGTACAAGGCATAACAAGTGCCATGGAAAGCAACTCTTCTGTGTCCACTATGTTGGAATATTTTTTTTCATGAAGTGTGACTAATCAGGGAAATTGATATTATAATAAGCAGTATCCAATCAGGAGATGGCCATGTAATAAGCACAAACAAATCTAAATGCAATTAGAGCTAAATTTTTGAAGGTCTGCGTTTTCATCCAACATTGCAAAACCAAGCCTTTTCTTTTTCAGAAATATACAACTCTGGAAAAACGTTTTCAAAAGTCTCCTTTTTAGGGGTTTAAAAATGCCAGGGTAGTGATGACAAAAACGTTAAAACAGAGACTAATGAAATGTAGTTATGTGGATGTAACCTAAGATGGGAACAGTATTACTAAGAGAAAACAATTCTTAATTAGAAATTAACAGCGACTGATATACAAATAATTTTTTTATTTGAAGTTAACTGCATATGTACAATTAATTTTTCACTTGTTCATCATTAGTTCACTATATCTAGAACACACTAAATTTCAAGAAAATAAATGTTGAAAGGCTATATCACTTTAGTAATGTAGCTACATGGTCAATTCCCATTTTATTGTAACTGTGGTAGAAATGTATACATATTATTAAAGAAAGAAATATCCTCTAACAGGATAGATCAGTTATTAGGCAGGAGAAAAGCTGTTCATGGTGTCATGCCAACTTGATTAAAGAAAATCAAGACTCAAACGGGTTACTGAATGCAATGCACATTTCTTATTACTCAATCCAACAACTCAACAAAATCAACCATCACTCCCACAGTCCCCATATGTCCTGTCCGAAAGCATCATGGGAACTGTTGTGCTTATTGTCTAATATATATATATATATCTCACCACACATAGTATCTTTTATTTACTCCTTGGCAAAGTGCCTTAACGGAAGCATTCTACAAAAGTAGTCTGTTACATCATGGTCCGAATGATCAGAAAAACAAAGAATAGAGGTTCATTTTATAAACTATTGAATTTACATACAGTGTCAATCAATGCATACATTTACTGTGGTTTGTTTGTTGCTTTACACCCAAATGACTTATATAAAATAATAGTTTATTATATTATATTCTGGACCTTTGAGCTTAGTTACCACCCTTGAAATTTCTGTGCATATAACAACTGTCCATTCTGGTTGTTTTACAGGACATCTGAGGACTTCTTAGTCATCTTTCAGTACATTTTGTTGTTCACTTGATCACCTGATATGCCTGCAAAGGTTTCTGAATTTATCAAACCTTCTTTAAGATGAAAGCTATGTTACCCTAAAAGTATTCTTCCACATACCTGTATGTATTTACAAAATTTTTAATATATTTTAATTAATAAAACATTTAAATAATTCACCATTATTTAGAATGCATTACACTTGCAGAAATTAAGTCTGATGGGATTTTATCACTTATTTGTGAACAATGGGGCTGCAGTATCACCACTCCATTACCAGCCACCTGCTTAACAAGGTAATTCGATGGAGGCACTGCCAATATACTCTTTGCCACTTTGAAAAGTGAGGAAAAGTCAGTTTGGTTATAGCCCAAAACAGATTTTTTTTCATTTTTTATGGTACTAGAGGGCTTTACCCCCTGCTCGCTTCGCTTGCCAACCCCCCCATCCTGCGCTATGCATGAGCCACTTCGCATCTCTGCCGCACTGTACTGTATGTGGAATTCACTTTCACCAAACAATAAATGTTTTAATTTTTGGGAAGAAACACTACTTTTCCCTGATGGCAACATAGATTAGATGATCTACAAATCTCCGACTTAAAGTTTAAATCCGAACAATATATTTGATCTCTTTTCGCTGTTCTGTTTTTTCACCGAGTAATAATTTCCATTTGTTTGCGCTAATGCAATCTTTACTATAATTTTTTTGAGACTTTCGAATTTTAGTACTTTCATTATCACTAACCTGCCCTGCATGTGTACCGCGCCAACGTTTTTGAATTCTTTACGATGTTCTACTTTGTCATCTACTCTTTGTCTTTTATTTCCATCCCTGGGCGTGGTTAAATCTCTTGGCACAAAGTCTCATTTCGTGGGACATGAAAGTGTTTCTCTGAAAAAGTCACGTCTCGTCCCAGAATTTTTTTTTATTATAATTATTTAAAATGGTAGTAGAGCTGCATTTATTTTAGTCTAGGCTCTGTTCATTTTCAACTGCCTGTTTCACAGTCTTCTCTAGTAAACAATAAATAAATAAATAAAAGATATTAATACTGTTTTAATTACCTAAAATTTGTCTTGGAATATACAAAAATGTAATGATATGCCAACTGTAGATTTTACTTTATGCTTTTGGCAGTGTTTAGCTTGTGTAACATTTGTTTTTAGTAAGCAAAATTCTCTCATCTCCCATGAAACAAACCAAAGTTGCCACATTACAGTGAAACAGCACAGGGGGCTGCACAAGTGTACGCTCTTCACACTGCCATGCAGCGAATGAATTAAATCAATCTTAACTCATTATCACTTAATTTACGTTGAGCATCTAAACATCCCAGCCATTTAAACATTTTCAAATTCATTTTGTTCACAACTTAAGTAGCATAACAAGGGTAGCATATTGTAACATCTTTCCAAAAAACAGGTGCGAGCTATAAAAGGGGGTGGAAGATACTTATGGGACACCGCTATACAGTATTTAAGATGCTTTCCTTTGCAGCATCCTTTGATGTGGCTTGGTGGTGGGACAGATTCTCATTTGGACCAGAAGTCAGGTAGATGGGAAAAGAACTGGACTGTGCACCGCACTTGCCCTTGCAATGTTTGTGGCCAGTTAGAGACTCAATAAGTGCAGAAAAGTGCAGATCAGAGTTAGAAAGGGCAACATGAAACACGGTCAGAAGTATTGACAAGCACGTGAGGAATGAGTGTGCAGTTTCCACAAATTGAAGTGACAGATTAGTTCAAACATCACTCAATGTATCTGGGTTCAACTCTCTTGTCTATATGAATCTCTAAATGGCAGGTAAAGTTTGAAAATGTTGTAGTGTTGATGTTTTTTGACCCAGAAATCTTGCAGATGGCCATTCTATTCTATGCAGTGTAGTGTACAGTTAATTGAGAATGCCCAAAAAAATTCTCACTGCTGACCCTTCAATTGACATTGACCTCCAGTATGCTGATTAGCCCTGATGACTTATACAGGTATGGAGTGTGAAGAGTATGTTAAAAGAATGTACATTATTCTTTAAGCAATTAGATTCAACAATAACCTAATTTATTTGGAATTCAAAACATCCACGCATCAAAGAGCGACCCTACAAAGACAAAAGGCAGAAGGCGGCATGGCTATACCTAACTTCCAGTTTTATTACTGGGCGGCAAATATACAGGCGATAAGAACCTGGACACAAATAGAAGAACATACACAGGCTTGGACCGCAATAGAAGTAAAATCCTGCAGTACTTCTTTGTATTCCTTGCTCTGTGCTCCAATAAACACACGTTATCGGCAATACACAAATAACCCAATTGTGCTCCACTCACTTAAAATCTGGAACCAATGTAGAAAGCATTTTAAGACGGAGAAGCTTCTATCTGTGGCACCCCTGCAAGAGAACCACCTCTTTCAACCTTCACAAACATATGCAGTTTTTAATATCTGGAAAAAATTTGGAATTAACTTGCTTAGAGATCTTTATATAGACAACGTCTTTGCATCCTATGAACAATTACATTCCAAATTTAACATTACAGCTACACATTTCTTTCACTATCTTCAAATCAGGAACTTTGTTAAACAGAACCTTCCAGATTTTCCTCATCTTGCACCCTCATCCACGCTGGAAAAAATATTGCTCAATCTCAAAGAATTAGACTCCATCTCTACAATATATAAAATCATTTTACAATCCCTTCCTTTCAAAGATCCAAGAGGACACTGGGGAAAAGATCTCTCAATTAATATATCAGAAAAGGAGTGGAAAGTAGCAATGCAGAGAATTCACTCGAGCTCCATATGCGCAAAGCATACAATTGTACAACTCAAAATTATATATCGAGCACATCTGTCTCGACTAAAACTCTTCAAAATGTTTCCAGGGCATAATTTAACCTGCGAACGTTGCAACCAAGTCCCAGCCTCACTGGGTCACATGTTCTTGGCCTGCACCAAATTAACATTATTCTGGACAAAAATTTTTTATTACCTTTCAGACAGCCTTGGACTCACAATCCCTCCTAACCCATTAACAGCTGTGTTTAGGGTTCTTCCAGAGGGTCTTAAGGTGGAGAAAGACAAACAAATGGTGATTGCATTCACTATACTGTTGGCATGCAGACTTATTCTGATAAACTGGAAGACCCCAAACTCTCCTCTTTTAAGTCAGTGGGAAACCGATGTGTTATATTATTTGAAATTGGAAAAAATCAAATACTCAGTTAGAGGATCCGTACAGACCTTTTTCAAAACATGGCAGGATCTAATCAGTAATATTTTAAAATAGGTTCATAAAGCACAGAGAATTTATTAATTTAGGTATGTTTACAAGCCTTAAATTTTACGCAGTTTGGCTTGCTCTCTCTCTCAGGGGTGGGGATCGATCTGTTCTTAACTCAATTCTTCTTTTTGTAAAAACTTGATTGCTTTGTATGGATTGTAATAAAATTATTTAAAAAAAAATGTAAATTAAAGGTTTGCAATTTGAAAAAAATTAAAAGTGACAATATAATCTGAGACTTTGCATTAATCATTATCATATCATTTATCTTGAGTCCACGTCAAATTGCAAATCATCAATAAGCAGGTCTTAGTCAAGTCCTTCTTAAGATATTGTTAAGCAAATCACAGATCAGAAAAATTAAGGCTGGAGTTGCCCACTTCTGAAGACATGTCACTAAAGGTCATTGGAAGTTCTAAAGAGGGTGCCAAATCCATTAAAGCTTAAACTGCATCTTGTTCCTTCAAATGCGTGGTCAAATAACAACAGTCTTCAGCATACATGTTACATATGATAGCTTGTTTGGAAAATCAGGATATTTGTGATAACAAGGATGTAGACTGAGTGTATATATTATATATGTATATGTATAATATTGGTAGCATTGTGGTGCAATAGTTAACAACTTTGCCTCACAGACCTATGATCTTTGGTTTGAATCTCATGCCCGCCATTTGCCTGTGTGAAGTCTGCACATTCTCTCTGTGAATGCTTGGCTTTTCTTCCTTATACGCTGCTGAGTGAGAGTGTGGTTATGTGTGCGTGAGAGGAACCTGTAATGGACTTGCTCCCTGTTCAGGGCAGATTCATACTTCGTGCACAGTATTGCTGGGATAGGCTGTGCCGTACCACAGTCCTAATTTGGATTAAGTGGGTTTAATAATGATATGTCATATATTTTTATTTTATCTCATTAGAGAAGGTTTGGTTATAACCCTTTATTATTAACAGTGTAAGTGATAAAAAAAAATCATTATCATAAATAAAGAAACAAAAAAGAAATGACATTCACTGTAGTTACCTAGCTGTGTCTGAGAATTTATTAAGTCTGACAAATTTCCAATCAAAGAAAGAACACACACATTTTGCAACAGAAGAACTTTGAATAACATTCAGCTTGAAAAATACAGTACAAGATGATCATTAACTTCATATACCAAGGCTCAAAATGTTATGGTCCTGATTTGCATGCTATCAAATATAATCACTATTCAATGCAATATGAACAATAGCCATAGCAAACACAAAAAACAGAGGAGGGAAACATAAGAGGTAATAAAATTTTTTTACATAAAGTACATTTTTCAAAAAGGGCGGTACAATAGCACAGTGCTAGCGCTGCTGCCTCGCAGTAAGGAGACCTGGGTTCGCTTCATGTGTCCCCCCTGCGTGGAGTTTGCGTGTATCCCTGTGTCTGTGTGGGTTTCCTCCGTGTGCTCCTGTTTCCTCCCACAGTCCAAAGACATGCAGGTTAGGTGCATTGGTGATCCTAAATTTTCCTTTGTATGTGGGTGTGTGTGTGTGTGTGCCCTGCGGTGGGCTGGCACCCTGCACGGGATTTGTTCCTGCCTTGCGCCATATGCTGGCTGGGATTGGCTCCAGCAGACTCCCATGACCCTGTGTTTGGATGTAGCGGGTTGGAAAATGACTGACTGACTGATTGACATTTTCCGAAAAACCTTCAAAAATCACTATACAGTAAAGCATGGATTGGTTCCCTAGCTTCATTTTAATGCAGATGATTACTTGCACACTCTAGTGTAAGACTGATGGCACTGAGTTAACATTTTTACTACAAAAACAAATTCCAAGGGCCTAAACAAAAAAATATCTGGTTTATGTCTGGTCTTCACCTAATATTGTATGTTCTTGAGCTTGAAAAACACTAGTTTTCAATTAAAATATGTTGACAGGATGCCTGAGACTCTAGGATGAAAGTAGTGAGTTCATAAGCGTGCGTATATTCACAGCTTTTGGAGATCAGCACTTTCCCAAACTTTGTAGAATTTGAAGGTTTAGTCTTCCACCCATCCATCCATTTTCTAACCCGCTGAATCCGAATACAGGGTCACGGGGGTCTGCTGGAGCACCCAGCCAACACAGGGCACAAGGCAGGAACCAACCCTGGGCAGGGTGCCAACCCACCGCAGAGGTTTAGTCTTGTTTGGCTGAATTTGTTCTTGGTATTCTGAGTACTCTGAAACTTGCTGAACATATTAGGACACCTGTCAATTGAAGGGCCAACACAATGTTGTGTCCAGTGCTAGTTATACTCATCTTGCACTTGCTAACAACATCTCAAGCTCCTTCTTCCTGTAGCATTGAATAGGGACAAGCTTAGTGTTATAATTAAAACATGTGCTGGAAAAAGATAGCTTTTCTCTCAGTAAATTCTTTGAAAACATTTGAACAAAAGAGAAAATCATTGTTTTAATTATCAGCTGATGATAATGAGACAGCGGAGCAAACAGTCAATAAAAACACTGTAAATCAATAAAGGACCACAGTATTGTTCTATAGCAAGGCAAAAACCTGCGTCAACATTAAGAAAGATAAAGTGTACCTCTTAGTACCTCCAGGGTTGATTGTTGTCACTGAACATTTGAATTGGTTGCATATCTTTTATTTACACATTAGTCATGCTTATGAAGTAAATAGCTTTGGCAAGCTCCCTACACACTGTAAGGCTTGGCAAACACAAAGGTTATCTTTTTTAATCATATAGCATCTTGCCTTACTGGAAGATGTTATAAAAGAGTTTGTGATCAGAGGGCTTAGTAGACAAACCTATTTCATATTAGACTACTACAGGTAAAGTTTTTTAAAACCAAACACATTAATAAAGATATTCTATTCCTTACTAACTTAAAGCCTAGAATCTGTGGCCAACTCTTTTATAAATAGATTAGCAGAATACCCGCGCTTCGCAGCGGAGAAGTAGTGTGTTAAAGAAGTTATGAAAAATAAAAGGAAACATTTTAAAAATAACGTAAGATGATTTGTTAATGTAATTGTTTTGTCACTGATATGAGTGTTGCTGTCATATATATAGACACAGACACACACACATACACAGACACACACACATACATATATACAGTATATATACATATACATGTATATGCATATATATACATATACATATATATATACATATACACATATATACATATGCATATATAGCAAAATACCTGCGCTTTGCAGCAGAGAAGTAGTGTGTTAAAGAAGTAATGAAAAAGAAAAGGAAACATTTTAATAATAATGTAACATGATTGACAATGTAATTGTTTTGTCATTGTCATGAGTGTTGCTGGCATATATATATATATATATATATATATACACACACATATCTACATATATACAGACACACATTTACATACATCTATATGTATCTATCTATATATGTATATCTATATCTATATCTATATATATATCTATATATCTATCTATCTATATATATATATATATATATATATATATATATATATATATATATACACATATCTCCTTTGGGGTGCGAGGAGCTGTTGCTGGGGGTGCCAGAATCCATTGAGGAAGAAAAATTTAAAACATTATTTGTACAAAATCTTAATTTATCTATCCATTCCTAAATAGTTAAATGGGCAGGCTATTTCGTATCAGTGTAATATGCTGCTTGTTAAAATGGATGACTCGTAATCTTACGTGCACTTAGTGCTGCGTGGGTATTATGAACTATTGTATTTGTTCAAGTTCTATTTAAATTTTAAATATAAGTAATTTTTATTTGGTCGACAGAAATATGTTTAGTAGGAATGAAAGTTAAATTTAATCATCATTGCATAAATTTTTCTTCACCATAGAAATTTAAAGACTAAATCTAACTTCCATTCCTACCAAAGATATTTCTGGCGACTAAATAGAACCTACTGTAGTATATCCAAATTCGAGCTATTGAGCTGTCGCCTGCCTGCCTGCCACCTCGCTTCGCTCTTACTTTTTTCCGTTCATTTAATCTTGGCTAGTCTCGGAAATATTATAACATGGAAGGAGGATTACACCGAGTATGGCTTTACCAAAACAATCATTGATGTCGAATAAAGTATCTATGATTCCTATAGCTTAAATTGGTGATCTGGTTTTCTGCTAACCTCATATTTTTCATACTTCTTCCCAAACAGGGGTTGAGAGTAAAATGAATCATTAAGCTGATATATATATATTGAATATATTGAAATAGTTTTACTATCAAATAATGCAAACAGTACGCGGCACGTGCTTCGCCCTAATTCTGGGCTCATCAGGCAGTACACACGCACTGCACCCACTCTCGCGAATCGAACCTCAGACATCAGCGCTAATGGTGAAGCCTCTCATGTTGCGCTATGGTGTGTGGGTCGCTTATTTGACAGTATTGTAGATCGGGTATATATATATATATATATATATATATATATATATATATATATATATATATATATATAACTTTTGAGAATGCAACGTATAGTTTTGTCCAGGAGGAAAGCAATGTTGCCTCAAATCAATGGCAACCTTTTGTAGGGTGTGTCCCTGAGACTTATTAATTGTCATCGCGAAGGAGAGCCTTACTGGAAATTTGAGGCATTTCAATTCAAATGGGAGATCAGAGAGTATAACGGTGATGCCAGCAATACATTCAGAGTGTGGCGCTCTGCTTTTTCTGTGTAGCTGCCTTCACGCAGCCTCTCCGCTGCTTTATAAACGAACGCCATAGAAAGCCATCACCTTGTACATTGTGTAATGCGTTTTTTGAACAGGTTTGATGCATGGAAGTTATCACTGCATACTGCTCAGTAAGTTCTCGTGAGCTGCTATCTTGTGTGATGTTGCGATGTCTACGGCTTAATTTAATGTTATCTAAGACCCGGTACTTAAAAGTTTCTGGCTGCACTCCGGTTGTAATATGACGAAGCTGCGCGAGCTCACTTTTGAGAATGCAAGTATAGTTGTCCAGGAGAAAAGCAATCTTGCCTGAAATCAATGGCATCGTTTTTAGGGTCTGTCCTTGAGACTTATTACTTGTCATCACAAGAGCTGAGCCTTACAAGAAATTGGAGGTATCTGAATTGAAATGGGAGATTAGAGGGTATAAAGGGGGCGCGAGGAATACATTGAGTGTGGAGAAACTCTAGAGACAGTGTGTGTATTAACTTGTGGGTTTTTCTGTGAGTATTTGGTGGGAGTGTGATGAAGTTGCTTCGAAGACGCCGTAGCATGCTGAGCTCAGCTCAGAGCGAAATGAGGTAAATGGGAGGGGATATGATGACGTGACTCCCCCAACCGCGTTAACTGTCAATCCCCCACAAACACAGTCTCTTGGAATTTGCATAAGCACACCCCTTCACCAGCAATTTTAACTTAGTTACAAAGTGATCAAAACTCTCGTTTATATCCTGCGTCCTCTCATTAAACTTGTATCCCGCATTACCCGTGGGCATGAGAAACACCAGCGGCACCCTGTCTATTAACTTAATTTAAAGTTTAGGTTTACACCTTTCTTTCCGAAGTAGCAGCACTCATTAATATGGTAGTATATGTCACTCGCTCGCTTCTTATTGTTTCGCTGCCTTCTCAATTATATAATGCATGTTTTCTTCAGCGCGTTTTGGAGCTCTTCCTGGTTTTCTACGTAGTGCGTTGACAGTCAGTTCACGTGATTATGTGGGAGGCGTGATGATGTCACACGAAACTCCACCCCCCACGGAACTGGCTGAACTCCATTACAGTAAATGGAGAAAAATACCTTCCAGTTATGACCATTACACATAGAATTTCGAAATGAAACCTGCCCAGCTTTTGTAAGGAAGCTGTAAGGAATGAGCCTGCCAAATTTCAGCCTTCCACCCACACGGGAAGTTGGAGAATTAGTGATGAGTCAGTCAGTCAGTCAGTCAGTCAGTGAGTGAGTCAGTGAGGGCTTTGCCTTTTATTAGTATAGATAAGGTACGGTTGTTATGAAGAGCTTTACCTAATTAGCCAAGACATTTAAACTTAACTGATATCAAGAGATCCAGTTGGTGCCCAGCATCTTACATGCTGCAGGTTGGACACATGGACTATTGGTGTATTTAAAACAGTGGTCCCCAACTCCAGTCCTGGAGGGCTCCAGTGGCTGCAGGTTTTCGTTCTGATCCTTTTCTTAATTACTGATCTGTTTTTGCTGCAAATTAACTTATTTTGAATTAATTTTAATTGCCTTGCTCTTGAGGACTCAGACCCCTTAATTGTTTCTTTTTCTTTAATTACCACCCAAACAATAATGAGATACAAAATGAACCAAAACATGACCAGCAAATTCTGTTGATCATACGATATCTGAAAATAAAGAAAGATGAAGGAATGTTGATCTTCTCAGGTCCCCAAAACATTTCACTAGTGCTCTTAGAAAATAGAAAATCAACAATGTTGGAAATGTGTGCTATTACACAATGAGAGCAGGAATAAGCCATGGTTGGTTAAAGAAGAGGTTTAATTAACAACAAGAATTAGAGCCTAATTAAGCAATTGGTTGGAGTTTGAGGGCCTGACTTAGTTGGTCTTCTGTTGGCTCACTCACTTCACATTTCATTTCTATTTGGGTGCCATTTAAAGAAAGAAATGAAGCAATGCAGAGGAACGATGAATAAATTCAGGGGAACAAATCTTAAAAAACATGTAAATTAAAATGATTTCAAAATAAGTTAATTAGCGGCAAAAATGGTCACTAATTTAAAAAAAAAAGGGCTAGAAAGAAAACCTGTAGCCACTGGGGCCCTCCAGGACCGGAATTGGGGACCCCGATTTAAAAAATATAGAGGAACTGGGATTCATCAGACTAGCCTATGTTTTAGCAGTCCTTCAATGTTTGGTGATTTTGATCGGTAACCCAGTGTAACCATTTCTTCTTGCTACCTAAGAGTGTATGTTGGCTGTGCTAGGCTGCCATACTCAATCCTTGACAATGTATGAGGAGCTTTGCCATCTAACACATCTCCTTTGATACCAAGTTATAAAAGGCTGTTAGCTGACTGAGTGTGGCCTATTAGTCTGCACACGTCTTGTCAGTCTTCATACGCCTATTTCATAAGTTATGTGTTTCCAGGTACAGAAATGTTCAGAATAGATGTTTTGTTATGGTGCATACCCATTTTTGATATGCATGTTGGACTATGTATGAAAAAAAAGAAATTTTTTTAGAGACTGATGCATTAAAACCTACTCAGATAATTAAATTATTATGTGTAAATGTAAATATATAGATCTATTGTTACTTGCTTATTTGCTTTAAATTGTCTTGTCTCTGCACAGATGATGCCATCATTGAACGAGCAGACTGCCTATTAAAAGCAGTCCTACCTAAAACATTGGCCGCACAATATAAGCAAGCAGAGTAACCTTTGGCTTTATAGAATTATAAAGCCATGCAATTGCATCCTATAAAGGCAGAGTAATTCCATGCCATAGCCCACACTTAAGTATAGCTAATGTTTGCTTCAACAATATTTTAAGGAGTTCATTGATTCCAGTGTGCAAATGTTTATGTGTATATGCAGTATTTTCCAATCAATCCATAAAGAATATAAGATTAGCTAATAGCTGAGTTATCATATCCAGATTTTTTTAAACTAGTGAAACACAAGGATCTCTGGCCACATGCATTTTTCTGACTTTGACACTCTTGCATTATGTATCCCGCAATTGATATTCATCAGATAATGCTGTTCTTCTTCTTCTTTCTATTATGGAGTTCTCCACGTCATCAGCTTTTGCAGTTTGCTTGAGACTCAGGAGATGTAGTTGCTCTTCTTTTTCTTTACACCGTGTCACTTTGTTTGCCTGTCTCTTTGCCATTAAAAACTCTTTAGCGTAGTTCAGTTTGCCAAGGTTTCCTCTACCTCAAACGACCAGAATGTATCAGGTATTAAGTTTAGATCAAGATTCTGGCCCCAGTAGTTCAGAAGTACTCGTGTGACAGAGCAACAGACCTTAGCATTTTATATACTGTATATATATCTATATATATATATCTATATATATATTTATATATATATATATATATATATATATATATATATATATATATATATATATATATATATATTGTAATAAAGAGTCCAGACACACATAAAGGTTTGGGGTTTTCCGGCTCCGTATACTGTAACACGATGAGTCAAAGTAGGTTGGTACAACAATGGTAGTTTCTAACAGAGACTGTCCAAATGGCGGAATGGGGGAGGATTTATGATGAAGGACCGGAAATGAACAGTGATGCATGCTGAACCAAGATGAATTCTGGGATTGATGACGTCATCAGGACTCGACAGAGGGAGGGCGGAAGTGGTGATGCGTATTCAGGAAATGGTAGCAGGATCATGGCGGTGGTGCGTCTTTCTTTCTGTAGAATAAAAGAGAGGTTAGTACTCTGCCAATCTCCTCTGGCATGTGCTTTCACGCTACCGTTTAGGTCCTTCTGCGGCCCCCTACTCGCACGTGTGTGACATGACCTTCCCCCTCAGCCCAGACCCATCGGGTTGGGCGGCCCGAACCAAGAGGTAGTGAATCCAGCAGAGGGCATCGGCGTTGGCTTGAAAGGGACCTCGACGATAAGCAACAGTAAACTTATAAGGCTGAAGGTCCAAAAATCACCTGGTGACTCAGGGGGTTCGACTCCTTATGAAGTGCCATCCACTGTAAGGAGGCATGGTCCGTCACCAGAGTGAACTCGCGACCTAACAGATAGTACCTCAAATGAGTCACCGCCCACTTAATAGCCACAGCTGCATACCTGGTCTCTCGATCCAACAGTTTCCGGCTTAGGTAGAAAATGGGGTGTTCGACACCATAGATGCTCTAGCTCAGCACGGCACCCAGGCCTGTGTCTGAAGCATCGGTCTGGAGAATAAAAGGTAAAGCAAAATTAGGGTTTTCAGAATAGGTGCCGAGGTCAGGGCCTTCTTCAAGTCACCAAATGCCTGTTCTGTCTTGTCGTCCCATGCCACATATAAAGGAGCCCATTTCTTTGTGAGATTAGTCAAGGGCGCTGCCCTTTCGGAGAAATGGGGCATGAACCAGCAGTAATACCCCGCTAACCCCAAGAAGGCTTGCTCCTGTTTCTTGGTAATCGGACGGGGCCATTCCAAGATGTCTTTTATTTTGGAACATTGTGGTTTTACTTGTCCTCGCCCCACTAGGTAGCCTAAATATTTGGCCTCCTGTAAGCCAAAGAAACACTTGCGTGGGATAATGCGGAGACCGGCTTTCGCTAGTGTTGATAGAACCTTAAATACCTGCAATATATGTTCTTCCCAGGTGCCAGAATAAATGACTACGTCATCCAGGTAGGCGGCCCAATAGGACTGATGGGGCCTGACCACTATCTACCAGACGTTGGAAGGTCGCAGGTGCCCTGTGCAGTCCAAATGGGAGGACCTTATATTGCCAATGTCTACTAGGAGTACTAAAAGCAGTTTTTTTCTTTTGCAGATGCCGCTAAGGGAATTTTCCAGTACCCTTTGGTCATGTCAAGAGTAGTCAAATATCGAGCCATATGTAGTCAAATATCGAGCCATACCCAATCTTTCAATAAGGTCATCGACCCGAGGCATTGGGTACGCATCGAATTTGGAAACCTGGTTCAGACGTCTTAAGTCATTACAGAATCTCCAAGAGCCATCTGGTTTAGAAACGAGGACGATAGGGCTGGACCATGGACTGTGACTTTCTTCAATAATGTCCAGGTCCAACATCCGTTGGATTTCCAGCTCTAACTTTGCGTGTTTGGCCTCCGGAAGGTGATAAGGTCTTTCCCTGACTACCACCCTGGGTTCTGTAATGATATCATGTTCAATCAGCAAAGTATGGCCAGTTGATTTGCTAACTACCTCAGGGACGGCTAATATGGTTTGCTCTAACTCCTGTCTTTGTTGGGTTGTCAGCTCTGGACCGAAGTTAAGAGCCAACTTGCCTGTGAAAAAGGAGAGGGCCATCCCGGAGAGCGGAGTTTCCTCCCTGATTCTCCATGGCTTTAATAAGTTCACGTGGTCGACCTCTGTAGTTGCTCGGTTGACGATTTGGTTGTTTTACCAAATAATCGACGAGCCCTTTTCTTTCCTTGATCTCATAAGGGCCCTGCCAATGAGCTAATAATTTAGAATGGGATGTGGGAACAAGCACCATTACTCGATCTCCAGGGTGAAATTCCCGGAGTACCGAGTTCCGGTTGTAACACCGCGATTGCGCTGTTTGAGCACGTATCATATTTTTTTTTTAAAACAGGTCGAATTTTAGTTAATCTATCATGCAGTTGCGTGACATATTCTAATACATTAGTAGAAGGAGGGTATATCCAAAAGTCCCCGGGGTTGGTGTCCATACAGGAGTTCAAAAGGGGAAAACCTGTGGAGGCCTGAGGCACCTCCCGGTAGGCAAAAAGCATGAGAGGCAAAAGCTGGTCCCAGTTCCTACCGTCTGCGCAGAATACTTTGCGCAGCATCTGTTTAAGTGTCTGATTAAATCTTTCGGATGATAGACAGACGTTTTGAGATGCTTAACACGGAGTACCTTGGCCACCTCCCTGAACGTATCTGAAGTAAAGGGAGTACCTTGATCCATCGGGACTTCTTTAGGTATTCCCACTCTGGAAAAAAGAAGGACTAATTCCCGTGCGATACTTTTTGTATTAGCGGAGCGCAACGGAACCGCCTCTGGGTATCGTGTCGCATAATCAACCATGATTAATATATATTTATGGCAACGGCTCGATGGCTCTAGGGATCCAACTAGATCGATACTGATCCGCCCAAAGGAAACATCAATTAGGGGAATTGGAACAAGAGGAGTGTGGTTCCTCCTAGGAATCTGACGTATCTGACACTCCGGGCAGGACTGGCAAAAACATCTGACCCCCTTATTTATTCCAGGCCAATAAAAGCGGAGTTTAAGTCTCTCTAGTGTTTTTTCGGCCTCGAGATGGGCACCTAGGAGGTGGGCATGAGCTAGTTCGCAGACCTTCTGCCGGAAGGTCTTTGGTACTAGTAACAATTTCCGAAACCTCACCCTCGTGACTAGCGACCCGATACAACAGATCATTATCCAAAACAAAGTAGGGCTCCGGTGGCAGGGAACTTGTAGCCAATTGGCCATTAATAGACACAACAGCATTTCTGGAGAACTTTAGGGAGTCATCATTCCACTGCTCCCGTCTAAACAAGGCGAGCGTAGATCTAAATTGATGATCCATACTATCTAAAGGATCAACAGATCTTGATAAAATATTAATTTTATGGCTTGGGCCCTCTCCTGGATCTATTTCTGGGATTGGGTCAGTCGCCTGAATATTTTCCTCCGTCCCACCTACGACATCACTGTTCGCTGGTAAGCACGGTGTGGGGGCCAGGGGGAGGGTGCCCTGTCCCTCCATAATAAGTCCCAACTTGGATACAGGAGTGGTTTTTAATCGACCGCGGTTAATCTGAGACCAGTCATGTACTAGAATTACAGGAAAGGGAGGTTCAGGTAACACAGCTACAGACAGCTGAGTTAAGTTTTCCTCCCATGAGATGTAACAGCGAGCTTCCCATGCACACAGGTAACTTTTGTATATTGCCCAAGCCACTGTTGCGGTAGAATAAAATGGCGAGCTACAATGGTAATGTTGCCGCCGGTATCAAACAAAGCCACAACCATATGCCTGTTCACCAACACCACTCCCAAGTTCGGAATCGCCAGAGGATTAGACAGAGCACAGTACGTCTCACTGGTGGCCCAACTGCAGTCCATCGGTTCCACATTCCCCATGTTTAGAGGACAGGCTGGCAGCAGATGTCCGGCCTCACCACACTTGAAACAGCGCGGTGTGGCCGGTTTTTCTCGGAGTTTGGAGGAAGCTTCTGCAGCGTGGCGGGAGGGCTTGGGAGTAGCAGTGCGTCCCTGTCGAGCACCGCGAGCTGGCCTTTCCTTTTCCCCGGTTTGGTGCACCGCGAGTTGATGCTCCAGGACCTCTAAGACACCCTTCATACCTTTATATGGATGTCTTTGGACCTGCTGGGTGAGATAGCTAGGCATGGAATTAACTAAACCTTCAAGACGCAACTTTATGCCCAGAGGGGACTGGGCGGTGTCATGGTCTGGTCTGGAATCCCTACAGATTTTATTTTTCTCCAGCCGCCTGGAGTTTTTGTTTTTCTGTCCCCTGGCCATTGAACCTTACTCTTATTCGATGTTAATGTTGATTTATTTTTATAATTATGTCTTTCATTTTTCTATTCTTTAATATGTAAAGCACTTTGAGCTACTGTTTGTATGAAAATGTGCTATATAAATAAATGTTGTTGTTGTTGTTGTTGCAACTTGGTCAACTACTCGGCATGCCTGTGGCCCTTCTGGCCTTAGCCAACGGTCCATCTTACCCCAAAATTCAAAAGCTTGAGCTCAGGCAGGGCGATCAGGGTCAAACTGCCAATTCCTCCATTCACTCGCCTGCTGGTCCGAGGTGATGCCGTAGTGGCTGAGTATTTCAGCTTTCAGGAGGTCATAATTCGCGGCTTCCTCCTCGAGGAGATCGTAATAAGCCCGCTGCGCATCCCCTTCAGGTACGGCGCTAATATGGACGCCCACTCCGTCCACTGCCACTGATTCCGGGTGGCGGTGCGTTCAAAAATCCCCAAATACGATTCAATGTCATCCGCCTTGGTGAGTGGAACGATAGGAGGAGGTAGAGGTCGAGGCGGATCGGGTCTTACTGCTTCTGCTGAGGCCAACCGGGCTTTGGTATCCTCCAACTCACGTTTGGTCGTGGCTTGTTCGAGCTGCAGAGCTTGGATTTGGGCTGCCATTCCTGTCAGTACGGTGTTGAGGTCCAGTCCTTCAGACTTTTCTAGATCCTGCCGGCTACGCCACTGTAATAAAGAGTCCACACACACATAAAGGTTTGGGGTTTTCTGTCCCCATATACTGTAGCACGATGAGTCAAAGTAGATTGGTACAACAATGGTAGTTTCTAACAGAGACTGCCCAAATGGCGGAATGGGAGAAGAGTCATGATGAGGGACCGGAAATGAAGAGTGATGCATGCTGGGAAGGAACCGAGATGAATTCTGGGGTTGATGACGTCATCAGGACTCGACAGAGGGAGGGCGGAAGTGGTGATGCGTATTCAGGAAATGGTAGCAGGGTCATGGTAGTGGTGCGTCTTTCTTTCTGTAGGATAAAAGAGAGGTTAGTACTCCGGCAATCTCCTCTGGCATCTGGGCTGGTTCTAGACAGGCATATTTAAGGGGGCAGACAGAAATGTGAAGGGGGCACATGGTGGCGACGGAGGTGGGAAAGGGGTGGGGTGGTGGTGGTGGGGGTGCTCTGTATAACTGCTTTTGTCATGTAATTGGATTGCACTTTGTCAGGCCTCTACCCTAAGACCTGTCCAACTTAGGTGTCCCACCTAAAGGCTAAGCTTCTGCTGGTGTAGCTCTTAGGGTCACTAAGGCACGTAAACCCCCTGACCACGATAAGGTGGCAATCCCTCAGGAGGAAAACTGAAAAATAAAACAACAAAAAATAAAATATTCCTTATCAGATTATAACAACTAAAAACATGACATTTACCTTAATTGGATGGCCTACATCAAATATATTCAAACCCAACAATAACACTACTTACTATTGCCAGTATCAACAAAACTAAAAAGGATAGGCCAAGTTATAAAAAAAAATCAATTCACCAAGTCTTGAAAAATAAAACTGAAAAATAGAATAAAAAAATAAATAAAAATAATGAATAAAATAAAATATCCATCCAGATCTTTACAACCAACAATATAAATTTTATCTTAATTGGATGGCCTAATTCTCAAATAAATTTGCAAAATAAAGTAAGAATAAAATAAGACCTCTCAATATAGCCAATATTTACAAAACTAAAAAGGGTTGGCATAGTAATTAAAAAAAAACAATTCACCATGTCTTTTCCTACAATTCTCAAACTAATTTGTAGAACACAACAGATTTAGAACAGAACATTTTAACTTTTTCTTCTTTTTTTGTCTTTTTGTCTTGTTTTAAGCTTGTTTGCTTTGTAAGCAACTGAACTCTGTTTGCAACTGAACAGCTCCACTCTCCTTTCTCCTCAATCCACTCTACAACAACAGTCTCCTGTTTCCCTTTGCAAAAACTCTTACAAATTCATCCATATCCAAGTTATTTGTTATGGACTTCTCATGGGCCAAGATCACCAAATTCCTCTTTCTTTTATGTAACATGGTGCGACGATAGGGGGTTAGGACCCGTGACAAAGTGGAGAAGGAACTCTCACACGATGCTGAAGACACACCAATTACCAGGGCTGTTACATACAATTTATGCAACTCAGGAAAGGCTTCCTTGTACTCCTGCAGGAGTTTACACACAGTGGACAGGTCTGTTTCCTTTGAACATTTTTTGAGCAGCATCTGTTTTGCCACAAGAACTTCATTTTTCAGACTTACAACATCTGCTACAGTGCCAGCCATCACAGCCAGAGGGTGCAACAGGGTGGGATCTAGAAATGCGCTAGATTTGGGTGCAAGACTAGATATGGCTCTCATCAGGTCAATATTCTTGTGTGAAAATCTAGTTTCCATTTCTGAAATGGCCCTGTCAAGGATGTTGAGCAGGGATCTTTTCAGAGACTGATGGGGGGAAATGGTAGGGTCACCAGAGTCTGTATGGCCCAAAGTTGAGAGCACAACACTTTGACCCAGGCGTTTGCTCATTGTTCTCCTTCTCTTTGTTGGATGTGACTCATCCTCAGCAGGAGATGACACTCCCCAACAGTCATCCTCACGGATGTTTTTTTTAAAGAGTCCAGTGCTGCACTAACAACCTCAGAAGCACTGCACAGATCAACTGACTGAGACTGTAGAATAGCATTTGCTGGTTTCAAGACACCAAGCACCCGCACTAGGAACTTTCCAATCTCAAAGAAGTGATGCCTCTTAATTTGGCATAGCAGGCCTGATGCCTCGGTACACAGGTCAACTGCAGCATCATCATCCTCTGTCATCTCAGATAGGATACTAAGGATTTGTTCTTGATTGTCCACAGTGCACCTTGTCACCTCATAGTGGCTTGTCCATCTGATCTCAAGCAGCCTTTTTAGACAAGGTGCATCATGTTTATTGAGCACATAGTGGTGGTGAAAAAGTTGTAGAGTGAACTAGATAGGCTAATAAATCTTTTGCACACGGCTCACTCTGCATGGCATGCACAACCATTAAGTGCAGTTGGTGGTTGTAGCAGTGGATATATGGGACATATCTGTCAAGCCTCTTTTGGAGCAGAGCTTGTACACCACCTCTAACCCCACTCATCACAGAAGCCCCATCATAACACTGGCTGGAACAGTATCTCAGAGGTGATGTCCTCTGCATCAAGTTGTTGCAAGTCAAGCAACCCAATAAGATGCTCCTCTGGCATGGAATTTCTGACAAACCGTATTATCACAGACAATTTTCCACATTGCACCTATCCCTGGTCCCATCACTTTTGAGGCAAAACCCTGCAGAATCAGCACTTTCATATTTTTCCTGACTTCTCCAAGCACCATGTCAGCCAGTGTTTGGATAATTTCATTTTGGATATCCTTAGATGTGTATTTTGCATTTTTTGGGATACCCTTAGCAATGCTTGCTAGCTTCTCATCCTTCCCTAAGGTATACCTGAAGCAATGTCATCATCATTACCCGCTGCATCATGTCTCAAGGTTTCTGCCGTCCCACGGAGCCCCAACTCATTTACACAGAGAAACCTTATAGCACTACCAATACTCTTGACATAGTAATGTTTTTTTTCAAGTTGTGTTTTACCAGCCAACATTGAATCCACTGTCTCCCCTGTGGCCTCTCTGCTTTTATGCTCAGTCCAGATGGTTGAAGCATGCACATGGTTGTGGCTGGACACATGCCTCTGTAGCCCCTTGTCTCGATCAAGTGCTGCTTTCCAGTTGTTAAAACCAGTTAAGGTAAAAACTACATCCCTCTCATTAACAGTGCTGCCATATTTCCGACAGGGGAAACAGAAGCATGCATCCTGCACAACAGAGTACTCCAGCCATGGTCGTGTGCGGTACCAGGCATGATTGAATGATCTTAATGTTGTACCACCAAATACAAGTTTGGGATAACTACCCAGTATTGGCTGGGATGGTGTATTGCCATTTAAGTCACTGGGTAGCTGAGCGGGTTGCTTTGGGGCAGCAGTTGTTGGCAGAGGTACAGGAGAACCAGTGTCTGTTGATGCCACAGGAGTAGACATGCTAGCTGCTGTCTCTGATGTATCAGCAGCAGCATCATTGCTACAGCTATTGGTACAGGCAGGGCAGGGCCACACTTTTTAAAAGCTTGGAAAAAAGGATGCATCTCACAGCATTAACTTTCCCTTTGTGAGCTGCTGGAAGCTGGGTGGAAAGTGAATAATCTTTACTAAAATCACTGGGATTACATCAGTATATGAAACGAGAAAACTGTTGAGTGCAGAGTTGAAAGCTGAGGCAGGGCTTTGTGTTGGGTCTGACAGACAGACACAGGTCCTCCAGTCGGCTCTATGCAGCAGACAGGCTCACAGTGGTGCTTGAGGAAAAGAGAAAGAAACACTTCTCTACCACACTGAAACTGTGAGAACAATGGACTAGTCCCCCATTGACTACAAATATAGATGTATTTTTTAGTTGTTGTTAATTATATCACGAGTTGCTATGATTTTGACGACAGAGATTTGCTGCTTCCTCAAAGCCTCCCGCTGTTGCGCAACTCATTTTGCTCTGCCCTGCCTACTGAGATACCTGATACCGCGTCATTTGCATACTAACAGTGATTGGATGTTTAGCTGGGGGAAGGGTGAGTGGGGGATCTCTGCCCAGAGCTGTGTGAGCTGCGGACAAACAGAGCACGGAGGGAAAGAGCGAACAAGAGGTGAAACCTATCATCTCATTTGTGCCTTTTCCAGTGGATTTTTCAGCTATTGTAGTAAATCTTATCCATATTCAGTTTGTGAGCAATCTATTATTTTCTTTCTCAACTTCTAAAAGTTTGATTTAAGGGGGCAGGACGTTTGTTTAAGCGGGCATTGCCCCCTCTTGCCCCAGTGTACAGCCGGCCCCATCTGGCATGTGCTTTCATGCTACCGTTTAGGTCCTTCTGCGGCCCCCTACTTGCACGTGTGTGACTATATATATTTATATATTTATATATATATATATATATATATATATATATATATATATATATATATATATATATACACATACAACTATAGTTGAGTTCACACCAGGTCATATTAGATCTGCAGCTTAGACAAAGTGAAGGTCAAGCCCATGTGAACATGTGAGAACATCTAGTTTCCACATAGAAGGAATTCCATCTTAAAATTAAATTATGCACCAGGTGTTGTGAGGCAGCAGGTCTACACTGTATACAAGGAATAATATTTAAAAATGTGGCTTTTAAATGTATATATGAGTGCACACTGAAGTAGAATAGTTCTATATCCATGGTTTATTCCTGTTTTCACAAAGTCTTTGGCTCCACGTGACCGCGAATTGTATTTTTTTGGTTACAGAATGGATGTTGGGTGGCATGGTGGCACAGTGGTAGCGCTCCAGTTTCCTTCCACAGTCCAGAGACATGCAGGTTAGGTGCATTGGCGATCGTAAACTGTCCTTAGTGTGTGCCTGGTGTGTGTGTGTGTGCCCTGTGGTTGGCTGTCGCCCTGCCCGGGGTTTGTTCCTGCCTTGCGCCCTGTGTTGGCTGGGACTGACTGAGAATGGATGTTTTTCAGTAACTGCTGAATCCTGTTCTGAAATAAAAATATACAAAAAGACCAAATATGCTTAAAATTATGCTGAATTTCATGCAAAAGGTGTGAACTTACGAGCTATTTTAACTCTTTAACAAAGATGTACAGATGTGCATTCAATTATGTGATAGGCTTGCATAATGAAGAAAGATCTGTAACTCGGTAATTAGCTATTAATGCTTAATATAGCCATAAAAAGAGCAGGTACTGGTCAACTGCTTTTCAAAAACAGTCAGTATACTGTTTTTCACAGTACTTGTAAATTAAAAGGTAGGGATTATAATTTGCTAAGCACCATGTAAAGTTCATATATAATATAATTTTGGATAACTGTTAAACAGAAAGTGTTGGTTTCAATAACATTTGGCTTAATATTGTGAGGTGGTCTGGTCACACACACACACACACACATATATATATATATGTAATATTTCAGTTCAAAATAGCATTAGCCATACACTGCATGAATTCTGCTAGCCATTTTTATACACTAAATAGTGAAAGCCTGCTGCCATACATACTGTGAACAGCATATTTATTGCAAATTATATATTTAAAAATTAATGAAAATATGGTAAGCACAGGAAAAATAAGCATTTAAAACTAAGAATTTTTATTTTGAGCAACAGGACAGAAAGATTAAGTCAAATAGATTTCAAATGAAAGATGCAAAGTAAAAGATTTTATTGTAGAAGAAGGACCTCTGGTGGACAGTGGACATATTATTCATGCTGATATGACAGCAAAAGCATCATTTTGAAAATTGTAATGTGTTTTTGTTGTTAATTGCTTTAATTCTACATCCTTAAATGTGTTTTTGTTATATATTATAATTAATATGACTGAAGTGTGTCTTGGCCACTGTTAGTCAAACAACAGTAAATTTTGCTGATCTGTTTTAATTTAATTAGCTATGTCATTTAGTTTAATTAGTTCAGTATCCATTAGGGCTTTTATTAATTTGACTGTGAGGGTGGGAAACTTTTCTGACAGTTGAACATCACAACACAATATTTTTCACTCTACAGGGGTTAAAATATTGCATATTTCAAGAGAATGTTCCTCTAACAATTTAAAGAACTTACAATATCCATCCATTTATCTTCCAAACTTGCTTGATTCAGCCTTACAGGGTTGCAGAGGCTGAAAATGTCTCAAAATATTGAATTGATATAAGGGCAAAATCTGAATATTATGAATCACTCCTAGGATTTTCTTAATTGTGTTGCCTTTATATCTTCCAGTATAAAAACAACCTCTTTCCATAAATTATATTAAATGAAGTACCCAGTAACATACAGTTTTTGGCTAGTGAAGCCTCTGTTGTCCTTAGTCCTTTAAGCATATAAGTGAAATAATTACATGAGCATGCAGAATGACAAATCTTAAAAAGTACACCAATCAAATGAGCATGCAGAATGACAAATTTAAAAAAGTACACCAACAGAAATTTAAAGTTAAAGACAAAGTATGATTTTACATGAGTAAATTTTTTCATCATGTATGTATTGCTACACAAATTATTAGCTACAATTTGTAGCTTTTGCGTGTTGTGTTTTTTTGTGGAGATAACATAGGTAATTAAGCTATACTGTGATTTGAAAAAGTAAGTAAACCCCAAGAAAAGACTGGTAATTTTTAAATTTTTTGACAGAAGAATATTTGATAATAATTTCAACAACACTAACTTAAAAGTTGAAATTCTCATTTTTCCCACATTTGGCCTGCCCTTCACCTCTTACTGACACATATGGATAAAAAAGACACATATGTCAGGATGCTATTCATAGACTTTAGCTCCACCTTCAACACAATCATCCCTCAAAAGCTGGTTGTAAAACTGAGCAGGTTGGGCCTGAACACCACCCTCTGCAATTGGATCCTGGGCTTCTTGACAGAGAGGCCCCAGTCAGTTCGGATGGGCTGCAACACCTCCAGCATCACCACACTGAGCACTGGAGTGCCACAGGGCTTCGTGGTTAGTCCACTACTCTTCACCCTGCTGACTCACAACTGCACAGCCACGCACAACACCAATAACATCATCAAGTTTGCAGATGATATGACAGTGCTGGGACTGATAAGCAGGGGTGATGAAACTGCATACAGAACGGCTGGAACAGTTGTATGCATGGTGTGAAGACAACAATCTATCTTTCAATGTCAACAAGACAAAAGAGATAATCATGGACTTCAGAAAATCACATCCTGCCCACATCCCAGTCAGCTACAACGGTTTAGATGTGAAGACTGTTAGGAATACCAAGTTCCTCGGTGTGCACATAACTGAGGAATTTACGTGGACGCATAACACCTCATCGCTAATCAAGAAAGCCCAGCAGAGACTACATTTCCTGAGGCGGCTGAAGCGAGCAAGTCTTCCCCCTTCCATCCTCACCATGTTTTACAGAGGCACCATTGAGAGTGTTCTGACCAGCTGCATCACTATCTGGTATGGCAACTGCAACATATTCAACCGCATGTGCCTGCAAAGGATAGTGAAGACAGCAGAGAACATTACTGGGGTGCCTCTCCCTTCACAACAGGACATATTTTACAAATGCAGTGTCCGCAAGGCCTGCACCATTGTGCAGGACACCTTACACCCCTCACATGGAGTTTTCACACTTCTGCCATCCAAGAGAAGATACTGCAGCATCAAAGCCAGATCTGCCAGGGTGCAAGAGAGTTTTTACCCCCAAGCTGTCAGACTCCTTCACACCATGCTGCTCCCTGGGATCTTCCACATTGCCTCAACCACCTCTAAAAACACTTTCATGCAAAGACTAGTGTGCATGTAGAAAAGAAGTATGAAAACCTCATACTGACCTTCAAGTATTTTGACACTCTTGATATCCTTCTGCTGTGAAACATTCTGACCTGTCATTGTTTACACATGTCTTAAACAACTATTATCATACACTGATAATTTCTGTATTATTTATTATATTACAAATCTATTGACTATATTTATGTATTTAGATTGCAAATGCCATACATTGCATCAATGTTCACATTGCTTACTACACGTCAATATTGTTGCTAATTCTTTGTCTTTGCAAAATGTCTTTTCTTGTTTGTGTTTTAATTTTAAATTTCAATATTAATTTTAATTCTATTTTTAATTTATTATCTGCACTTCATGTTGTTACACTGTGGACCCTGAGCTTTGCAATTTCGTCTATCTGTATACTTGTAAAGTTTGCTTTGACTTTGGACTTTGACATTTGTACTATTTAAATAATAAGAAGTGCAGTCTCCTTGTGTATAAAAGGTGTATTGCATGAAATGCCTAAAATTAGAATCAGGGGTATCTCCAGGTGTCTATGATTAGAGCAGTTGTTCGAACTCATCCTGGTGGCTCATTTTGGCTTATTAGATAGATAGATAGATAGATAGATTAGATAGATAGATAGATAGATAGATACTTTATTAATCCCAAGGGGAAATTCACATAATCCAGCAGCAGCATACTGATACAAAAAACAATATTAAATTAAAGAGTAATAAAAATGCAGGTAAAAACAGACAGTAACTTTGAATAATGTTAGCGTTTAACCCCGGGTGGAATTGAAGAGTCGCATAATGTGGGGGAGGAACGATCTCCTCAGTCTGTCAGTGGAGCTGATACCTTTGGGACTGGGGTGATACAAGATGTTTTCCAAAGCCAGGTTGAAGATGCGCTGTAGAGGACTCCCCAGTTCCAGGGCACAGGCCTTCAGCAGTATGGTATCAGCAGAAGGATGGGTGGATGGTGCAGTACTCCAAGGTGAGAGTGGGTTAGTGTGGTCAAACCTGTTAAAGAAGTTGTTCATTTGGTTTGCTCTCTTCACGTCTCTCTCGATGGTGGCACCCAGCTTCGAGCTGCAGCCAGTGATGATCTTCATCCCATCCCACTCTTCCTTCATGCTGTTTTTCTGCAACTTCTGCTCCAGCTTTCTCCTGTACTGCTTCTTCACCGCCCTGAGATGGACCCGGAGTTCCTTCCTTCCTGGATGCACTTGAGCTCATGCTGATCACCACCTTTAAAAGCCCTTTTCTTCTGGTTCAAAAGGCCTTTGATGTCACTTGTAATCCATGGCTTGTTGTTAGCATAGCAGTGTACTGTTCTTACTGGAACTACAATGTCCATACAGAAATTGATGTAATCAGTAGTGCAGTCAACAACCTCTTCAATGTTCTCACTATGTGATCCCTGCAGGATATCCCAGTCTGTAGTTCTAAAGCAGTCTCTCAGAGCTTGCTCTGCCTCAGGGGACCACATCCTGAATGAAAGTGTGGTTGTAGGTAGCTCCCTCACTCTTGGTTTGTAATGAGGCTGGAGCAGAACCAGGTTATGATCTGCTTTCCCAAACGCAGGCAGCGGGGTGGCGCTGTATACATCTTTCACATTTTCATACAGTAGGTCAAAAGACCTATTTAGTCCACATACTGGGAGAAGGCAGGTAATGTTTTGTCCAGCGTTACATGGTTAAAGTCTCCAGCGATTAGCATAAGCGTCTCAGGGTGCTGCGTTTCTAATTAAGCAACTGCGAAAAGGATGACGTCACTCGCTATCTCTGCGTTCGCTCAAGGGGGGATGTAAACAATAACAACAATGACGTGTCCAAACTCTCTGAGTAAGTAATAGGGACACAAACTTACGGCCAACAGTTCGATGTCCTTGTAGCAAGTGGAGATTTTAACGTTTACATGTCCAGACTTGCACCATGTTGTATTGAAATAGAGAGCGACACCCCCTCCTTTCTGCTTCCCGCAGGTACTTGCGTCTCTGTCCGCTCTAACTGTGCTAAACCTGGGTAGCTCCATGTTAGCATCTGGGATGTTAGTTGATAGCCATGTTTCACTAAAATACAGCAAACTGCATTCTCTGTAGATCCTGACATTTTTCACCAGTGCAGCCAGTTCGTCGATCTTATTTGGTAGTTAGTTCACATTTCCCAGGATCACAGAAGGCACCGCAGGTTTGTAGTGCTACTTTCTTGCTAGACGCATGGCTTTTATCTTAGCACCGGCTCTGCTGCCGTGATACCGCCTTCTTACCTCGTCAGGTAAATCGCTGTATAAAAATCCATCTCCAAGTAGTAAAAAGTGTCCATGGAACGAGTCCAAATAAAAGAAAGTGGTAGGAGTTAACAGTGAAATGAGAAAAAGGTAGGAAGATAAAGACTTTAAAGATAAAATCATACACAGAGCTGCTGGAAAGGATCCTGAGTCATAGTTTTTTTTTTTTTTACATGAAGTAGAAAATCTGATCTGTGTCTTCTCACTGACACCAGACTTAGTAAATCAGACATTGTTCCCCTAGCTGAAGCGTCACCAGATGGATATATATTCCTTCATGAATCTAGAGATAGTGGTCGAGAAAGAGGCCTTGGAATTATTCATTGTGACAAAATGCAAATCACTTGTAAAAATTTAGGCAACTTCACATCATTTGAGGCATTCATCTCAAATGTTAAAGGTTCCAGTACAATTATAGTGCTAATCTACAGACCAACAGGATCATAATTCATTGCTCATGACAGAATTTGGCAACCGTTTATCTAATTTGGCTATAAATCATAATCACATTGTGTTGATGGGGGATTTTAGTGTACTCATTGATTTAGAAACTGACACTTGTATAAAATGTTTTACTTATTTGTTAAATTTAATAGGATTTTGTCAGATTTTCAAAGGTCCAATTCATAATCATAATCACACATTAGATTTAAATATAACTTGCTTACAAAGTCGAAATTCAGAATTTAAATATTACTTCATGTTTTGCCTTGGTAGAGTAATATATTACTCTACTTTACCTTTTTGTATTATCAATATGTAGCCATTGTCAGAATGCCTCAAATCTCACAGACTTACCACTGTTTATAAGATATTGTACCATTTAACTTCTCCCCACCTTCCCTTCTACATCTTCAACCTCATGGAAATTAGGTGTAGTAAAAGACAAACAGGAGGTAAGTTACAAAGTAAATAATGTATTATTGATAATATTCATAAATAATAACAATATGCAAAGTACATTTGAATATTGGCAACCATACAACCTGATAAATGGCGATGTGTAGTTTCAGGTGGCACACAGTCTTGTTAGTTACTTAAAATGTCTGTACAGTAGTTTAGGCATCATTTTGTGCTCAGCTTTCTTCAGAACAGGCCGCATACCTGTCTCAATATGGCTGCTGAGCTGTGCTCTTCATTTGTGTTCTCCTTTTCAGTTCATGGTGTGAGATGGTCTTTCATCGGTTTGGTAAGAGAGAGAGAGTGTGGTAAGGCAAGCAAATTTATAGGTTTTCTGTCCACCCCTAGAGCCAATAGGGCGTTGTGGTACTTAAAGGCTTTTGATAAAAGACAGTTCCCAACAGCTACACTTCAGACCAATGAGCAGAAACCTTCACACCTGCCCTCCAAACCATGTGTTAAGGTAAAGCTTGGCAGTTAGGCACCCTGGCTTTCCTGTGGGGGTTGACTGGGAGTGCTGCAGAGAAATATTACCCAAACTTGTTTGAGGCACTTCCCCCAACCCTGTCGTAAAATTACAAAGAGACTCATTCCTAAAAGGGGGGAAGGGGTTCTTAAACCATCAAACCATTGCTGTTATTATCTATAATGTAACACTAATATTACATTGCTTTGTCTAAGTTACAAATAAAGAAATACAAAATATTTATCAACTTGTATGCAAAATTTCACATCATAACACTTCATTAAATAAAGTTATTTCTAATCACTACTTAATTGCATTTGGTTTGGTTCTGCCCTTACCAATACACTCACAGATTATAACAAAGACAGTGTGACATCTATATTATAATTCTGCTTCAAAATTTATAGATACTTTGAGTAAGTCAAATGTAATTGTGGAAAACCATTTAGATCAGTTAACATCAAATGTAAACGTGGAAAACAATTTAGATCAGCTAACATCAAGTTATAACATGTACTTGAGAGGGGCTTTGGACACAGTGGCTCCCCCTTAAAACAAAAATGATCAAAGCACATAGAAACTCACTCTGGTTCAATGAGACCACTCAAGTTTTCGAGTGCTGAAAACTAGAACGCAGATGGAGAGCAATAAAGCTGCATGTCTTTCAAAGTGCAAAGACAGAGTGTTACAAAATATAAAAAAGCTCTCTTTAAAGCTCGCTCAGACTACTATTCTAAAATAATAGATAACAATAATAATAATCCTTGTGTACTGTTTAGAACAGTGTCTAAATTAACAAATGGGAATTTGGATCTACAGTCCAAAACACCTACAGATTTAGCAGTACCGACTTTATGAACTTCATTAATAGAAAAAATAAAAATATAAGATCCCGGATCTCAGCATCACAGTGCAAACCACATACTAGCTTGGCAGACCCTGTCACACCTTGCATTCAGCAAATTAGAAATTTTAATCCTGTAAAAAACAGTAAGTCTTAACTTCTAAATGTCTAAAATGAAACCAACTACTTATTCCCTAGATCCAGTGCCAACAAAACTAGTAAAAAGCGCAATGGATGTTCTTGCAGCAGCAATTCTTAGCATTATCAATAGTTCATTATTGCAAGGCACAGTACTTGATGCAGTTAAAGTGTCAGTCATCAAACCATTACTTAAAAAGTCAGACCTAGACCCACACATTCTTAATGATTATAGATCCATATTAAATTGAACCTTTCTGTTTAAAATACTTGCCAATCAATTTTAGTCACACTTTATGCATCACAAATTATTTAAAAAATTCCAGTCTGGCTTCCACTCTGGTCATATTACAGAAACAGAACTAGCATGTGTTTTAAACGACATTCTTATATCGCCTGATGAAGGAAACTTCACTATAATTATGTTATTAGACTTAAGCACAGCATTCAACACTATTGACCATTCTATTTCACTACACAGGCTGGAAAATGGGCTTACAGGCAGTTCCCTTTTCTGGTTTAGTTCTTATTTATCAAATCGATTCCAATATGTACAGTAATGTACTGACAGTACTCCATCATTATACACAAAAGTGAAATATGGTGTCCCACAAGGCTCAGTACTGGTACTGTTTTTATTTTACGTTCTTCCATTGGCATCTATCGTAAGAAAACATAATGTTAATTTTCATTCATATGCAGATGATGCCCATTTATACCTTTCATTTAGATCAAATGAAGTTTCTCCGATGTTGACTTTAACTGGTTGTGTTAGTGAATTAATGGAGTGGTTGGATCTGAATTACTAGACTTTAAACACTGATACAACAGACATGCTAATTATTGGAGAGACTGATCGCAACAATATAGTGTCATTATTTAACTCAGCAGGAGTCACCATTAATTTAATTGAATCAGCCTGTAACATGGGTGTAATCTTTGACTCTAGCATTTAGAGCGCAGTTTACAAAATTGTCCAAATCATGTTTCTTCCATCTTAAAAATGTTGAGAAATTGAGGCATTTTCTAAATATGCATTTATTTCTAGTAGGATTGACTACTGCAATGCATTTTTCACTGGTTATTCAAATTGTTCAGTATATAGCTTCCAGTTAATCCAAAACGCTACTGTAAGAATTATTATAAGAACAAGAAAATACGACCACATAACTCCAGTTCTTAAATCCTTACACTGGCTCCTGGTAAAGTTACGGCAGATTTCAAAATCTTAATTTTAATGTATAAAGCCTTAAATGGCCAAGGTCCATTTTCCTTATCTGAAACTATCATTACATACAAACCAGAGCGCACGATAAGATCATAAGATGCTTATGATTCCAAAGGTTAATAAAATAACAGTGGGAGGTCAAGCTTTTAATTACAGGGCCCTTAAACTGTGGAATGGTCTGCACTGTAGCTATAAAAGATGCCCCTTCAGTTTCAACTTTCAAATCCTGACTGAAGGCTCACTACTTCAGTTTAGCATACCCTCACTAGAGCTGCTGATTAACTGTGCATACTGCATCTGTGTTGTTAGTCATTAGCACTAAAACATAAGCAATAATACAGAGTCAAGGCTGGGGGGCTGTCAAAAGGAAGGGCCTGTTAAAGCCCATTGTAGCACCCCTTGTGTGATTTTGGGCTATACAAAAATAAATTGTATTGTATTATAAAAAGTGTTGTATTACTTGATGTTTTTTATATAGAGTTGGTGTACAAAGGCAACACAATATTGTACCTTAAACAAAGCAAATACAGGGGAACATCTGTGATTATTCAAAAGATAGACTATTCAGATCATTCCACTTATTTGGAGAATGAATAGTGTAACAGATGGCTGGAACCATTGCCCAGCCAAGATGCCACTGTATCACAAGGACTCTAGAAAGCAGCCGCTCTGGCTTGCTGTAAGGCCACGGATTTGAAGCTTGGAAGCGCCACCCTACTGGGACTCGTGGCCACTGCCAGAGTGCCTTATAAAATGAGTCATTAGCTGCTACTCCAGAGGCTAGAGTCAGATGAAAGAGGCCAAAGCTTGTGGGAGGAGGAGTGGCAGTATGTAAAGGTGAAGGAAATAAAGAGTCTGGGGTTCTTTATTGAAGAGCTGTGCTGTAAGGGTGTGAAGCAGTGGGAAGCTGTTCTCACAGCAAAAAGTAAAGGTATGTTGTACCTGTACTTGTGTCCGTGCCTGTGTCGGGTAGGATGGCTGGTATGCCCCCTGGTGGTCCACAATAGCTAAATTGTGTTAATATCTTATTAAAGTTTCCACTATTCTCCCATACATATCCTTATTTATATTGTAAGAACAACTATTGCTAGAGCAGGGGATGTAATAAATAATACATGGTTTTAGTGATACAACTCGAAGCTTCTGTGATCAGCATGAAAACCATTGAATTTCCTATATTATATATTCAAGAACTTCACTTTGAACAAGGAAGGCAAAAAATGCTGTACAGTACATAATTTTCATATAGAAAATTCCTCCAGTCAAGCCCATCATTCTGAGCCACTGATTGCTTTGCAGTACTAACACTATACATTAATAATATAAAAGGAAAAAAACTAGCACGTAAATTATTGAAATGGCAATATTTTTCAGGACTGAAAATTTTATGAGCTATTACTTTCATATGTGCTCTGTTCTGAATATCGTGATCATACAACAGAAGCTGTGCAGCTGCTTTAAGCATTTATTAATAATACAGTATCTACTGTACAGCTTATGTACTATAAAAGGATAAGGCTAACATTCTTCATACATTTATCCATCATGCAAACAAAAGATCAAACTAAATGAAAATATATTATGATTTCTGGCAGAAGAAAATAATTGCTGACTTTTGTTGACAAAAATATGTCCTGTAATTAGAGAAAGTAGGTTGAAATACTGTTTAGAATTTTTATTATTTTTATGACAGCATCTCACATGGAAGCAACACCACTTACTATTTCTGACACAATGAAGTTGGTGTTTCTGGTGCTTAATTTTTCCTCGAAATAATTATTACCCCAAAACATCAGTCTGCTAATGGTCATGTGTTTGTAACCAAGCCATTAAAGAAAGGAGTAAATGAATGATGATAGAACTTAAATGACTTTGCAAATATGCAAAAATCAGTTAATTTATATTTGGCATAGTGTGTGACATCTTGACAGCCATGTTATATAAGATCAGTTTGTGGTTTTGACAGTGTCTGCAGTTTGATTTTTCAAACTTAAGACTCGAGTATGATTAACCAATTGTAAGCTATGAAATGCTTATTTGGATTATTTGTTTTTAAATCTCTGACTTGATTTGCTTTTTGAGTTTATTAAATTGTTCTTTTACTACCAATTTCACTATATTTTTAGAAATCTCCTTAACACTAGAATTCCTAAAGCCTACAAAAAAGTCATAACTCCTTAAAAAGTCCCACACTACCTTAAATTCCTTTGCACCTCTTCTTTGTTTTGCAAATGTGTCAATCAGCACAAGCAGCCTGCTATCCCATCCCCCACTGACGCTGCTGAAATGAGCCGTAAAATTCTCAGAGCTCAAGTCTGTTTATCTGGGTCTGAGGTGCCTGGGTGGTATTTTTCATATGTGGATTACTCGTTTAGCCAGATGTAATTGTTGACGATTTGGCATGATCCTGGATCTGTCGGTTTTTTGAAACTCTTCCTGGATGTGTTGTCATAGCAGCACATCCAAATCTTCTGTGTAAACATGGATTTGCTCACACACTTAATCAGTGTCCGTGCATGGAATTCATTCAGTCCTTGCTTCACCATTCATGACTGAGCGACCAATTGATATCGGTGCACAAATTATAAGAAGTTAATTTCATATAGGGAGGGTTTTGCGTGATTGGCAAGATCCTTTATCGCTCCCGGAGGAAATTCTTTTCGAAAGATACCGCTTTAGCAATTGGGGGTTGGTTTGGGGGCAGGGCGGGGTGGGGATTTGTTATATTGTACCTGAAAGATTTTTTAGCATCTTATATTTGAAGTTGGGCTCTCACAACCACACAGACAGTATGCATTGCTTTGAGGTTTTTTGTAATCGGCACTTTTTTTTATATACTGTAGGCGATGTGGAAAATCAATCTAAAAGTGCAGTTTGCCAGGCAATTCGTAAAGTCTGTTTGGCTCTGAAATATTTCCTTCGGTTTTTCATAGTGTTTCCTGGACACCTGCGTGTGCAGACAATAAAAGAGGCATTTCATGCCATTTCAGGTAAGTAATACACAGGCAAAAACACCCACAGTTCCATAAAGAATCTCACAATCAGCCTAACATTCTCATTACCCAGGATTTCCAAATGTGATTGGGGCATATGGAACTGATGAGAGTGGAGTTGGATCAAAAATTATTTTGAAAATTTACTTCTCCTCCTGATGAATAATCAAACACAGTGTCTTCATTAAATATTTGACCTTTGTCAATATCTCATTGGTCAGGCACAGGCTCTAGGGATATGACATTCCCTGCAACTGACCTAAAAAAAAAAGAGGGCTATATGGAACATACCTATGGCACACATTGAGGACAAATATATGCAATGACCATCCTTTACCTGAAATGAAGTGACCACTGCATCCTGCCACTGGTTCTGAAGAGGAGCTTCCCCCTGGAATGCCCTCAGAAACAGGGTGATGGGCATTTTGCTGGAGAGCCAACTCTTCTGCAGGGGTTAGGTCTGGACTACATGGACCTCCACCTGTTTTTTTGCTTGTCTGCCTTCTTATTAGCTTTAAAAGTAATGTTTTTTATAGTATATATGATCCTTTATGTCAACAGTTCTTTAAATAGTTATATACCAATATTTACCAGTTTGAAGAATATTCTTGTACTTCACTTTAACCTGTTCCCATGTTCTCCTTGTGTTCACGTTTGATCTGGAATTATGACATATTAAATAATAATTAATTTGACACACGGGAAATGAAACGCTGCATTCAGTAAGTACAATGCACTTTACTTAGCATTTAATTTGTCGGCCACTTTTTGCCAGCCGTCTTTTCTGGTTTGGACTGCTTTTGCAGTGTTACCCATTGTGCATATTAAATCTTGAAATTCTTCATATCCTTCGAGTAAAAGGTCCTGCTCCGCTTGTGTGAAAAAATGCACCCGTTCTTTCGTCATTTTGTTGTAGCCTATCAAAGACTTGCTGATCATGTTTTCTAGACTCAATATATATGGGCTTTTCAATCAGTGCGGGCGTGCACAATCATCTCGGATGTTTACATCCAGATAGACTAATCTACTACATGGCTGCGTTTGAAAAACCGAGGCATCTGATCTCGGGTGATTTAAGTCACGTACAGAAAATACCCCCCTGGAGTGTTTTGTGTCTACAACAATCTGTGTAAATATAGGATGACAAGAAATGCGAGGCAAGAAATGTTGAACACATACCTAAAATAGAAACTTTTTTCATGCTATAGTAATAATTGACAAAATGCTGATGTGAATGCTACCTGTAAACAAAAATGTTTTAAAAAAAGAGGCATCTATTGAGCCTGAGGCTGGACAGCTGCCAACAATATAAAAACATCTATGAAAAGATTTCATGTTACTCACTTTGCATAATCCACATATCAAGTCATCCAGGCATTTGATCACAAAACAAATGTATTTTTTTCTAAAGTATTATTAAATAAATGCATCCAGAAAAATCTGAGAAATCCATGTAAAGGAAACACATTCACATAGGATCGAACTTTTAAGTTGAAAACACAACTCCTCACTAACGAAGGGGGAGAGAATGATCTTCACTTCAAAACGCAGATGTTATGTTTTTTTTTTGCTTTGCAATTTTGAAATGCATTGCTTAAATTTTTCTTGATTATTATTTGTATCACTATTGGAAGTTTGTTTTGGGGGTGGAGCCATGATTTAGAATTGCAGTGGCACTATTGCTAATCATATGGGTCATGGTGTTACCAGTGTGCCACAAGCTAGATTTTATTTTACGTGCTTTCAGCTTGTTAGTATTTTTCCATTTTTTTACAATCTGCTTTTCTGACTGCCTCCGACATATTGACAATTGACTGTCCCATGACTTTTGTTTCAAATCAAATATAGTTTGCTTCCTAGTTACCGTCTTTGGCCCTGCAAGTGTTTCATTTTTACACAGAATCCTTGCATCATGTTTTTGAATAAAAATAAATGACAAAACTCTTGTTTGTGAAAACAATGAATTAGGGATGTAAGCTCTGATATGTCTTTCAGACCTTTTTATCCATTTAGGTTGACTACAAGTTCTAACTAGTGTTTCCATTTAGTTTACTCAGATGACTTTCTTGAAATTTAACAATACCCAATCTTTACCCCTGTCCAAACATAGTCTGTTTTCTCGAACTGGCCATTCAAAATTGATTGTTATTTTATTTTTAACTGGAAAATGGTTACAGTAGGCAAAAGATTTTGTTGAGAGTTGTAACCATTACCTCTTCTTCATCTTTTGCCTGCTCCTGTTAGGGGGTCACCACAGCGGATCATCTTTTTCCATATCCTCTTGTCCTCTGCTTCTTGTTATGTTACAGCCACCACCTGCATGTCTTCTCTCACCACATTCATAAACCTCCTCTTAGGCCTTCCTCTTTTTCTCTTACCTGGCAGTTCCATTCTTAGCATCCCTTTCCCAATATATCTAACATCTGTTCTCTGCACATGTCCAAACCAACGCAATCGCGCCTTTTTGACTTTGTCTCCAAACCATCCCACCTGAGCTGACCCTCTAATGTATTCATTTCTAATCCTGTCCATCCTTGTCACACCAAATGCAAATCTTAACATCTTTAACTCTACCACCTCCAGCTCTGTCTCCTGTTTTTTGGTCAGTGCCACTATCTCCAACCCATAAACCCTAAACCTAACACTAGCTCTAACCCCTACCTAAATGGCCTAAAAGAGTTGTTATGGGAATTTCATGACAGAAAGCAAATTGCCAATTGGAAATTGCTCTAAAGATGAATAATTAGTTTAATATTGAAGCATTCTATTAACACTAGAATCCCTGAAGCTTATGTTTTTTTTGCTGTCCCTGACCTCCTTAAATTTTCCTGACATACACCAAGAATCTCGTATCTCCTTATAACTGCATTAATGGTACACTTTTTGTTTTGCAGCCTTGTGCTAACATTATTTAAATTATTTCTTCTGCAGAGCAAGCAGCACCCAATACCTCAGAATGATAAAGTATAAACAGGATTTTAGGAATATGCACAAATTTATTCAAAATATAAACAAATAGATCACATTGACACAAGTATGCAGACCCTTAGATATGAGACTTTAAATATGGCGTTGGTGCATCCCATTCTATTGATCATCATTGAGATGTTTCTACAGTTTTTTTCTGTGTTCACCTGTGGTCAACTGAATTTATTGGGCATGATTAGGAAAGGTACACAACTGTGTATATTTGGTCTCACAGTTGACAATTTATGTGAGAGGGAAAACTAAGCTACGAGGTTGAAGGAATTCAGGCACAGATCAGACATTTTTGAACAGGTATGTAAGTAGGGGTCTGATTTTATGATCGATCAAGACCTAACTTGTACTTGAGTATATACAGTAATTATTAAATGTAGCATGGCTAGAAAAGAGTAGTATTAGACTGTATATATACAGTATACCATGTGGAAAATATGTATTGTAATTGTAAAAAGCATAATGAACAGGCCCACTACGACTACTTTAGATTGCAGTAAAAAGTTCTATGTGTGTGCTGCACTGTGTTCTTGCGTACAGTATATTTAATGACTGTTTTTTAAAAGAGTGTAGATTATGACCTTTATCAATGATTTATTTTAACATATTGAGACAAAAGTTTCCAGAAAATGTATCGCTTTTAAAATGAGTGCAGATTATGACCTTTATTTATGACTTATTTTAATATATTGAATCTAACTTTTACACAAAAACGTATTAAGTAGTTCAAACTCCATTCAAATTAAGTAATTAGGTGAATACAACTTATTTGAGTTACCCAGACTTATTTAAACTGACAACCTTGATCTACTCTTCAGCTCTCTCTTACATTAGGTGAATGGGTGGGGACTCTAAAAAATCTGTATTTTTACAAAAAGGGTGGTTCTTCTCCCACTAAAAAGTACCCAACACTGCTCAGATATTCTGTAATTGTATCTAGTTTTACGTCTAAAGGAATGGCCTTTCTGTTTTAATGAGCTTTCCCTTTTTTTGGAGCTGTGATGCCGATGATAATGTAAAAAGAATGTGAGCCTCACCCATGACAAGGTGAGTGAACTACAAGTACACTTTGTAGACTGCTAAAAAGGGTGGGTCTGATCCACAGGCTGCAAATGAGGACAGTGTCGGAATGCAATGATATTGACTATGGAAATAACTCAGGCTGGGATTACATGTCACCAATCTCCAGCCCTGCCCCAAACATCCAGCCCTGCTCTGTTCTGCGAATTGTGGCAAGATGTACTTGTAACAACTCTGTAGATGATTAGGTGTTACTGCAAGCAGCGGTTGTTTCAGAATCGTTCCAGATTATTTGTGTAGTAATGAGGTTATTTTGTTGTAATATAATCTGTGAAATTTATTTCAAATCCATTCATCTGAGAGAGATAGAGACATTGCCAGAGAGATGGTCAAATTACATCTAGAAGGTAGGTTGGAGAGATGGCCAGAAAACATATGAAGTATACACAATTAGGTTATGTGTTGATGTCTACTTGCCCAATATGAGTAAAAACCACAGTCTGTGATAAATGATGAGAACAGGGGAAGGTATTAATAACCAGACAGTTTGTTTGGTAGTTGCCCATATCTGACAAGAGTTTTATGAATATGTAAATATGTGAGTAGTTATATTGACAAGGATCCAGCACGAAATCAGAAGCACCTTCTCATGCTGCCAACATTCCTGCTGAATGGGACTAATAGTTTGCCAGCATTCCTCCACTTGGCTGTGATGTCCCTTAGCTTCTGTCCGGCCTGAATATGTATGTAAACCTGATACATTGTATTACTGGGAATGAATACTATCTTTTAAAGCAAATTAAATACATATATCTCTTTTTGTACCATATTTCTGTCTTGTAATTATTTCCACCATGGGTACAAAAGGGGTGGTATTGGCTGTAGTCTGTTCTGAATAAAGAAATACATCCCAGTGAAGAAAGTGCGCCCCCTGCTGGATACAATGTATGTGAATTTTCCTAAAGTGTGGAAAGCCAATATTTTAAGATAATTTAGTTCAATATTATGTATTGTGTGTTCTGGTTTAAAATTGCAGTAAAGAATGTTTCTAGTAAAATATAATTGAAGTTAAAGTAATCATTTGCATTTAAAAAAGTGAAAGTATACAGAAAATTGTATACTCAAGTAAAGTACAAATATTCTCAAAACATACTCAAGTACATTAATGAATTGTTTCTGCTTTGTTATTATATAGCAATGGTATGGGACACTATAATTCTTCCTTAACAGCTATGTCAATGTCACTCTTATGATGACACTTACAGTATGCCAAGGTTACTACAGTGGCACATATAGAAACTTTCCTGCTATAGCTATTATACCAGTGCGATTTTGTTTTGAAGGTCTGTTGTGAAATGTATCCCTGCCTTATGTAATCCTGATGGTGCCCTTGACGTGGCAACATCTTGTCAACCAAACATCACCCACAGGGCTGTTGAAGAATTTTTTTTTGAGTTACTAAATATAAGAACTTGCATACTTTTTAAAAAATCTAGGAAATGTTGGATCATGGCGTTCAGTGGAGAAAAGTGCATTTTCTGAACCTTTTGTGTATTCTGATTACATTTTTCTATTAGTAGGAGCTAGCTAAAGATTGGATCAAAATTTAGGTCAAATTAAATGAAGAACAAGGCTAATTCAAAAAGCCTTATAATGTTGTTTTACAGTTGTATGCACTCCTTTAAAGTTAAGCTATTTCTGCATTTTCTATAAAGTTAAAATACTTGTTATAACCTTGTAATACACCTGAACCAGTACTTGAAACTGGAATTTTTGGATCAACATGCATCATGCAGGTTCACCTCTATTTCTCTTTTACAAAACATTTTTTATTGGTGAGAGATACTAGAATGTGAAACTATTAATGTTAATGCTTAAAGCTTGTCAGGCATGTCAAATTAATAAATTGTTGGTAAATAATATAGAACATATATTGAGCAGACATGATAACATAGCCCTGTTCCACTGAAAATACATGTCAGCATATGCTTAGAATAAAGAGAACTTTCAGGCAATTAAATGTGCACAGTACGTATTAATTATTCATTAAGATCAGCCCCAATAAATCACATATTCATGAAGTACCATCCACTATATGCAGATAAAGTGAATGTGTCTGGGGAAATCAGAATTATGTTTGCCTGTTCAAAGAACATTCATTTTCCAAGTTCATTGAGTAAGCATTCATTGTGTAAGTTTGTTAAGCAGGTTTATCTGAGACAAAGATTGATGTTTTTGCAATTTCCTCTTAATGTACCCATTCTGTAAATGTCAGTAAGTATACATTAAGTTTACTTTTTATTGTGATTGGTAATTCAGCTGTTGTCCAAATATTTACCATACGCATCATATTTACAATTGAGCATTTTATAAAGACTTGACTTCCATTTTATGTTCCTTTGCTCATGCACTTTGGGGTATTATCCACCCACTTATATCTGGAGATGCACCCTTAAGTGTCACAATGATTTAGTACTTTGTTTCCCATAAGTGGCTCCAGGTAATTGCCATTTGTACACAAGGTTCATTTGTTATTATTTTTGTTTTGATGATTTTCTAATTTCACGGCTAGTTCTCCAGTGGGTACATGGGGATAAAAATAAAGGATGGATTCAGAAAGGTACATCAGGACAAGGAGAGCCAAGATCAATAATGCAATTCCTATAAATAATCCAACAAAATGTTACATTAAAAATAATGGAACTGAATTATATTGTGATTAGTGATATTGCCAAAACACTTGTCTTTGGAGGGATGGTTTTTGAATGAGGCCTTTCTTTGAAGTGTTGCACACCATCCAGCTTGTGGGTTTTCCATAATTTCTTTTTGCAGGTGCTTGGTCAGAGTTTAATGGCTGCAAGTGGTGTATATATGGAAATAGTTTATAGGATCTCTTTGAGCAACATTTTTCGACATAGTCGGACCTGCCACAGGAAATATTCATTATCATCCATCTACAGTGTCCACCGTCTTTTACTTGTGCTCTCTCAAAAAACTATTGTTACTCCGGCTCAAACATAGATCTCGTCACAAATGGGAGATTGCTTGATTATTATTATATGTGACAATCCAGAATATAACCTTGTTTGTTTACCATAAAATTAGCATTTAGAAAGGTGGGAATGGATTTTTGTGATCAAATGTAAAAATTCTCATTTTTTTCAACATACATTATATGGACAAAAATATTGGGACATACTTCTTAATTATTGAATTCCAGTGTTTCAATCAGACCCATTGCCACAGGTGTATAAAATCAAGCACCTAGCCATACATATATTGCAAAAAGGAAGCACGAGGACTCTAAAGACTTGGACCTTCGTCCTTTTTGCAAAGATATCTGGAGCTCCACATACCCATTTCCAGCGACCTCATGACCCCCCTGCTCTCCCAATTCGTCTACTGACTTCATAGGAAGAGTCACCAGAGACATGAATGTTGCCTCTCGACTAGGTTGACACTCTCTCTGCAGAAAGACACACTGCTGATAGCTGTGCCCAAGAGGTCATTAAAGGCCGAGAGCTTGGTTTTTATCCAGGACACTCATAAGCCCAGACACTCCGACTCCTCACTCAGTCTCTCGAGAGCCCTGATCAGAGCCTCCATTGACTCTACGAAGATCACTGCATCATTGGCAAAGTCAAGATCAGTGAATCTCTCTTCACTAACAGATGTCCCACAGCTGCTGGACCCCACAACCCTGCCCAACTCCCAGTCCATGTAAGCATTGAACAGAGTGATGACCCCCAGAATCAACTGGGAAATGCAGAGGTTTTACCAACACTCTGCACAGCACTCACAGTGCTGGTATAAAGGCCAGCCATGATATCCAATAACCTTGAGAGGATCCCGTGAAGCCTCAAGACATCCCACAGGGCAGTTTGAAAACTGGCAAGGCTGCAAAGAAACTCTGCCGATATTTGTGTTTGTGCTCCATAGAACCCTTAGTACCAGAATACAGTCCATGGTAGACTTCTTAGGCATAAAACTAGACTGTTCCGGTCTCTGCTAGGTTGAGCAAGATCAACAGCCCTGACTGTGGCTCTCTGAGGAATAGTTTCTGATGTGTGTAATGCTTCAATTCCTCTGTAAGCAGGACTTACAGATTCCTCTAAAAAACACCTTCTTATCTTCCCTTAGAGGGGGGACCAACTCCATATTAAAGTCTATCTATTTGAATGCAATGTCATTAAAACCCCTGTTGGTGTAATGGTCAGGCGTCCCAATACTTTTGTCTATATAATGTACTTAAATAAATAAAAATAATTATTGTGGACAACATCAACTACTGGAATTGGCAATGTTTTGTTGGACAATTGTTTCTATTTCTTCTGAAGTGAAAATCACACTGTGCTCATAGAGATATTGAGGTTAAAAAATGAAAAGGTCCAGTGAAAATAGCAACTTTTAGTGAAGTTGTCTCAGTTTATATTGTTTACTAGGTATTTAAAAAAAAAAAAAAAAAAGATCTAAAATTTTATTAGCTTATATTCAAAGTTAGATTATACTGAAAAAAATTGCAAAGTTTTGTAGAAATAGGTGCAGTGCTTGAACAGACAGACAAAAAATCTGTATATTTAACAATAAGATGTAAGATAGAGTGATTCAAATTAAACAATTGCGATAAAACATACTATTGACCTGTTACTACCATCTAGTGGATATATATAGCTATTAATTTTAGCTAATAATAGCAACTTTTAGTGTGGTTGTTTTTTAATAGATATTCATATATAAAAAATCGGAACTTTTATTAGCCTATATTTTAAGTTAATATATAAAGGAAATAACTACAAAGTTTTGTAGAAATAGGTGTGGTTTTCGTGTGAGACACTAATTGACAGACATAAATTTAATCTACTACAGTGGTGTGAAAAACTATTTGCCCCCTTCCTGATTTCTTATTCTTTTGCTTGTTTGTCACAAAAATGTTTCTGATCATCAAACACATTTAACCATTAGTCAAATATAACACAAGTAAACACAAAATGCAGTTTTTAAATGATGGTTTTTATTATTTAGGTTTAGGGAGATAAAAAATCCAAACCTACATGGCCCTGTGTGAAAAAGTAATTGCCCCCTTGTTAAAAAATAACCTAACTGTGGTGTATCACACCTGAGTTCAATTTCTGTAGCCACCCCCAGGCCTGATTACTGCCACACCTGTTTCAATCAAGAAATCACTTAAATAGGAGCTGCCTGACACAGAGAAGTAGACCAAAAGCACCTCAAAAGCTAGACATCATGCCAAGATCCAAAAAAATTCAGGAACAAATGAGAACAGAAGTAATTGAGATCTATCAGTCTGGTAAAGGTTATAAAGCCATTTCTAAAGCTTTGGGACTCCAGCGAACCACAGTGAGAGCCATTATCCACAAATGGCAAAAACATGGAACAGTGGTGAACCTTCCCAGGAGTGGCCGGCCGACCAAAATTACCCCAAGAGCGCAGAGACGACTCATCCGAGAGGTCACAAAAGACCCCAGGACAACGTCTAAAGAACTGCAGGCCTCACTTACCTCAATTAAGGTCAGTGTTCACGACTCCACCATAAGAAAGAGACTGGGCAAAAACAGCCTGCATGGCAGATTTCCAAGACGCAAACCACTGTTAAGCAAAAAGAACATTAGGGCTCGTCTCAATTTTGCTAAGAAACATCTCAATGATTGCCAAGACTTTTGGGAAAATACCTTGTGGACTGATGAGACAAAAGTTGAACTTTTGGAAGGCAAATGTCCCGTTACATCTGGCGTAAAAGGAACACAGCATTTCAGAAAAAGAACATCATACCAACAGTAAAATATGGTGGTGGTAGTGTGATGGTCTGGGGTTGTTTTGCTGCTTCAGGACCTGGAAGGCTTGCTGTGATAGATGGAACCATGAATTCTACTGTCTACCAAAAATCCTGAAGGAGAATGTCCGGCCATCTGTTCGTCAACTCAAGCTGAAGCGATCTTGGGTGCTGCAACAGGACAATGACCCAAAACACACCAGCAAATCCACCTCTGAATGGCTGAAGAAAAACAAAATGAAGACTTTGGAGTGGCCTAGTCAAAGTCCTGACCTGAATCCAATTGAGATGCTATGGCATGACCTTAAAAAGGTGGTTCATGCTAGAAAACCCTCAAATAAAGCTGAATTACAGCAATTCTGCAAAGATGAGTGGGCCAGAATTCCTCCAGAGCGCTGTAAAAGACTCATTATAAGTTATCGCAAAAGCTTGATTGCAGTTATTGCTGCTAAGGGTGGCCCAACCAGTTATTAGGTTCAGGGGGCAATTACTTTTTCACACAGGGCCATGTAGGTTTGTATTTTTTTTTTATCCCTAAAGAATAAAAACCATCATTTAAAAACTGCATTTTGTGTTTACTTGTGTTATATTTGACTAATGGTTAAATGTGTTTGATAATCAGAAACATTTTGTGTGACAAACAAGCAAAAGAATAAGAAATCAGGAAGGGGGCAAATAGTTTTTCACACCACTGTATATAATAAAATTCAACGTCTGTCTGTCAGCCTATCTGTATGTCTGACCGCTTTTCACGAGAGAAGTACTTAATGGATTTAGATTTGTTTTTTTTTCTAAAATTTGCTTGGACATCCCGGTTGATTTTGTATCATAGTTTGCTTGCACAAGCGATTTATTCATGCTAATTCGAGACAGAGGCTGAGGGCCATGGGGAGAGGGAAGTGTGGCGTCAGGAGTGGGGAGACTATTGACTCCCTCCTCGCTCACATGCCAGCCTCCATTTGAGTTGGTGTACCTCTTGCCACGTTTTGCAGTGTACCTTGCCTCTGCTTAGCTAGCGATACCTGTGTATTGATTTTTAAAGTTTGTCTTGCTTCACTACTACGTGGGTGGAGCTGCGTGGGACAGGCAGTTTACTATATAATAAAACACGTAGGACAGTGTCTCAAGCCTCTCTGAGTAATCTAATTGGTTAGTTTGGCTTTGGTGACATGACGGAGGAGAAAGTGCAAGTGTGAAATGCACAATGAGGAGTAAAGTTTGATTGGTCAGTTTAGCTTTGGTGATGTGACAAAAGAGGAAGTGCAAGTGCGAGATACAGAAGGAGGAGTAAAGGCAAGATGAGAGAGTTGCTGTCAAAGACAGCAAGTATAAAACTGAACAGGAGGTGAGAAAAGTGACTCAAAATAATAACAGAGTCTGAGAAGCAAGCCTTACTAGAATCTGTTTGAGAGATAGAGTGTCAGTTAAGAGACATTCACACGTGCAAATACAGAGGAAAGGTGCTGAAGAAGCACGTAGGATAAGAAAAAGCAAATATTTTTAAATTATTCTATAACCTGTCTTTGACTGGTACTGTGGCTAATGATGGTGATACTGTAGTTTATTTGCTATGCCATTGCGTTGGTTTGGACATGTGCAAAGGAGAGATGCTGAGTATATTGGGAGAAGGATGCTAAGGATAGAGCTGCCAGGGAAGAGGAAAAGAGGAAGGCCTAAGAGGTTTATGGATGTGGTGAGAGAGGACATGCAGGTGATGGGTGTAACAGAACAAGATGCAGAGGACAGAAAGATATGGAAGATGATGATCCGCTGTGGCAACCCCTAATGGGAGCAGCTGAAAGAAGTAGTAGTTGTTTATATGCTATGCCACGTACCTTATGTTTTTAAGTCCTTCATCTTTCTAAAACTACTAGTGCTACTACTTGAACCCATTTTGACATTTAAAGAGTTGTTGTTGAGCTTGTTGAAGGCAGGAGCAAGGATGAATTGAACACCAGCTCATTACACTTCCTGTTGTTTAAGAAAAATAACCAAGGAGTTGTTAGACTTATCTCAAAACTAGGATAGCATTGTTACTGTACTTCCATTCTCCATGTGATGATGTCATGTGAAACCAGTGATCATGTGGTCGGCAACATACCTGAAAGTTCCTTCCTTACAGAAAAGTGTGCATTAAAATATTTAGTAGAAAAGTAGAACATATACAATACCCTGAATTAATTAAATTTGGGGTATTTTGAACATAAGGCAAATACATTATTTTACATATTTTACATCCACCTGAAAAATTCTGTCCCCAGCATTCATTTATTTTGGTTTAATGGCTGTCTTGTTTCACTCCTCCGCATCCTGGCTGGGATCACATTAAAAGCCTAGGTAAATGAGTAACTCCTGTAAGCATGTACTTTTCTCTTCTTGGGTAAGGAGTGGAAGCCAGTGTCAAGCAGCCATGCCTAGGAGGGTCACAGGGAAGCCAAGGTCCCAAAGACTATCCAGTAAAGACAACAATGCAGGGGGATTAACAAAGCCCTTTCCCATCATGCAACCCCAAAACTGTTCATAAGGAAGAGAGGCTAGAAGCTACACCATCTGTTCACTTCAGACCAGCAGGCAAAATGGAACTCCGACCTATGAGGGTTGTAAATACTAGATAAGGAGACAGTGCAAAGGCTTACAAAACCATCACAATAGAAACAAGTGCAGTGAACAGTTTAAACTAAACAATTAATATTTAAATGTAAATTGGACTGAGACAAATATAATCTGATCTTATTTTCTATTAGTCAAGGATAAATCTTTTCTTTTTATCAAATCATGGAATGACTGAAGTGTGAGCTCTCAATCTGGATATTTGAGCACCCACAGTCTTCATGTGGCATAGGGTCCTAAAAGTTGTTTTGACATATGATGGTAGAGATATCTGGACACGGCTTTGAAGATATATATTTAGTGTCATCTGCCCAGATTTGCAATTACTTTACAGTAAAACTATCACTTTCTGCTATTGTAGAAGGTAGTTCCAGCAGATGACTCATCTAGATCTTTTGCATTTTTCTGACCTGGTGTGTCAATTAAATGTAGAGGCTGTATAGAAGATTAACTCAAACTGAAATATTTTGTATAACTGTTGCAATGGTAAATTCATATTTCAAGTCCATGATTGGTTCTGGAGATAAAAAATGTCTCTTGTTTAAAACAATTGGAACAGTAAATATTATCAGGCATCAATATATCCTTTTTCGTAAAACATTTAACATTATATGGGTTACTAATACCCTAACAGTAATACCTATCTACTATATATGATAACATGCTTTTGGAGTTTGGAAAACTCTTAACATGGTGAAAAGAAGATGGTAACTACTATAATTCCCCGATATATTAAACCTGTGTCATCCATTTTCCTAATTACAACTATAGAAATGTATCCATCTGTAGCTGTGATTAGGAAATACAGCTGTAATCTTCATTTGCAGTTATCTTTTGACAATTGTATCTGCTCAGTTCAGGATAGCATATTGACCTAAATTAGAAAGACTAGAGGGCTTTGCCCCCTGCTTGCTTCGCTCGCCAACCCCTGTGCCTGCGCTACACGCTAGCCCCTTGGCGGTTCTGTCGCTTGTGTATGGGGATGCTGTTGTACAATTTAAACACATTTTTATTTTCATGGGAATTGTTACATATGCATAATAGAACTATTTTACATTACAGTGAGTAATTAACCATATTAAAAAACAGTAAAACATAATAATTTGAAAGTACATAATGTTTCATGTTGCGTTAAAAGAGTTATTCGTTGCGTAATACGATTTAATTCTGTTTGGCTTTGAAATTACCATGCAAATACTTTTTAAACTTACACTTTTACTTTAAAACTTCAATGAAAACAATTTTTTGAATAAAAGTTTCGTCAATACCACATTGAATTTTGATTCTGTGTTTGGACCTTCATCGTGACAATGCAATGTATAACTGCCCATGATTGAATTTCGTTATTTTCTATTGAATAAAATTACTTTTTCAAATGTTTGGCCATGAAATTTGTTAATTATCTTTGCAAAAGCTATTCTAACGGGAAACTATTAACATTTTAATACAAATGGCATATCAAGATCTTCTTTGTTGTCTAATGTTATCCCCTGAAGATGTACTAGATTACCTTTCTTGGATACATCCTTCATTCTACAGTAATTTATGTGGTGGAAGACTGGATGGTGTTAATGGTTGTAGTTATTCTTTGGGATATTGTAAATTGATGTTTTCATCTTCTGCACAATCACCACCAACTGTTTCAGCATAGTCTACTGATATGCATTTAACAATTTACGGTGTAACCGTGTGACATTTTTGGCGTTAATTCGTTTGATTTCATCTTTTCTCGCTGCTAGGATTGCCTGTGTACTCATTTTTTCTGTTGATAACTCTTTGTGATGAAATTCTTCAATAGGATTTGGACATAATACGTCTTCTTTAGTTGGGTACTTAAAGTGAGGAAAATTTACAAGAGCTGAGAGTACAGAAAATGTGTCTGTCAAAAACATTCACATGAATGAGAGGTGAGATTACTGTGTGCGTGGTTGAATATGGTTGAGAGGAGGGCATAACTTGAAAAAATCGCATGGCCAAGGTCCCAACTCATGGAACTTGAAAAAATCTTCCAAAAAGTTTTGTCTCGTCACAGGATTTTTTTTATTATAATAGAGAGATGATTCCATGAAAGCAAGCTTTGATGCAAACAGGAAAATTGACAGGGATGAGCCCAATTAAAATAATTTAACTAAAATGTTTGTATTTTAATCAGCTATATAATGGCTGATTAAAGTAGTAATACTGTAATGATTCTGAGGCAGAAAGGCAGATTTATTTTTGATCATGTTACTGAATCACAGATTTTGTTTCTGGGATGGACAGTACCTGTCTCTACCATGCAATGGACTGAGTTATCATTTGTTAGCAAAAAGCACCATATTCTCCTTGTTTAAACTGAGTACATCAACAATAAATAATCTCACTTCATATGTAACATGGGTTTTACTGTACATTTATATAACAGGAAATTAGTCAACAGTCACTAATGGTCATTAGGGAGTCTGCACTACCCAAGGAGTGTCTTTAATGATTTAATTTGAACTCATTTTAAAATCTGTTTTATGTATTACTCAGTCACAACATTTCTTTAGAGTATATGATAGCTAGCAGCTCCTCAAATTACAATACTCTTAAACACAATTAACATTTTCACATGAGTTTCCACAATTATGCATCACTTTCTTCCTTCAGGTGGTGTACAACTTCAGTAAAAAAATAATCTTCTTCATGTTCATCTTGTGTCTTGGTACGGCAGTGTCTTGCAATATGACCCCTCTGTCCACAGTTCCAACAGCCGTCTGGTCGTTGTTTTGGCTTCAGTGTGGAGCCAAGTGTAATGATCTCTTGAAGTACTTCTTGTAATATTTGCTGCCTTTCTAAGATCTTACTTTCAGACAGTGTCCCAAGCCCATTATCCTCTGGTTTATTTGCTGAATGTTGATGGCTACTGGAAGGCAGGTCATTATTTCCAATCTGTAACAACACTGTTCCATCACCATCTCCTCTGTTCCACTGCTTGTTAGCTAGTTGATAGGACTCAAGTTCCAGTGCCAGTTCTAAAGCTTCCCGTAGATTTTTTGGGTGCTCCTGTCGTAGCCTTAGTCTTAGTCCTTCATCAGTTAAAGAATCAATGAACTGATCTCTCCCAAGAGTATCTTGCAAATGAGCAGGTGCCTCAGCATATGCTAAACGGACAAGACGCTGGATGTCTTCAGCAAGTTCAGGTAGTGATTCATCTGTTTTACGAGTTCTGTTCTTAAGCTTAGCTCTGGCTAATTCAGCTTGGTGTACTGTTCCAAATCTATGAGATAGGGCAGCTGTAAGGCACCTGTAGTCCTTACGGCGCTCAGCTGTCAAATTCCCCAGTACAGTCATAGCCGGACCCTTCAGGCTAGCAGCGAGGAAACAAGCCTTCTGTGCATCATCCCAGCCATTAATCTGAGCAATGATTTCAAACTGTGCATGGTAATCTTCCCAGCATATCTGACCTTCATACATTGTTGGTTTCTGGAGAATCTTTGCCCCATTCTCCAGGAAACCATTTTTAGACATACCTCCTGCAGATGGAGATTCAGATCCACCATTTACTGAAGGCTCCTTTTGCAGATTTTCTAACTTTCTTGACAGCTCATTGCTAAGGAGTTTTATCTGTTCCTCTGTATACCTGACCCTTTCTTCTATATCTCTCATATCACAAGAAAAACCTTCCTCCATCTTAGGAGCTGAATTCTGGCTATTATCAACTTCCTTCTGCACCCCTCTACATAGCTTTTCCTGTTGCTCTTGTATACTCTTCACATGCTGCTTCATTTCTTCTAAAAGTTGCTGTTGCTGTTTATGCCCTTCTTGAATGCTAGTTTGTATTACCTGCAGCAAAATAGTAAATCTCTCCCTGTCTTCCTCTTGCTTTCGTTGATCTTCTTCTCGTTGACGACGACTCTCTTCCTGGACCTCTTCCCTCTGCCGTTTGCTTTCTTCTTTATCTCGCTCTCTTTGCCATTTTTGGTCTTCCTTGTCTTGCTCCCGTATCTTTTGGTCCTCTAACCTCCAGTAATACATCTGGTCCATTAAAGCTGAAAACTCATACTTCATTTCTCTGGAGGATTTTGGCATTGAATGCCTTGATTTAAATATATCATCTGTCATATTTGTGGTTTCCTCAGTGCTTCTTTTCTCTGCAGTTATTTCATCACTAACTCCAGGATCACTTCTTGCACTAGCTCTTAAATTTGCTCTTCGGTTTCGATCAAAATTGGAATGTTTCAAACAACAGAAGACATGAGAAGTATCACTCTGTAGAAAAGAAAAATGTAAAAATTTAAGTCTTCAAATGATTATTTTTCTTTTACTTCTAAAAATCTAAAATTCAGAATTAGACAACAGCATCTTCTGATATATTAATTCTTAGAGTCTCTAAGCTAACTTAAAAATAAATAATATTAAGTACATCTTTGAAATCTTTCAGAAGTAACAGCTATTACAATATCAGATGTGTATTTAATCATAAACTAAGGGTTCATTTAATTGGTGCAACATTTCCAAAAAATAACATTCTGGCTATGGTTACATTGTCTTGGCATTTGACTTGTGATTGTTTGCGAGCAAGCAGGTAACAAACTGCTGAAATTGGCAGTCTTTGAAAGTATCCCTGTTCATCAGATTTTGCAGCAAATAAAAAATAATGGTTGACATATGTAGCGTAACTGCAGGCAGTGAAAGTGGGGAGGTTGAACTAGGGCCCATGGGGCAAGGAGCCCCACAGTGACTGCATGGTTGTTGTTTTGCGATCATTATTATTGACATCAGAATTTAAAGGTTAAAGGAATACTCGACCCAAAAATGATATTTTCTTTACATTTACTTACCATGCATAGTTTGTAGAGATAACTGAGAAACATTTTTAATCTCATGTTTTCATGCTGAATGAAGAGAAAAAAATAAATGATATAATGAAACCTAATGGCGACCTGAGATGTACAGAGGCAAATGATGTGAAAATCTTCCATGGAAAAAAGAAAAAAATTCTCATATTACTTGTGTCCCATGTTTGTTATGTAGTCATATACTCAAAATATGCATTGTTTTTTATAAAATATTATGTTGATTAATGGATCACTTAAGCAAGTCTTGCTCATCATTTCATACTCAGATAAAGTGTCCATAATATAAAGAGTCAAGATTTGAAGGTCCCAGAAATACTGAAGTCAACTCCTTGGGAACATGTTCCAGGTATCAACAGTAATCTGTATAGAATGCAACTTCCATGTTTGTCCCTGTGTTTGTGCTACACATCAGACTAAAAGCACACGTTGGCATCAAGTTTAACTGTGCCCCCTGTTAAGCTCTATTGGCATATGCTATCTGACCAACTTTCCTTATATCTCTTACTTTATCTGAGCTTGTTCTAATGCTGTTGTCAGTTTTAGATACGCTTGCATAAAAACAAAAGCACCTATTGTCATTGTCATGTCTGTCCCTCTATCTGTTCATGTATATATTCATATTTGGTACACTTATTAAGGAAAATGTGTTGGGATACTCAATATTCATTAAGATCACAAAAAAGGACATTCTGTTCAAATTTTTTCAAATTTTAAAAACTCAAAATTTAAAAGCTTTGATGAATTGTCTGTTTCGAAACAATTAAACATTTTGTTTAACCAAAATTGTGTAATTTCCACTTTTACACAATTAAAAAAGAGAAAGAAATCTTCATTACAAGTTATTGAAATGCCGACACATTTGAGTGCATGACCTTCAGGAGCCAGCAGACTGGCGCACATGACTTTCAGGTATTTGTGCACATGAGTGTAGACATCAACAAACTTTTATGGTAAAAAAAATTAAACATAGCCTTAGACCTCCCCCAACAAATAATGCACTTCAATCTATGCAATTTTCATATTACTTAACCCATCACAAACGTATTACGTTTGATATTGTAAGATGCTATTAGCAAATGTATTACACATAGGATGTAAAAATGTTAGGTTTGAACACACAATGGGAGGTGTGGCAGACAGCCGGCTGCTCAATCCGGCCGAGACGCCCAAAGAAGAGAAGGATGGGGGAAGGCAGCTACTGAGGGGCACTGTCTCCCCCAAGACAGCAGATGGCGAGTTCCTTGCAGCATAGTGGTGCCCCGGATTCCCACAGGGCATCATGGGATCTGTAGTTTGGCATCACAGCCTTGCTGGGTACCGTGGGTGCCACCCAGAGATGCTGCAGGAAGATCTGGGCATTTTTATTTTCTGTATAGCCCAGAAATACTCCCAACTCACAGGGTTGGAAGCCCCAAAGTACTTCCGGGCTGAAGAAAACCTCAAGTTCTCCATCTGACCCAGAAGTGGTGGCAAGTCACGAGGATGGAAGAAAGGAAGCACTTCTGGGATCAAGGACTATATAAAGGACTACTGAAAACCCAGCAAGCAAGCCGGAGTTGGAAGGTAGAGGACAAAGCTTGCTGGGAGGTATGATGAAGAGATTTCAAGAATTAAATATTATTGCGTTTATTTGTTTATTTTGGTGGAGGTGCTTTGAGCACTATTTTAAGAAAAGAAATTAAACTACTTCTTGGTGCTTTTAAAATGTGTTGACAGAGTCTGTGTTGTTGGGTTAAGCGATAGGTATAGCGCCATCTAGTGTTACAGAGGTCTGAAAATTGAAAGGACAGTAGTCCCTCGCTATATCGTGCTTCGACTTTTGCGGCTTCATTCTATTGCGGATTTTATATGTAAGCATATCTAAATATATAATGTAGATTTTTCGCTGCTTCGCGGGTTTCTGTGGACAATGGGTCTTTTTACTTCTGGTACATGCTTCCTCAGCTGGTTTGCACAGTTGATTTCATACAAGGGACGTTATTGGTGGATGGCTGAGAAGCTACCCAATCAGAGCACACAGCTAAGTTCCTGTGTGCTGATTGGCTTAGCGACGGAGCGCCGAATTCGATTGCGCTGCATTAACCAGAAAGTCTTGTCTCGCTCATTCAGCATCAACGTGTTTTGCTGTGTAAAGAGTTAACTTTTGTGCTCTTTTGTGTTTATCTTTGTGTATAGTCAAGCCCTACATTATGGCTCCAAAACAATCTGTCTATCATAATGGCTGTAACATATGTGATATCGGAGACACTCGATATCTTTAAAATAATATTTAGGTTTTACTGTATATAAACAGTGTGTTTACATACATAATAAATCGTACCTAATATCTAAGAGAATACAAAGGGTTTATGCTGTATAACTGTGCGGGAAACATTTTATAAGAGTGTGGGAGAGTTTATAAGGGCTTAAAATATATAAAAATAACCATATGAACATATGGTTTTTACTTTGCGGATTTTCACCTTTTGCGGGGGGGTTCTGGAATGCCTTATGAGAATCATAGTGGACTAGTCACTATCAACTGCCAGACAGGAGTACTATGTGAAATTCAACAAAAAGGGAAATAGCAGTGCTAGAAAAAGTCTAGTGAAGAGCGACTAGGCTGATTCCAGGGCTACAGGGGATGAATTATAAAGAAAAATTATAATTGTTATATATAAATCTTCCTGCTGCTGATGCACAAGCGAGGCGAGCACATCGGCAAAACAAAACTTCCTAGGAGAGAGATGCCCAGAGTAGTTCCTTTCAATTACCTGACATCTCTACATTTCAGTTTCTTTTCTGACAATTTCAATAGTTTCTAGGACCCCAGGTTTATGAGGAAAGATTAAAAGAGTTGAGCCTTTTCAGTTTCAGTAAAAGAAGATTAAGAGTAGACATGATTGAAGTTTAAAATTATGCTGGGAGTTAGTACAGTGGTTTGAGACTGTTACTTTGAGTTCAACAGGAACACAGTTGGAAACTTGTTAAGGGTAAATTTTGCACAAACATTAGGAAGTTTTTCTTTACACAGAGAATCTTAGACACGTGGAGTAAGCTACCAAGTAGTGTGCTAGATAGTAAGATTTTAAGGACTTTCAAAACTAGACTTTAGTTTATTTGTGAAGAATTAAGTGGATAGGACTGGTGAGCTTTGTTGGGCTGAATAGCCTGTTTTTGTCTAGATTGTTCTAATGTTCTAATGCATTTTGTGTACCATACTAATAAATGTAGTTTCATTTTATTTTCAGTTATTTTTTAATAGGACTCATTGCTACAAAATATGTAATAATCAGAAATGTGTCATCTGTCTTTAATTTAGTAAATAAACAAAAATTGAATTTTCAAAATGGTGGCCTAAGTCCCTGAATGCACCTAAATGTTGCAGCATGTGTACAGCTTCTAACTTGTTATATGGAACCCAAAACTGCATGCAGAATTCCAAATGTGGCCTTGTACATTTAAAACATAACCGCTCTTTACTTATACTTAACAGTAGATGCACTAGCATATAATAGGTTTTTATCATTTTTAAATCTGTGCATCTGGTTGTGAACAGAGTCAAGTCTACTGGGACTCCCAAGTCATTCTCATACGTCACATTTTCTAGCTCCAAACCCTCCAGTGTATAATTATATTAATTTTTTTCTTTTAAAGTGTGCCCTCTGATGGACCCCTGTCGTGGATTTGTTCCTGCCTTTAGCCCTGTGCTATCTAAAATAGACATCTAGCCACCCTTAAACCCCAGCAACCCTAGTCTGGATTAAGCAGGTTAGAAAATGTTAATGTGCTTTAAACTTCAGTTATAACATACTGTATTTGCTGAAGTCTGATTTTTTTACAGGTCCATCTATATTTATTTTACTGGCTCTGGATGTTTGGCTGTCTCACCCAATTGTGTTTAATTGTGCAAAATTACATATGTAGTCAGTTACAATTTTATTCAAAAGCATTCTAAAAAATAAATGTAACTGTTTTCAATGTTTTATTAAACTACCCAGTACAAACTTAAATACTGTGTGCTCCATGTAGGTTTACTTTTTGTAGGAATGCTGTAAACTGGAGTTTTTCTTTTTCGCCATTATCGACTGGTTGTTTCACAGTTAGAATGTTATGGGATTTATTATACTGTTATGTTAACTAAGGCATGTTGCTAGCTTTACCACTTAGCCCCTTGTCTGATAATGGTGTTATTTCTACAAGTACAGTACAGTATATGGAATAAGTTGGGGTTGGGGGCTACCACATGGGTAATCACAAACTCAATTAAGGGTGTGGGGGTCGCACAGTCATAGACTCTACTCGAGTTTCACGCAAGTCATTACTAAGATCATAGGGTAGGGAGGGAGACGTTGTTACAAATCAGTGGCTGGATGCCTGAGATCAGAACATTGTCACTGTCTTAATCAAATGGAACTTGTGCTGTTTTACTGCATGTTTAAAACCAATTTGTATTTTTATATTTTCAAATGGGACAATTTTCATTTTACCTGTAGCAAATTACAGTGTTTTGAGTCTGTGTTCAATGAAGAGCTCTACACAAAGCAAAATAATTTGAAATAAATTAAAAGAACAGGACTCAGCGTTCACTACAGTGGACATCCAATCTAAAGTAAATCTGAACAGGTTTCATTTTAGGACTGAGGCAAATATCTTGTACAAATTGCTTCAAATAAAACATTATCTTGGGTTTCGGCATCTGCTGTTGGCAATTAAATAAGCACTTTGTTTTGTCCATTTCATGTTATAGCATCTGGAAGGTTTTCTGTATATTAAACCTCTAAGAAAAATGTTTTCAATATTTTTGTTTCTTTGTATGTATGCCATCATTCTAATACACTTTTGGAGGTAATGTAATAATAATGGAATAATAGTGGAATAATGTCGTAACAGCATTGCCCATAATTGTATATTCAAAGTTTTGTGAGTTGTACAATGTTTGACATTCTAATGCTGCCAGAATCAAGCTATGCCAACTCACTGCATAGTGGCTGCAATTATAGCCAGTGGAATAATAAGTAGAACACATCTTTTCCCATTTTATGAAGAATGTATGTACTGGATGTGTTTGGTTCTTTCGAGTCATCTAGTAGAAGAGCTATTAGTATGTAACCAGGTTACAAATCGGTCCATTGGAATAAAACTATTTATAAAATGTTAATGGCAGCGTATTCTGCCTATTTATGTAGCACTTGAGCTCTGTTTTTTTGCATCATAGATAAGTGAATGTGTTGGACTAGTGCTTTATTTTATTCACAATGTCCCATGTGTGTAATGGCTCCTTGGTGATTTTAATTTTATATGCTGTTATGTTGTCCATTTGTAATTAATTGACTTTAGATCTAGCAACACACCACAGTATGACCAGTAGTGGCACATCAATTTAATTGTTGATCCCTAAGCTTCTTTAACAGATCCTAAACTAGTATGCACTTCAGACCTTCAATATCATTGATTGTTCTGTTAGAATGACTTTTTGTTTTGAAGTAGTGAATTTCTAACCACATGGTAGCATCTCATAACTCAGACTTTTTATGTTAGTTTTACAGACTTTCTTTAACTATATTGCCCTTGCAGGTATTATTGCTGACAGCACAGCCATTTCATAATGGCAGCGTTTGAAGGAGCCGTGCATTTACATTAGTCGAGAGTGGCAATATTGCCAGCAATATCTGAGCTTAACGTATTGCTTTTCTGGTAACAAAGTCTCCCTGGATATTTCAAAATGGGTGATGTGTTGTTTCTGACAAACTGAAAAGCAGAAGGCTACAGTTAGCCCATACTGTATATTCAGAAGCCACTACATCAGCAGCATTTTTTGTAGAAACGCAGGTATTATATCACCTGGATTAGATCTGTAAGAATGTGAAAATCATGCTCCTTTAAGGTAAATTTAAATGAGAATCATTTTTGCTAATAGTACCTTCAATGGTTTTTAGTTTTCATTTTTACACTTTTAATATACACACAGTATTTATGTACCCTCCAGTTATTGTGATTTTGTAGAATTAAATAAAGGATTACATTGGGATTAGGAGATACTTGTCTTTATTATTCCTTTCATAGAGGTTCAGTAGAGTGAATGGTAAGTTGCTTAAACTCTTTTTGAAATAATGTATCATATTGCAGACTACACTGTTGGTGTTTTGTATTGGACGTGACAGGATGAATGTGACAGCTTTCTGACAGTGCTTCACGTACAGCAGTTGTTGGCTGACATACATTGCCAAGGTGTAAAATGTCATTTTTCTGTCTTTAATTATGCATTTTTATTAATGCTTTGCAGGATGAGAAATGTTTTTTTCTAGTCAAATGTAAAAAAATATGTGGGCTGGATGCTAACGATATTTAAAGCCAAACAGGGCAGGATGATGGGAATTTGTATACAGCTATAATCCCAGAGTAAGCAAGGCAAATAATAATAATGCATAAAAATGACTGAAGAACATGTGTGCTTAATGTAGAAGATTTTTAGATAAAAAAAACAAGAGCAATACTATATTAAAAAGGCTATATGCAATTTTGTCATGCCTAAATTACTTTATGTACCTTTTGCTCCTCCTACTCTGTTTTCAATACTCACAGTAGTGAGAAGTACCTGTTGGTTACCACCTGCTCTATCCCACTGTGTCTTTATCCACCATCAGTGTACAACTGCATTTTGTCAATCTTTCTCCCTTCTCTGGTATGCCTGGGAGTCAGAGAGTCTCATGATGATGCTTGTGAATGCTGCAATTACTTTGCGCTGCTGAAAAACTTTCTGTAGTTTGGGACCTCAGTCCTTCTTTTAATCTACTTATAGCCTTTGTGGTCTCAGAGGCTTTACCTTTTTAGTAAATCTAATAAATACTTTGCCAAAGATAAATGGTTTTTGCACAGTTTTCAATATGTCAACATATATGTACATGTTTTAATTTATACATGTAAGTTAACTAATGAACATACAGTATGCTTAACATGTTGTATTTATAATGTTGTCTATAATTTAATAGATCTAAGCATACATTTTGTGTAATATTTGTCATAACGTTACAATTCATTTTATGAATTATTAGATAGTGAGGCTACTTTAAATTTAACAAGCAATATAAGTACAGTAAATGTTTCTTATATCTAAAATGAGACAGTTTTTTTGAAAAGATAAATCAATATGGAAATGTATTCCCTTTTGCATAATTTCTTTATTACGAAAACGTTTTTTCATAAAATGAAAGAATCAGTACATTTACTACTTTTTTGCTGTTTAAGGGAGCTTTTCATTTTTCTATTTTATACATGCATCAACTATATAATATTTTTATGAAATAAATATAAAGCATTGGAAAATTTTTAAATTGTATAAAATATCTTATATATAAATGTCTACGTGTGGAAGTGTGTGTGTCTGTCTGGCCTGGAAGTGAGAGGTGGAGTCGGGGAAGGACTCCATCTCCGAGGAAACAGAAAACTCGCTTAGCCGCTAATAACACAAGCGAGGCCAGCACGTCAGCAAAACGAAACTTAGAAGAAAGACAAAGTCACTTAGCCGCTAACTTTGGCAAAACTGTATCCCTTTTACTTTTCCTCCCGCCGCTAATGCACAAGCAATGTGAGCACGTAAGCAAAACAAATCCATCTGGAGAGAGATGCCCAGAGTACTTCCTTTCAATTACCTGACATCTCTAAATTTTAGTTTTTTTTCTAACAATTTCACTAGTTTCTAGGACCCCAGGCTTTTTACAGCACAGGCTTACATAGCTAGTATTAACATAAACAGGGTGGTGAAGGACTGGAACCATCCAAGCAGCACTGAATGCAAGGCTGTAGATAAAGCACCAGTAAATTGCCGGTTCCATTTACGCCCAAACCTACATTTGGATTTTGAATCCCCAGTTCACCTAATCTGCACATTGGTAGGGATGTGAAAGGGACACCCACAAAAACATCAGGTAACAACGTGTGACAGGACAACAGCCAAGTGCCAGATATAAACCCCAGATGCCGGTTCTCTGAGGCAGTAGCACTACCTACTGTGCCACTATGCAACCCAAAAAGAATTACAGTACTGAAATTGATCAAAACATGTTTAATGTATATACTTTACTTAATGAAGCATCCAAAAAGCTACTTCTGAACCAACTAATCCCAAAAAATTTAAAAGTTACTTAAATATTTCCTTTGTAAAGTCAAGCATATGGAATCCCTGATGGCTACTATATTATTTAATTAATTTAATATATAAAAAATTATTTGCAAAGAGACAACTACTACCTTTTTTGATGTTCTCTGGGTCACCTTTGTTGCAGTGAAACTTTCAGTTTGACTGGATTGGTGAGGGACACTGTATGACCTTTTCACACACCTGGAATCATTATCTGAAGTCCCATCTGTGGACAAGCAAGATTTGTACAGTATGGTATTGTTGCCCTGTAGTTGTTGTCGCAGTCGATCAATAAGTAGTTGCTGTTCTACCATTTTCTCTTTCTGCAAAGTGCAAACAAATTCAGTATTTAAAAAGTATATTTCCTTTGCCACACTAATGTAATTCATTACAAGGCTGCATAAAGGAAAGAAGCAACTGATTCTGGAATTGACTCCAGGATGGACACAGGCACATACACACACCAGGCTAAGTTAGCACCCGAGTATAATGTAAGTCAATGGGAGACAACCAGGCACCCCCTGCTCTGAAGAGGGGAGGGTGCCTGCTCCATTGGAAAAGGTCAGAAAGTGACAGAAATACCACCCAAATGGACCGGGAAAAGCATGGGGACGATGTCTGGATGTATCTTGGACTCCCAAGTCGTTGCTGGAAACCAGTTTGTCCGAGTTGTACGCCACTTTTACAGACTGACAAAAACACGCCCAAAACCCCCAAAAAAATCAATTTTACAGGAAAAACAACGCTCTAAAACATATGCTAGTGCCTGCAGGTGAGCTGACGCTCTAAAACATTATTTGACAGTGCCTGCATATTTAGTACCCGATGACGTGTTCCGGCCAGCCAATCACTGTAATGCCAGCACCTGACATGGCTACTAGCATTGCAGTGAGGGCAGTACTTACCTGCCCCTTGATTGGCTGTCTCCAACCTGCGAAACATGTGGGGCAGAAACTTGAGCATGGCACACAAGCACATGTGGTGCTCGTTCGAGTAGTGCCATGCTCCAAGCATAGCGATGCTTGAGCCGAACACAGGTTCGACCGAGCATGCTTGCTCATCACTATTCCAAAGTTAACCTAACATTGAGGTTTGAGAGGTAGTTAGAGTACCTGGGGAAAAAAATGACAAAGAGAAGAATGTTCTAATACAATTCTCAATGATCAGCTGGAATTTGACTATTTAATAATAATAATAATAAAAATAATAATAATACATTTTATTTATATATGGCTTATCCCATGTTCAAGGCGCTTCACAGAGTCTTAGAAAAAAAACAAACAGCAGGGTATATGTAATATTGGATACAAATGTTTTCCTGAATAGAACAATGAAACAGATAATAAATCATTAAATAGAATGAAGGACAATAAACCAGAGTAAAATACTAAATTCAATAGTAAAAGAAAAACCTAACAAATAACCTAATTTGTGATATAACAGACACACAAATTATCCTGAGCACCAGGACAGAGAGGTAAACTGAAACAAAGGGCAGAATGTTAAGTTAAGTTAAAAGCCTTCCTAAATAGATGACTTTTAAGTTGTTTTTTAAAAGAATGAATGGAGTCAGCTGATCTAATTAATTTCAGGATGTCATTCCAAAGTCTGGGTGCTACGGAGCTGAAGACCCTGTCGCCCATAGAGTGCAGGTTAGTGTGAGGCACAACAAGATTACCAGAATCAGAGGACCTTAGTAGGCAAACAGGGGCACAGTGATGAAGAAGGTCACTGATGTAGTCTGGTGCAAGGCCATTTCAAGCTTTGTAGGTTATTAATAGAATTTTATATTCAAACCTGTAAGACACAAGGAGCCAGTGAAGGCAAAACAGGATGGCTGTGATGTGCTCGCTGTTGCTAGTTCGTGTAAGGACTCTTGCAGCAGAGTTTTGAATCAACTGGAGCTGCGTTATAAGATTAGAAGGGACACCTGCCAGCAGCGAGTTAAAATAATTGATCTGGGATGTGATAAAATTTTAAAGTTTGACTATAATAAAAAGCTTATTAGTTGTGCAGACATGAATATTGACTAAACGATATCTAGTTCTGAACAACTAAGCTAAGCTCAATTTGATGTTGCATTAATTTCTAAATGATGATTCTTACAAAGGCACATTACAAAATCTCAGTTAATATTTTCTAGGTGTGAACCTATACTGTAACTGAATCACTCTTGCCTGTTTTGTTCAACATTTCCGATTTTAGGCTGTCTTTGGAAAAAAGAAAATACAGATTTGACATAAGTATCAAATTATTTTGTGAGCGTTCATATTTCAGTTACAACACTATTGGCTAACTCATTATGTACTCAAATTGTCTGCAGGTAGTAAAGATACAAAGAGCTACTTTTGCGCTAATTTATGTCTACATTATAATTTTATATTTACATTGCAACACCGACCTATTAGTATTATTATTATTATTATGTCTTTCTTTGGCAGAATCTAAGGCAAACAACCAATTAAACAATTAGTTTAGCTAATAAAAGGTGTCATTTTGCTTGAATTCTCACTACATTCGTAATGGCTAACATGGTACAACATCCTAGTACTACAGAACTTTCAGGAAACACATTTCACCCTAACTGCATTAGCCAAATAATGAACAGAGAACAAGAAAACACACACACACACACACACATAAGATTATTGTGGGAATGTGAAAGAGTTGGATGATATATGTAATCTTCTTATTTTTAGAAGTTAAGAAAATCAACATGTATTTCTGCAGAAAAGAAGAGAAATAAGTGAATGTATAATCAATGCTTTGAAAGTTTCATTTTGATTTTAGAAAGTACCGATATTGTTAAAAACTGATAAGATAGAAATGAAATAACTGAATGGAAAATGATTTCATAGGTCTTATATATTTAATTGCAAAATATTATAGTACACTAATATGAAAGGAAGGGCTCTATTTGCATGTAATATAGGAATCGTAAAAATTATTCATTCATCTGTCCTTTCAATTTCTGGATCCATGTAATCTAATTTGTAAGGTTATAGTGTCCAGAATGTATCCCGGCAGTAATGAGAAAAAGACAAAGACAATTCTTAGATGGAGTGCCAGTTCAACAATTTACAATTCGACACTCTCAAATCCAGTAATAACAGTTCATTGTTATGGTTTATGGGGAGCAAGACCTTGTACTGCAGCACTGGGTGAAAGGTAGGAACCAACATTGTTCTGTTGCACAGCCCACTTCTGTTTATCCATAAGGTACACACACCATCACATGGGGCAAATTTGGAAAAAAAAAAAAGAATTGACTGTGCAGAAATGTATTTTTATTTCTTATTCGAAAATGGTTAAAGCAAAATGCTGACTCTCTGATATGAGATCATTCTTGTATTACTTAATCATATGGGTGTATGTTTTATACCTAGGATAGGCTAATTAAACTTATTGAAATTGAAATTTTTCCAGGCCACATTGTTAGCCCAAGGTTTTAAATGTTCATAGTAAGAACACAGTGGTTTTGGGGACATACCAAGTACTACCTTGAAGAAGTTTTGCAATTGCTGTTAAATACTAAAGAAGATACATAAAATACAAGCATGAGACAGATTCTGCTTTACTATCCATGGAATTACAGATGTGGTATTCTACTCTCCCTGATCAATAAATAATAATAATGTTTATTATTAACAAATAATAAAATATAATATTAATATATAATATTAATAATAATAATAACCAATAACATACAGTAAATTACAAAAACACAATAGGACAGCCTAGTGCAATTAAAAATCTAGTGCGTATTTATTCTGTTGATCAATAAATGTTCATGCATGGATGATTCAAGAATGTAATTGTTCATTATAACTGTCCTTATCTGAATGAAAACATTACATCAGTTCATCAAATTTGCTGTCTACTGAGATGCTGAAATAAATTTCTCAGAAAAGAATAATATTGTTTTACACATAGGATTAATCATATAAAAATGCATAGAAGCATTTATTCAGATGTTCCAGTTATGTTACATAAACTACAGAATGTATATCCTGGTAAAATTACTCAATGTCTAGACTAAAATTACCTGAAGTTTCTGTTTATTTTCTTCTTCATCAAGAAATGCTAAATGCACCTTATTCTCTTGAAGAACTGTGTTGATCCTGGCCTGCAATTGTTTTAATTCAGCTTCTTTTTGGCTAAATGCTTTTTCATCTGCCGCCAGTGCATCCTTTAGAAAAGAAATGCAAATATAAGATCATTCAAGACATATTATAGAAAAGTTTAAGAAAAAACATTTATTGATCAGTATTTATTTCCTTCATATTAGAAGACTCATGGAAGGGTCAGGGAGAGGAAGGAATAGATTTTTAAGGGAGCTGATGACAAAGGTCTACAGTAATCCCTCCTCAATCGCGGGGGTTGCGTTCCAGAACCCCCCGCGATAGGTGAAAATCCGCGAAGTAGAAACAGTATGTTTGTATGGTTATTTTTAGATATTTTAAGCCCTTAGAAACTCTCCCACACTGTTTATAAATATTCTCCGCACAGTTATACAGTAAACCCTCGTTTATAGCGGTTAATCCGCTACAGACAGATAAATGAATTTCCACAAAGTAGGATTCTTTATTTATAAATCTAATATGTTCGCAGTTAGAGCATTGAAAACCTGTTTATGACCTTCTAAATACGTTTTTTAACATTATTAGAGCTCTCTAGACATGAAATAACACCCTTTAGTCAAAAATTTAAACTGTGCTCCATGACAAGACAGAGATGACAGTTCTTTCTCACATTTAAAAGAATGCAAACATACAGTATTCGCCTCTTCAAGGTGCGGGTCAGGGGCAGAGAATGTCAGAGAGAGAGAGTAAAGTAAACAATCTAAAATCAATTGGGCTGTTGCGCTTTTAAGTATTCAAGCACTGCGATAAAGTGGCCGCAATGAACGATCAATGTAAAGGTAGCCTTTCAGCATTTTTTAGAGGAGCATCTGTATCTTCTAAGCAAACAGGTACTGTGCAAACAGCTCCTCTGCTCACACCCCCTCCGTCAGGAGCAGATAATGTCAGAAAGAGTGAGAGAGACAGAGAAAAGCAAACAATGAAAAATCAATACGGGCTGTTAGAGCTTTTAAGTGAGCGAAGCACTGCGCGGGAAGCATATCGTATATCATTGAGGAGTTTTATTTAATACGTAATATGTGCTCTGATTGGGTAGCTTCTCAGCCATCCGCCAATAGCGTCCCCTGTATGAAAACAACTGGGCAAACAAACTGAGGAAGTATGTACCATAAATTGAAAGACCCATTGTCCACAGAAATCCGCGAACCAGCGAAAAATCTGTGATATATATTTAGATATGCTTACATTTAAAATCCGTGATGGAGTGAAGCCGCGAAAGTCGAAGCGCGATATAGCGAGGGATCACTGTATTGTGATGAGAATATGCCATATTAGTGGAGAAATAGTGTGATTATGCCTATATATAAGGTGACGGGAGACATCCAGGATTGTGGAAACTAAAAGGTTATAAAGTTGATGTTTCATAAAATAAAAATAATGGAAAGGATAATGAATAAAAGGCTGTTAAAGACATGATGTTAGGTGGAAAATAGTTTGGATTTATGCTAGGAAAAGATACAATAGATACAATTTTTACCTTGAGACAAATTATGGAAAAATTTAGAGAGAGAAATTTGCACATGCTATTTATACATTTAGAGAATTACAATAGAGTTCTTCACCAAGAAATGTGGAGAAAAAATAGTGTAGGAATAACAGATTGACTTTTACAGGTTACAAAGTTAAATCAAGGATCATCATTAAGCACATCTTTTGCTAGGCGAAAAGTAGATGCAAAAAATTGTGGCTATTCAAGTCGCAGTCAGAGGAATTTAACCTGTGTCATGAACTTGGCAAGAGGTTAGTTAAGTATACTCATAACATTGCTCTGTCAAAGTGGGAACTCACAACTGCTGGCTGCTGGCTTAAATGTTAAAAGGCTGTGTGTGTTATTACTTTCCAATTATTTCCTTGTGCTGTTATTCCAAAACACAACAACACCTGTTTTCAGCAGTTTAACGACAAGTTTGCCAAATATTTTTATGTAATATTAATAATAATTCTGAAATGCATGATGCATAAATAAAGCATTTTGTTGGAAATTATTCTTTGCTTTGTTTGCTGGTTATAAAGCAAGGTATCCCTTCTAAATTACAAATAATTATTAATGAGTCAAAGGAAATATGAGTGATGAAATGTGATCAAAATTTTCATCCCCCTTCAGATATTTAAGAATTGCTTTCAGAGGCTATGAAACATTCTACTGAAAACACTGATTGTTTTTAAATTCACTTTTGTAGTGAAGTCTAGGAACAAATTCAGCAATGGAGGCATGTTTTGCATGTCTTCTGTAATATATCTAATAAGTAAAATCTCAAGCAATCTATATGATGACTTTCATATCTATCTATCTATCTATCTATCTATCTATCTATCTATCTATCTATCTATCTATCTATCTATCTATCTATCTATCTATCTATCTATCTATCTATAATGAGCTCAGCTGCAGCTTCAAAACTTGTAGTGGAAGCTGTTTGCCTTTGAAAACTATTATAACCAGTAAAGGTTTAATTTAATATGTAACCAGTAAGCATATGTCATAACTTTGATTAATTTCTGTATTATTCTATCATTGTTTTAAGTATACAGTTCTGATATAAAGGAGAATCTTTCCATCAGTTTCTTTAACTTAGTTGACCGTTTCAGGATTGCAGAAAGCTAGTGCCTATTTCATCAGGATAGAATGCATAGTAAAAATCATCTCTGGAAGGGAAGCTAAATGTTGAGCAAACATGGATATAGGAGGAAAACCAGAGCAGAGTCAACACAGACAGAGAATGTGCAAACCCACATAGACAATAGTCAGGCTAGAATTAAAAATTTATTTCAGGAAATTTACCCAGAAGCCTGAACTTACACATAATATGAAAAAGGCTGCTTATTTAAAGCTGTTTATAGCACTATTGGCAAGTTATTTATGAAAAAGTCATTACTACATACAGTATAAGGATCGGGGGGGGGCGAGTCCTCTTTCTGAACATTGAACATATAATAAGAAAAGCAAAAACAATCTAGAAAAAATGGAGTTCATGACTAAAAAAGGCACAAGTTGATCCTGTACGGCACATCTCTTAAAAATACAAAGACAAGGACTATTTCAAATTTAAGCAAAAAGGAAACAGTTAAATATACAGATAAAGCAATTAATTAGGGTAGTTCTATAGAATTAATAAAGTACTACGCACCTACGCGATTACAGAAAAGGTTTTTAGAAAATATATGAAACATTCACTGAAAATCGTAAAAGTGTTGCTAAAAGGTCATTGAAGAGGTAAAGGATTTATCATCTATATTAAAGTACATATTCTCCATTAATACGTAACATAAAAAGCTAGACATGTAACAGCAAGACAAAAAGGGTACATTATTACATAGCATATTAAGATACCTCCCTGTTCAGTATAAATTTTCATTGCAATTTACATTCACAAGAAAGTAGTTAAATGAGAAATTATAATTCTTTACTTTGTTATTATATAAACTAGGGGGCTTTGCCCCCTGCTCGCTTCGCTTGCCAACCCCCCCGGCCTGTGCTGCGTGCCAACCATTTCGCGTCTCTGCCGCTCGCGTATGTGGATTTCACTTTCACCAACAAATCTTTTAATTCTCGCGGATACACCTCTTCATTGGGAAGAAACACTACTTTTCCCTGATGGCAACACAAATTAGACAATCTACAAGTCTCTGACTTAAAGTTTAAATCTGAACAATATATTCAATCTCTTTTCACTGTTCAGTAATTTCACAGAGTAATAATTTCCGTTTGTTTGTGCTAATGCGATCTTTACTAACATTTTTTTGAGACTTTCGAATTTTAGTACTTTCATTATCTTTAACCTGCTCTGCATGTGTATTGCGCAAATGTTTTTGAATTCTTTACAACATAATCAACTTTGTCATCTACTCTTTGTCTTTTATTCCCGGTCCCGGGTGTGATTAAATCTCTTGGTACAAAGTCTCGTCTCGCTGGACGTGAAAATATCTCTCTGAAAAAGTCATGTCTTGTCCCAGGCTAAAAAGTCTTATCTTGTCCCAGGATTTATTTATTATAATAGTTTCAGAAGATGCTATTAAAACTTAAACGAGTCTAGTCAAACTCAGCATGTTTAAGAAAACCTCCTGTAAAAAATATATTCTACAGCTATATAAATATTTTGCAGGAAAAATTAACACAGTTTAGAAAAAAAAAAGAAAAAATGAATGACTTGATGACAAAAGGCGTAATCACTTATAATGCTGCTTGTACAAACACATTATAAGAGAGGACTCCATTTCCTAGCACACACTGCATCAATGTGTTTTGCTTATCTATACTAATAAAAGGCAAAGCCCTCACTCACTCACTCACTCACTCACTCACTCACTGACTCATCACTAATTCTCCAACTTCCCGTGTAGGTAGAAGGCTGAAATTTGGCAGGCTTATTCCTTACAGCTTACTTACAAAAGTTGGGCAGGTTTCATTTCGAAATTCTACGCATAAGGGTCATAACTGGAAGCTATTTTTTCCCATATAATGTAATGGAGTCTTGAGTTGGAGATGGCCGCGGGGGGTGGAGTTTCGTGTGACATCATCACGCCTCCTACGTAAGTACGTAGAGAACAAGGAAGAACTCCAGCGATGAGCACAAAACGCCATTTCACAATTGAGAAGGCAGAAAAACATTATGAAGCAAATGATGCATATGCGGAAACAAAGCACGGCGTGAACCGTAAGTTTATATTAAATTAAGTTCATAGACAGGCTGCCACTAGCGTTTGTAATTTAGTGCCTGCCCATATAAGGCCGTCCATCAGCGGCAATCCAATACAAACACTGCCGGTAAATATTCACGTGTGAAGGACTGTGCTTATGCAGAGGAAGATGAGATGGTCAGGGTGGTGTTTGGCACAAACTCATTGAAACTGCGAGAGAAACTTTTAAGTGCCGGGTCTTAGCTGACATTACACGAGATGGCACCAGTACAGCTGGGAACCTTCGATGCAAGAACACCAAGCGGCTCACGTGAACTGGCGCAGTGCACAGACAAAAGCAACAGTTCCAAAGAGTGCTGAACAAAACCGAATTACACAATTGAGAAGGCAGCAAAAAAATATGAAGCGTCTTATACATACAATCATATTCATAAGTGCAGCTACTGCGGAAACAAAGCACACGGTGGAAAAAGTGAATGTTCGCTAAAGGAAGACAGTGTAAAAAAAAAAACCCGTGCATGCAGTTTGTCACATCACAGATAAAAGGAAGACGAGCTGTTTATTGATGCAGTAAGGAACTAATCGATGAATGAAACCTCTTATCTTTACAACGATTGACAAACACGGAATGTAACTTGAACACATCCTACAAATACGAGCCTGATTGAAAGAAATAATGATAATCAAATCCTTGATGACAGCAACATTCAATAACACTCACAAAACAATTACTGTATATTGACAATCATGTTACGTTATTTTTAAAATGTTCCCTTTTCTTTTCATAACTTCTACTTCTCCACTGCGATACGGGTATATATATAAATGTATATATATACCCGATCTACAATACATACTTTAGCATAGACAAGCCACACGCTGTGGCTAATTGTAGAGTCTTAAGCCTCTAACGCCGACATTCGAGGTTCGATTCGAGAGGGTGTACTGACTATGTATGCTACCGATTCATTTTACCTTCATCTCCTTGGTTTGGGACGTATGAAAAATATTAGGTTAACGCAGAATCATGTTACGTTATTTTTAAAATTTTCCCTTTCTTAGCACAAGCACAGCTGAGAAGCTTCGATGCATGTACTCCATAACGTTAAAAATAACGCATTTAATCACACTTTCAATTCCAAGCAAACGGAACTTTTGTCAATGCATGATTTCCTGGTACATCCATTACACTGATGCACACATCACAGCTACAAAAATGTTAGAGTCGGAATAAAGCGCGTTCCTACGACTGATCATTTCGACTACCCGAGCGAAGCCTTGATAAAAGCATGGTTTTGTGCACACTGAAAAGCAAGCAAAATTAGATGCATTACAGAAAGCGGACTTTGTGGCTCTTACTGGGGATCATTGGACTTCCGTGACCGTTAGTAATTCTAAATACATCTAATTACAAAATGTTCAATGATCACACTGTTTTAGCCTAATGTACAAAATAATTTTGGCTAATGTTACTCAGAGTTTAAAGAGTAAGCTGGTCAAATTACCTTTTATGTTTCTGACTTATTTTTTAAGAAGAAAACTGCACTTTATGGTGAAATTTTGGTTATTATTATTTAAAGACAATACTATTCTGAAAATGTACTTAAAGTACTTAAACTACCACTTTATTTTTAAGTCTGCCCAATTTTAACCAGGGATGATATTTTTGTTTCTGTTTTGAATTCAAATGCAGTTTAAAAGCTTTTTTCAGAAATTAAAACAGCTTCAGTTTACAATATTCATGTCCATGTCTATTATTTGATTCTGTCGCCCACTAAAACCGTTTTAAATAAAAAAAAAACATTTGCGATTTGGGGCAAATTTACGTGCGATTACATACGATTAATCAAGATTAATTCTTACACAGCCTCTAATTAATTGGATTAATTTTTTAATCGAGTCCCACCTAATATATATATGTAGATATATATATGTAGATTTGTATATATATGTGTATATACAGTATATATGTAGATATGTATATGTTGTATATACAGTATGTATATATGTGTATGTGTATATATATGTATATATATGTATGTGTGTATATGTACATATATATAACTATATATGTGTATAGATGTGTATATATATATGTATATATATATATATATATGTCAGCAACACTCATGACAATTACAAAACAATTACATTGTCAATCATGTTACGTTATTATTAAAATGTTTCCTTTTCTTTTTACTTCTCCGCTGCCAATCGCAGGTATTTTGCTATATATATATATATATATATATAAATAGATAGATATGACAACAACACTCATATCAATGACAAAACAATTACATTAACAATCCTCTTACGTTATATTTAAATTGTTTGCTTTTCTTTTTCATAACTTCTTTAACACACTACTTCTCCGCTGCGAAGCGCGGGTATTCTGCTATGACTTATAAAACTCAGTTGCTATATAAATATAATCAGTGATATGTAAACACTATAGCAGATTATGTTTTAAATGTAATGTAGTGTAAAAGTAAAGAATTTGTCTAGGCATTTGTATGCCCCTGCAATTCAAAAAATATTGGATTTTCCTGCTGACATGTGACCAAATGCAAACCCAGAAATGATAAATTTCTTATGCGTAATATAAAAAGCTTTTTACTTAAAGCTCGTAATAAAAATCATGCTTTCCCTTGTACTGCCAGAGCCCTCTATCAGGAAGCAACATGTACTTCTTTAAGGTTTTCATTTATGGCAGAGAGCTCATCTGCAGAAAAAGCTAAAGAGGAATATTAGCCAAAAGACTCAATTGAATAGGATTCAAGTGAACTGCTAGAACAGATAAGGAAAAATGGTCACCATGAGGTAACGTGATCAGATGAGTACCTTGGGCATTTATATTACAGGAAGACTTGCACTTTAATGTACATTAATTATACAGAATTAAACAGAATAATCACATTTGACATAAAGATATTCAGGTAAACATATTGCTAAATTTTGGAAAGGATTCATACATTTGTGTTGACACAGTGTAATTAAGAATGCTGTCAACATTTCAGTCTGCATTTTTGACTTTGTACAATATAACTAAAAAGAAATGCTTGCAGTTTTTAAGACCACACTTTTTAAATGGCTGATGAAAAGGAAAATCTTATGCAGTAATGAAAGTTACTGTAATTGCAATTAAGCAGTAGCTTCATTAAGAGGTTTAATGTTTAAGGAGCTGCTGTTCATATCGCAGGGTCATGACTGACAAAGTACTAAGAAGGAGTGACTGACCTTTGCAAGTAGCTAGATAAAACAATGAGAACAAAACTAAAGTATAAACTTGTTGAAATTTTTTGTTGTATTCATATAACCCTCAGCTGAAGTAACATTTTCAAGTGACTGTTGAGTTAAGAACATACTGTAACAGTTTTGATGAGAAGAGTCCATCTAAAGGTAGTTTGTCAATCCATATTTTCTTAACGCTTGCAGGACATTACGTGGTCAAGCTTTGAAGATCCCTAAGGTGATGCTATCCACCAAACTACTTGGTAATGTCCTACCTAACTATGGGCATTTCTGCAATATTTAGCCTTAAAGCAACTTATATGTGCCCCTTCATTCTTCTTGAATAATTAATTTCAAAAGTAAGGGCAGAAAAAAATTGTACCAACTTCCCTGATTATTTCGAACACTTCTCTTATATCTTCTCTTAAGCACAGACTGCTTAAAGAAGAAAGACAACTTTTTTGATTTTTCCTCCCAGCACATACCTAATATTTCTGGAATTAGTATAGTTGTTCTTTTCTTGACTTTCTCTAGTGTTGTTATATATTTTTTGTAATTCTGAGAACACAACTACACAAGATATTCCACAGTAACTCTTAAATCTACACATAATGCTATGTAATACAGTATATCTAATGCTATGCATTTTTTAGCCTTCTTAATCACTGTACACTGTCTAGATGTAGATTGTGAGGAATCCCATTGAGTAACCTAAAATATTAGTCCCTGCATGGAATACTTTATATTATTCACATAAAGTGTTATGTGGAACATATCAGCCCAAGTCTAAATTCTACTAAATATTCATTACTTTAGTTTCTGAACCTATTTTATCCACTGCAGATTTGCCAGAGCTATTGCCCAGTTACCCAAACATTGCATGCCTTTGTGATGTGTGAGGAAACAGATATTTAAAGAAAAACAACGTGTGGACAATAAATATGTGGGAAAGTTATTCAGTGTTGTTGTACCTGGCATTTTTTCAGTTCTCTTTTAAGCTGTAGACAGGTGATAAGATGAGCTTCTTCTTCTGCAGTGCTGTTCAGTCTTGGTGTGGAGTTATCAGCTTGAAACCCTTCTGTTACGTCTATCCATTCCTGAAGCTTGCACAATTGGTTTTTTGGTAGACTTGCTGTTCCTTTCAGCTCCAAAAGAATACGGAAAGCATCTTCAGTGCAATTTCGGTAGTGGCAGCACTCAAACTGCAGAAGTGCTAATCTCTCCTCTAATGAGCGAATTCGAATCTTCTCTTGCTCCTCAGTAAGACTCTGAGATGCCTGGTTGGCACGGTTCACTAAAGCTCCTCGTCGGTTTTGCAGAGCTTGTCTCAACGCCTGAATCTCCAGCTCCATCTCATTTATACGGTCCCAGTCTGGATTATAATTGACTATAGGTTTATTCCTAATACTTCTTGCCCTGTTTGCATATTTAAGAGAATTGAGTGATTCATCAAAATTGAATGAAGATGGACTAATGCAGGCAATCATTAGGGTTTTGGCATTGCCACCCAGAGAGTCCTTAAGTATGCGAGTAATCTTTGAATCTCTATATGGCACATGTTGGCTTTTGCGTCTGGGATCTCCAAGAGCACTTATAACATTTCCCAATGCCAATAATCCACTATTGATCTGCACTGATTCCTTAAACCGCTCACCCGTGTTGCCCGTCTTGGTGACTCTCTCGGAGCCTGCCAGGTCTACAAAGTGGAATTTTGAGGAGATGAGCTGAACAGATGTGGCAGAGGTTTCGCCAGTATTCCAAACAGTCCTATTAGCTCCCTCAAGGTTCAATACCTGCTGATCAACACTGATTGTGAGAATAGCATGGGAACGACTAGAAAATTCATTCATTTGTGTAGTCCCAGTATGACGAGCGGCATTGCCACCTTCCAGGAGTTGTATTACTTCATCTGCACTTTCCACAAGGCACTCTTTTGCTCCCACAATTACTGTTTGGAAAACAAAACAGCATATTTGAATATATATATATATATACTTCAGTATTGCATTTTAATTGTAGTATGAATTTTCGTTGCATTATTTTTTATTATTTACTTCTTTTAGGGGCAAAGTGTTTTTTGTAATCTAGTATAGTTTTATTTTTCACATTGTAATGGAAAGTAAAACTATGATATTCATATGATACAATAAATTTAATGAATGTAGTAGAGGGACATTTAAATCTAACTTGACATTAATGAGTGGCGGAAAAATAATTCATGTAAAAATATTTGTATTTCAGTTGAACTAATACTAATAATTCTAAGGAAAGTCCTTAAATATTTTGGTGAGATTATATATTTTCACCCAAATTTTTATTTCTAAGAATTTTATTCATAATTAGCCCATATGCAGTAAGTCAAAGCAATAGACAAGAAAAGGGCTAACTGGAAGTTCAGACAATGTAATATAGGAATATAAAGTAGGACACATGCACTGAAGGTTTGATTATATCCAACGTGTGCATTTAGTCATGTGATATTTTATATTTCTATAAAACTACTTTTATATAACCCTCCATATTTTTGTGGATCTCACTCCATGATCATGTTAAATTAAAACTGCAAGCCTAATCATTCATTTCAAATAGCGACTTTGGGTAATCTATGCATTTGTTGAGTGAATAATCCACTTTTAATAGCCTTCTGTTGGAGGTGGTTTTAGGAGCAAGTCCTAAAAGCAAACAAGAAGATGACAATATGTGATATTTAAATAAAAAGTACAGTGTCTTGCAGTGAGCAAACCTAACACCACATTAATCTAAACCTCATTTGAAACATATTTAAAGGAGTACTCCAGCGAAAAGGTTTACCACATGTAGTTTTCACTGATGGCTGAGAAAAATGTTAATAGCATGTTTACATGCAGAACAGAGGATAAAAGTTACTGATAAAATAGAACCCAGTGGTATCCAATGCTGCACAGTGTCAAGCAATGTGAAAATGTCCGTGGAAAAAAGAAAAAATCTCACATTACATAATCTGCATGCCGGAAATCCAGTTGTATGCTCAGAATGTGCAAAACACATGCATTTGGTGGAAAACTTTGTTAAATAGATAGATAAAAATCAGCACATGTCATAAACAGGAAGATTTGCCTGCCCCATCATTCACTGGTCAAAACTCCAGCCTTCAGTTCAAAAGTGCAGTATTAATGAAATGCATTTTCCATTTATCATGTGTGCTGATTTTTCTGAAAGTTATCTGCTTAAAAATGGTTTGGCACAAATTGTATGTGTTTTGAACGTTTTCAGCATACAGCTAGAAATCTGGCATGTGGATTATGTAACTTGAATTATGTGAGATTTTATTTCTGTTTCCCATTTATTTTTCCCTATCATTTGCCATTTGACCGCATTAGTCACCATTGGGTTCCATTATATAATATACTTTTTACTCTACATTCAGCATAAAAACATGAAAGTAAACATGTTTCTTGGTCATCAATACAAAATACAGTGATACAGCGCATTGCTGCACGACCCACGCGACAAATCACCTCAGGATCCCAAAACAGGACCCGAGTGCAGTCGTACAACAGGTCACACTTCAGCACCACACAAGTATGAATGAAACAGTGTAAGTTTTTTTTTTTTTTTTTACAGTGACTGGAGTGGCAATCCTTGTCTCTAACCCTCGAGTTGGACCACCTTCTTGCAGGTTAAATACCCAGGACTGAGCAATTGCAGGTTAAATTGCTTGCTCAAAGGCCCAATGGAGTGAAATCACTTCTTGCATTTACGGGAGTCAAACTGGCAATCTTCCGATTGACAGCACAGATCTCTAGCCTCAGAGCCACCACTTTGCCTAACTTGATAGATTAAGCTTGATAGACTTGAGCTTAAATTTCCAGTTCACTATCTGAGTACGCTCTGTTAGGAACTGAAACCCCATTGAGGGTTTGTTTATGTTACCCACTGAATGCTGCTGGTATACCCTAAAGTTCCTTATAAATCTGCAATGGGTCCATAACAGAACAATTTTGATAAAAACAGGCCATTCACCCCAACAATGCTTCTCAGTTCTTTTCACCTAATTTCTCCAAAATAATATTGTGTTGAGGTTTCAAGGGCCCCAACTACCACTTGTATTCCATATGTCTATAGAGCTCTGTGTGAAAAAAACATTTCCAAAATTTGTGCAATTGAGTTCCTGAGTTCCTGTTTTGTTGTTATTTTAAAATAACAGTAGGTACCCACAATACCAAAATAGTTAATACTTTTGAACACATCTGTAATCTCCTAATCTGTTATTGTAAAATGAAAATATTGAATTCCTTCAGTCTTTCTTCATAAGTCATCCTCTGAAGTCCTTGATTCAATAAATTATTCTATTCTATGGAGACCAAAACTATACATAGTGTAATAAGGAGCAGATAATCTAGATAGGTGGACAGTTTACATGAACAGCCTTTATTCTTCATAGTATCTAATTTTTTAGAGTATTATCTGATATTATATAAGCAATTAAAAGGACTGATGCCTAAAACCAAGTCTGTTTGAATGCTTTCGTACTAGGAAGACTATGTGACAAAAACTATTTAGCAGGAAAATAACAATCTTGTCTTTTCAGAACTTTAAACTGTCTTGATACATGGACTGAAATAGAGAGAAACATTCACATTTTTCTTAATATTGACCAATAATTAACCTTAGTGTGTCACTGGGAAGCTAAGCTCTTTCTGGCAGAAATCAGTTTACAACAGGATATACTGTATCCGCAAGCAGTTTAGAGCAACCAGATTACTTATGGTGCACATCTTTGGGAAGTGTTTAGCTGGGAAAAACACATCAGAACGTGGAGACACTGGGCAGACAACAACTGGGCCAAAATTCAAATCCAGATGCATTAGACATGGGACAGATTGATAAAGTGAATGCACAGATGAATGATAAAAGACATTTACTTGATTAACAGACAATCCTAGGTTGAATCTAGTGTTCATAAATTAAGTTAATATTTTGTTACTGTAAGAGGTACAGTTGTCAATAGGTTGGTTTATTTGTTGCATTACTAAAATTCCAATTGAAATAGAATTTAATATTTATACAAACATTTGATAAAAATGTAACATTTTTTAAAGGAATTAAAGTTCACAAAAATGTTTCTTTTGGCTTTTAATTACTGCAAAGCTTTGGATGTGTGGTTTATCAGTAAATGCAATACATATCTGAACACAAGATCCTTGATTTTCAGTTACAGTACCTGTATTTCGTTTCTCATCCTCTCTGATGTGCATGTCTTTGGAAGATGTATCAAGATCCAGCAGGTCCCTGAGTTCTTCCTTGTAGACCTCTATGTAGGATACTTTTACTGTATAGTCTGTGATATGATTTTCTGTGATCCTTTGAAAGATTTCCTGGATAGCTCGTGGAATGATTCCTTTTTCTTTGGCAGCCATAGAAACTAATGATATTAAATATATTAAACATGAACTTCTTACTTCAATAGCAACAGTATGTCCTATATAAAATATGGTCACATTAATGGGTATACGACACATTGCTGTCGAGCATTGCTGTTAACAGCATTTCATGAATTGTTTTTTGTTGAACAAAATGTAATTATCAGACAATTAAAAAACATTTATCTGTAAAGTAACATTATGTTTTGACAAATGAGCATATGAATATATTAGTAGAACTGAATGTGCAAATGCTGAAATTGGACAATCATTTAAATTTAATTACTTATAGTGACCTCTGTTGACAAAACTGAACTATTGCCATGGATTCAAGCATTTTTTGGAAATATTAATACCAAAAATAAATTACAATTATACTGCTCATCTTAGGTGCAAATAAAAAAATTGTACAGCAAACTTTGAAAGGAACAAATAATGATAACTAATTTTGAATGCAGCAGCTGTTACATGAAACATGCAAATGAATTGTTGACAGAATTTGAATTAATGAGAATGTTAGGTAAGACAAAAATGCCTTAGACATAGATGGCGGCTAATTTTACTAAGCCATTTTAATATCTATCTATCTATCTATCTATCTATCTATCTATCTATCTATCTATCTATCTATCTATCTATCAAATACAAGAGGCATCTGCAAAAGAATATGGTAATTTGATCTGTATATTGATTCCATATATTGGGTCTAAACCCAAATTTGCACAAAATGATAATTACATAAACATTTAGGGGCTTGGATAATTTTAGGGGTATGGGATATTGCCTCAACTGATGTAGACCTATAATAAATCCCTCATGCAATTATGGAAATGAGTATGTTCTTTATAGGATCTTTTTCTTCCTTGGAAAGTAGAATGTTGTCTTCTCTTGCTTCCTCAAACTCAGCTTGCATTAATGAGACTAATTTAACAGTAAGCTATTTATAAAAAAAAAAATGATGGAAAACTGTGTAGATCTACATCTTCCTCACTTTGTGAAGTGTTTATATCATCCTAAATTTGGACAAGCCTCGGTGCCTTGCCAGCTCTTCAATGAGTTTTGTATCATCCTGCTACAGTTATAATACATAAAGGAAAATGGTAAAATGTAAATTCTGGCTCATTACTACATTATAAAACATAACAAGCCTGTCTATCATTGCAATTGTTTTTATTGCAACTGTTATTGAACCCCTGTATATTTATCTATCTTGGGAAACAGTCACTGGTAAAGGTATGAAATCATGAAGGATGGAACTGAACAAAACTTATCTCTTAATGCTGATGGTGTGGTATTATTTTATCATAATTTCACACTCACCATTCTAAAATTTATCAGCGACAGGATTCTAACTGCAAACTTTAGTTATCAAGCACTAGCCTCACTAGGTCATATTTTGTGAGATATCCAACAATAAGATAATTTTAGGTAAAATATTTACTTTTCTGTGAGAAATTATTGGATTCATAATGACTCCTAATTCGCTAGCAGCATTACTTGGAGTAACACCAGTTGGGAGAATATTATGGAACAATAAATCTATTGTGATCTCTTAATATAGCATTGACAACGTTTCAATGTATCTTTCTCAATTGGATGAATTCTATCTAAACCACCATCCTTATCTCTATGAGAATATGATGTCATGTTTGTTATTTAAAACTAGGATATGTTACATTTAAACTGGTTAGGTGTTGGGTTTTTAAGTGTTTATTGGGACAGCTTAGCTAATATAAACAATTGGGCTTAATGGACTGAAGGGGATCAATTTGCTTGTCAAATTTCTCATGCAAATTATTTAATGGACTGTTGAAATTACTATATTATTATTTAAATTCTGCTTTACTTATTATAATGTAACCTTGAGGAACAATAAAAAATAGAAACATCAACTAGTCTACTTAAATATCTGAAAAGTAATTTTATTATTTCCAAACTCACCCCCATGTCCTCCGCCTAATGTGTAGGTCTTTCCAGAGCCAGTTTGTCCATATGCAAAAACTGTGACATTGTAGCCCTCAATCAAGGATGAAACCAACGGTTTTATACAAGTAATGTACACTTCATCTTGTACAGAATTTTGTCCAAACACAAAGTCAAAGGTAAAAGGCCGGTCTTTGCCAATGATAATTTGCTGGGTGTTGGGGACGACTCTCACACACACATGCTGATTGTGGAGGATCTCCTTTGGGAGCAGGGGTCTAATGCGCACTGCCACCTTAACTGGTGTTTCCTCCATGACTGGACCAATGTTGTCCTGTACGTGAATGACAATTAGACATCCACTTGGCAGACTGTTTGCTATCAGCACTGTGATAAAAACAAGTTAAAAGAATATACGGTCCATTAATGTATATACTTCCTGGAATTGGATAAGTATATAAAAGAGTGAAAAGAATTAAAACTAACATGCCAACATGCCCCACTTTTTCTTTCTAATTCTTGAATGTAAGCAGTTTTTGGCCCAGATCCTTGCCCAGCGTATCTTCAAATTTTTATTTCCAGGTGTATTTCAGCAGACATTTTGCAAATGGAGCCAGGTATGCTTACTCCCCTGGCTTCTGGCAACTGTAATCCTGTCTTTGCTCTGCTTGTTTATATTAGGTGGGCTGCACTACTTTGCTCAGGTGGGCATGCTACCAAATACTGTCCAGCTGATGAATCATGAGCATGATTCTAGTCACTGCTTTAGATGTGTAAAAAAGAAAAAAACAAAATTGAACATTTGTTAAGATGAGCAGTTCATCAGAAGTATAACTGAGAAAACTATTTACATGAACTCTGGAAAGCTGAATGGAAATTAAAATTGACAAAAATGTCAAAAAGAATTGATATTACGGCATTATAAGGCATATGTTAAACTTTAAAGCACAGCTTTACAACCCTGTTGAATTTTATGTCTGCAAACTTTCCCATCTTGTGAAGTTTTTAATAAAAAACATACACCTGACTCTTGAGGCATCAGTTAAATTAAAAGATTTAAAATCCACTTAAGAAAATATATGAACTAATGAAAACATTTTTGTAAAGTTAAATGCCACAGAGGAATAAAAATAATTGTTGTTTCGTTACATCATTTTCAGAGAAAAACTAACTTCTTACAAGTACTGAAAGATCTAATTTGAATATGTCACTGCCCCATTCATCACTTTATCGACTACAAGTAACCTAGTCTCGCCATTGCATAACATTCAGAAGTGTACTTTACTGCCACAACATTTACTGAAGTGTAGTGGATGTGCAAGTTGCCTGTGGCCACATGAAATGGATCTTTATGAGATAACTGAAAAAGTTAAGTAAAAACCGATTTGGGGTATAATGTAATGTGTAGTTTGTCTTCCCGTTTTCACGTGAACACATCCATTTTATGCTCATCTGAAAAAGTCCATTTTATGTCTATAGTATAGTATCACATAAATGGCACTACAAACAAACAAAAAAACAAATGAAGTTTTATATTTGTTTTGCAAAGAAAGGATATATTAATAATTGTATTAATAAAAATGCAAACATGTTCCTTCATTACCAAAATACTTTCAGCTCAGCCATAGCTACATATAAATATTAGATTACATTTTTAAATTATCTTGCTTGCTCTACATTTTCAAGCACCATAGTCAGACATTCTTATGAATTATCAAGAAACTATGCACTTAAATTCACCGATGCTGATTAATTTTTTTTTTTACTTTTTACAAAGCAGAATGAAATCAGCTTTAGACTGAATATATTTCACTTATACTGCTTTCCACTTATATTATCTTTTTGTGGTTCACATGACAAATTTAACCTTTTCATGTCATAAACTGCACCCCTTTATAACTCATTTATCAATTTACATAGTTATTGTTCCTAAAAAATATTACTCTAGTCGCATAAATATTTAATTATATATATATATATATATATATATATATATATATATATATATATATATATATATATATATTACAGTAGGTAACCAGGAAAATTAAATAGATCATACAAGTACTATATCATGACATTCAAAGTTAAACTTTTTTCATAGATGCTTTTAAGGTGGAAAATAACACATAATTCTCAGTTTCAGTTTCTAGTATCCTACAAGCTAGTTATTGTGAGTAACTGCAGAGAGCACACAAAATGGGATATGTGTATTTTGAGCCTGAAAACCAGAAATAAGCTATTGTTATTATTATTATATGATGAAGATTAATACATATGACCACAGTAAAATAGCTGAATTTTTATGTTTTCAGTAGTTATACATTAATTAACTAATCTTCAATTATATACAGTATAGTGCTAATCCATTTAGTAGCCCAATGGCAAGTCAGAACGTTAGATTATTCTTTTGAAACATCTGCCTATCATTTATTGAAATAACTCTGTATGTGAATTTCCCCTTGGGATTAATAAAGTATCTATCTATCTATCTATCTATCTATCTATCTATCTATCTATCTATCTATCTATCTATCTATCTATCTATCTATCTATCTATCTATCTATCTATCTATCTATCTATCTATCTATCTATCTAATACACAGTATCCCAAAACTACTTCATATAAAAATGTGGAATCCTTGAATGAATTACCCTACTTTTTAAGTATACCTTAAACCAAGTGTCAATAATCTGTAAGATAAACAGACATTGTAAAAAAGGGCACATATTAAAATGCATTTATAAAACTGACACAACAAAATTCTTTAAGTTAAATTGTAAATAATGTATGCAAGAAAACCAGTTAACAGAAGTTCACCTAAGTCTGGGGCCCAGGAGGCAATTCTACATACATAGAGTCATGGAAATTTGAAACAAACTAACAAGTCATTTAAATGAAGGAGAAATCTTGACAACTTTTTAAAAAGTATCTGGATTGGGACAGCTTAGCTATTAGATAGCCAAATGAGCGTGATGGACTGAATGACTTATTCTTGTTTGTCAAATGTCTTGTAACTTTTTCTTGTTGAATACTAATTATTAGTTTAAATTTCATATATCTGTGGTGGGCTGGTGCCCTGCCCGGAGTTTGTTTCCTGCCTTGCGTTGGCTGGGATTGGCTCCAGCAGACCCCCGTGACCCTGTAGTTAGGATATAACGGGTTGGATGATGGATGGATGGAATTTCATATATGGGTATTTATTTACGGTATGTTGCTCAAATTGCCACCAAGATTATAATCCAAACAACACTACAATGGTAAACCACTAGGTGTTTTAGAAAAATCTGTCAAAATGTGATTGTGTCTTTTTATAAAATTAAAAGCTAGCATGATTTTCCTCAAAAAGCTGGATATGTTCAGAATAAACTTTGGAGTTTGCCTGTATATTTGGAATACTCCATGCAAAAGAGGATTTGACAGAATCAAACAGAACATTACAATGGTGTGCATTTTGCAGGGATGCATTATTCCGTATTGCAAATATAAATATTAATTATGAAGAGAAATGATACTGATTCTAATTGTGAAGACCATAAATGAGACTGATGCCAACCAATAATTTAAAATAATTACTTTAACAAAATCTACAGAGTGACATTTTTTATACAGAATGATCTCATGTGTGGTTATTTGCTTAAACTGTAGCAAGATGAGTATCAGAGACAAATAAAAAATAATTGTTGTTAAATGTTACATCATCTTGAGAGAAAAACTGACTTCTTTCAAATACTGCAGGATCTAAGTTGAATATGTGATTGGCCCTGCAGCGGAGGACTAGATAGACAGTCTGTGTTTGTATTAATTGTATTAATTCTATAAAAAAGGCACCTGGGCTTATCAAAAGAATCTCCTTAACTTAAAGAAGAGAACCTGATCTTACCATGCACTTACATCACTTTATAACTGCTATTTTCTTCACATTTTTGCACACAACATTAAAATGTGTTGTTGTGTAACAATAGCTAGGAGTGAAAGATGTTATATATAAAGTCAATTAACACTAGTCAGTGCACCCTGCACATCACACACTCTCTTTCCAAGAGTGGACTGGCTAATTCTCTTTGGTCATCTTTCTAGAGTTTCTAGGAATGATCCAAACTGTAAGGGGGTGTTCTAATTAATTAATATACTAATATTCAAGCAATATGCGTGTTTTCAGAAGATTAATTTTCGATAAGACAGGTTAAATATCAGATTTTATTTGTATTTGTACTTGTTTCAATTATTTTTCTCATTTTTTTACTTTTGAATTTTTTTTACAGTTTTCTTTCTTTGCACGATGTACTAAACTCTTTTCAAAAAGGTAAAAGATGATTTTTTTGGCCAACAGAAATACATCTTGATTTGTAAAAGCTGGAGTCAATAAAAGTGTGAAGCCACTGTGTGATTTCTGCATGTATCATCAATAACATTCACTTACACTTATAAATATCATTAAAAAGGTTAATTTAGTAGTTTAAAAGAATAACATTAAATGGTATCCTATGAAGTCTTTATCTATTAAACTGTTCACTACATTCTGGAGTTTGAATCATCAAACTGTCTAACATTGGAACAATACTGCAAATACCTATCCATCTATCCATCCATACAGTTCAAAACACACTTTTCCAGAGCAGGGTCATGAAGAAGCTGAAAATGCATAAACAGTACTGAGACACTTTTAAAAATATTGCTGTTAGGCTGTTTCGCTGAAATGAAGAAGTAGAGAATTAGAAGGAAGTATAATCCTGCATTACTATTACCATTTCTGTTACTATGCATCTTAGTGAATCAGCAGCATGGAAAGAAATAGTTTGCCATTTAAACAGCATAAAGAGATTTTTTTAAGTTAAACTGATAATCTGAACAGTATAGTGTACCTGGTGACGGCACTTTGCAGTAAGTCATCCGTGTCCAAAAACAATGTTAAAACATTTTTTGTGCTTTCATCTTTGTTCCAATACAATAAATTAGAATACTAATGCTGTTTGTGATTGACAGATATTAAAAAAAAGAAACACATGGTTTTTGATTGTGTTGTGCTTCCTGTGATTGTTTGCTAGTCAAAGTACACAAAAAGGCATGTGTCTGTGTTATTCTGTAATAATCTGTTGATCACTAACCTCATTTGTCTAGGACAGACTAAGAAAATAGCCAGAGTGCATTACTAGAGCAATAGGCATCAACACCTTCATCTATGAACACATAACATGTGCACTTACTCCACTTAATCCAATAATCTTCATCCATCCATCCATTCTCTTCCACTTATCCGAGGTCGGGTCACCGGGGCTGCAGCTTGGTGAGAGAGGCCCAGACTTCCCTCTCCCCGGCCACTTCTTCTAGCTCTTCTGGGAGAATCCCAAGGAGTTCCCAGGCCAGCCTGGGTCTTCCCTGGGACCTCCTTCCGGTTGGACGTGCCCGGAACACCTCACCAGGGAGGCGTCCAGGAGGCATCCTGATCAGGTGCCCGAGCCACCTCATCTGACTCCTCTCGATGCAGAGGAGCAGCGGCTCTACTCTGAGCCCCTCCCAGATAACTGAGCTTCTCACCCTATCTTTAAGGGAAAGCCCAGAAACCCTGCAGAGGAAACTCATTTCAGCCGCTTGTATTCGTGATCTCGTTCTTTCGGTCACTACCCATAGCTCATGACCATAGGTGAGGGTAGGAATGCAGATCGACTGGTAAATTGAGAGCCTTGCCTTACGGCTCAGCTCCTTTTTCACCACGACAGACCAATGCAGAGCCCGCATCACTGCGGATGCCACACCGATCTGCCTGTCGATCTCACACTCCATTCTTCCCTCACTCGTGAACAAGACCCCAAGATACTTGAACTCCTCCACTTGGGGCAGGATCTCTCCCCCAACCTTGAGAGGGCACTCCACCCTTTTCTGGCTGAGGACCATGGTCTCGGATTTGAAGATGCTGATTCTCATCCCAGCCGCTTCACACTCAGCTGTGAACCGATTCAGAGAGAGCTGAAGATCACGGCCTGATGAAGCAAATAGGACAACATCATCTGCAAAAAGCAGTGACTCAATCCTGAGTTCACCAAACCGGAACCCCTCAACACCCTGGCTGCGCCTAGAAATTCTGTCCATAAAAGTTATGAACAAAATAGGTGACAAAGGGCAGCCCTGGCAGAGTCCAACTCTCACTGGAAATGGGCTCGACTTACTGCTGGCAATGCGGACCAAGCTCTGACACCGGTTGTACAGGGACCGAACAGCTCTTATCAAAGGGTCCAATACCCCATACTCCCGGAGTACCCCCCCCCCCACAGGATTCCCCGAGGGACTCAGTCGAACACCTGTTCCAAGTCCACAAAACACATGTAGACTGGTTGGGCAAACTCCCATGCACCCTCCAGGATTCTGCTAGGGGGGTAGAGTTGGTCCACTGTTCCGCGACCAGGATGAAAACCACACTGTTCCTCCTGAATCTGAGGTTCGACTATCCGATGGACCCTCCTCTCCAGAACCCCCGAATAGACTTTTCCAGGGAGGCTGAGGAGTGTGATCCCTCTGTAGTTAGAACACCCCTCTGGTCCCCCTTTTTAAAGAGGGGGACCACCACCCTGGTCTGCCAATCCAGAGGTACTGTCCCTGATGTCCATGCGATGATGCAGGGATGTGTCAACCAAGACAGTCCTACAACATCCAGAGCCTTGAGGAACTCCGGGCGTATCTCATCCACCCCAGGGGCCCTGCCACCAAGGAGTTTTTTGACCACCTCGGTGACCTCAGTTCCAGAGATGGGAGAGCCCACCTCGGAGTCCCCAGGCTCTGCTTCCACATTGGAAGGCATGTTAGTGGGATTGAGGAGGTCTTCGAAGTACTCCCCCCACCGACCCACAATGTCCCGAGTCGAGGTCAGCAGCGCACCATCCCCACCATATACGGTGTTGACACTGCACCGCTTCCCCCTCCTGAGATGCCGGATAGTGGACCAGAATCTCCTTGAAGTCATCGGAAAGTCGTTCTCCATGGCCTCCCCAAACTCCTCCCACACCCGAGTTTTTGCCTCTGCAACCACCGAAGCTGCATTCCGCTTGGCCTGTCGGTACCTATTAGCTGCCTCCAGAGTCCCACAGGACAAAAGGGTCTGGTAGGACTCCTTCTTCAGCTTGACGGCATCCCTCACCGCCGGTGTCCACCAACGGGTTCGGGAAAACTGAAATACATGGGTGGACTGGTGGCTCTCTGATTTAAGGACTTGGGCTGGAAACTCGAAGGTTGCCAGTTTGGATCCCGGCAGTGGCAGAAGGAATGCTACTCCATTGGGCCCTTGACAAAGCTCCCTTAACCTGCAATTGCTCCAGGGTTGCTGTGCAAAAGCTGACCCTGTGCTCTGACCCCAAACTTCTGTGTGTCTCTGAAGAGTAAGTTGGGCATGCAAAAAATGAAAAAGTCCTAATTGTATATGGTGAACAAAGGATTAAAAAACACAAAATCATAAAGGAAAAACAAGCAGGCAGAAGATTCTAAAATCATACAGATGTTATTCCATCCAAAAACTGAACCAGATTCCACTTCTCCAGACTACCCAAGCAACAAGTAACGTTTTTTCTCCTTAGTAATGTCTAAATATCTAATCATTTTTGCAAAAAAAACGCAGAATCCCAAAATCATTATTCAGCAATGTACATATTATTGGGTTAGAGCAACAAATAAGAAGTTGTAGAATCTGAGCAGTCTGTTTTTCTACAGGAGCAGAAAGATCTCACCTATTCCATTTGGGGTGTTTCTCCTGTCTATTGTTAACCCAATAGGAATACTGTTCCTGGTCAGTCCTCCCTCTGTAGTCCTCTTCACTTTGGTGACCTCACAGGATTTACTTCACTATTCACAGTAAAAAGGCACATTGGTCGTAGGGAACCACTGCCCTACCCGTGGACCACAGATGTGAAACCCATATCATCGCTCTTAACTGTTTCCAACAACCAAATACTAAGATACAAAAAGTAAGGAGACAGACACCCAGCTAACTTGATCATATTTTATATGTGGATCCATTGTACAGTTTCTGGTTCAGTAAAATATGTTTAAAAAAGTTAAGGTCTGAAAAATATTGGGTCTCTTCTAGACAGTAAAACATGTTGATGGTGCTCTCAGGAAAAAAAGAAAATCAGCAGTTTACAAATGTCTGATGTGTCAAATAAATAAAGTGTTTCATGAACAGTGAAAAATAGCTCATAATTAAGACACCGATAGCTGCAAAAATGATGGCCATCAAAGAACGGAGTTTAGGAGATCTCTGAGTTAGATGGGATCCTAAAAAACAAGTTAAGAATAAAGCAACATACTCCATTAGAACCAGTAATCGGTTAATGATTAAAAAAAGCGTCTGTAATGAAGACCTCTTCTATGTAAGTTTGAATTCCCATCTGCCCGAGTGGATTTCTTACCCAGGCCGATTACAGCCACTCTACTGTACAACTGGCAACATTATAAGGCTTTATGAAGAAACTTACGAATTAACACAGTACTAAACGACACTGGAAATAACAGTATGTGCGGTAAAGACAAGTCAAATTAATAATAGGACTAGTAATGCCGCGTTTATAATCCACTGCCTGTTTTGAGATATTCTGGGACTTTGTGTACGGCTTTAGTCATTTCTTCCCTGCAAACTTTTCTAAAGTGGCCCCTACTCAAAGTGCCATAAGGGGGCGCCGCTACTCCATGAATTGGTACACTGCGACGCTACTGCGCGCTGGTAAATTACTGCGGTAAAAACTCTTGAGCCGCAAATGAAAGAAGCATTCCCAGAAAAACGATTTCCATTGCCGTTTATCAACAAGCACAATTTATTTATTTGCAGTTAAAGCATAATATACTAGTTGGTTTACAACAAATGTCACTATTTTCAGTAACAAGAAAACGGGGAAGGTTCTGCCGATCATATGTATTATCATATGTATTTCATTATGACGGACGTCTCTAATCGCATATTCCGCATGAGAAAACCACGGTCGAATGTGTTTTATTAAGTCTAATTAATCGTGTAATTGAAGTAGATTAAAAGACATCGCCTATAAATTCCTTATTTTTTTCCCGTTTAAAAAAGGTAGTTGGCGATAATGGAGCCCATGTTTTATTCTGATTTTAATAGTAAAAAGAAGTGGTCTTATTCGGTTAAAATTGCTAATAAACACGTTTCAAATGAACTTCCAACCTGGCTGTATCTCTTATCCATTGCTGTGCTTAGCAATTGCAGCGTTGTGCTTTTAAACCCGAACAGCAAAGTAGATGTTCTCTTATGTTTTTTATATTTAATTATTATTATTATATTTCTTCATTCATGTCCCAGTTGTGCGTCAGTCCGCGCGTCATTTTCCTTGCAGTTTAGACTGAACAGCTCAGTGCTCATATACAACCGACTGAATGTATGCGTTCGTGTAGTCGCCTTTCAATTAGAGTGCTTGCCTGCGCACAGGCTTACACACCTACGAGCCAATCTTAGCAAGTGCGTGGGTCCGCTGCGCTTGGCGCATGCACGTATGGACGAGAGGACAGGTGCATTCAGTCTTAACTGCACTTCTGAGAGCTCCAATGTATGTATGTAGAGTTCACAAACATGCAGCTGATACATGTGTTGATTACACATCTTTTGATGGCATTTGGTGTATGTGTGCAATCTCAAACTACATTGAAAACGAGGCCCAGGCGGATTAAAATCATACATCATATACAGTGTGTTGTGCTGCGAACCGTCATTTCCATTTCAGAGAGAGCTGTTGCTTTGCGACTCTTGGCAATCGGTTTAGGGTCTAGCTGCTGGAGTCCATTTCATGGGATCAGTAGTGCAATATAATTGATTGATTTGTGTACTTTGTGTGTGAAACTAGATTGTTGCGAGTTGAAGGAAAGATGAAGGTGATTTCCCGCTAAGAATATCACAGATTCAAAATATGTCAGAATATATGGTCAAGTAATTCATAAGACAAATTAAGTATAAGACTATTTTGGACAGAAGTCCTTTCTGTAAACATCACTGAATATATACGCTACATTGTTTCCGTGCATATTATCATATTAAGAAAGCGATATGGAAGGTACAATATTAGCCTATACCCTTAATGATGAAAGCAATGCTATCTATCCATCTGTTCATCTATCTATCTCTGTATGGCTATGATGTTATTTGGAGGTTCAGCTGACACACTCTCACAGAACGTTGATCGATCCTCTTTAAATCCTGAGCGCTGTGACCCCAGCAGTACAAAGTATAAGGGTACGCTGCCCCTGATCGAACACGCAATCTGTCTCAGCTCTCTCTCACTTCGGGGAGCGCCACTCTTTGAGCCCTCCCTGTCTCCGTTTCCTCCTACACTCTTACAGCAGATGAACAACTCGAACAGCATCATTTGTCCCTTGTAACGTTTTCTCTATTCAAACACCCCAACCCCCCTTCTTTCGAGTGTAGAGAGAGGGAAGGCGAGAGAGAGAGAGAGAGAGAGAGAGAGAGAGAGAGGAGAGGAGAGGAGGGAGAGAGAGAGAGGATCCTTGGCACAGAATCTAAACCTTTAAATCTATTCTGATATGACTACCGCCTGGCTGCTGAGGACCATTCTTGCCTAACCGAGCCTCTATCCAAAAGGATTATCTAATGGTTGTTTGTTTGTGTTGCTGACCACACTGTCGGGAGGGTGCTGGGAATAAGGATCGCTTGGAACAGAGCTGGATAAGGCACAGTGGGATTCAACATGATCTCCTTGTGGAGGTGGCATGGACCCGCTGCTATGCCTCGCTGGGGATTTTGTTGGCTTTTACTCGGGTTGTGGAGGTTCTCTGCCGCCTGCCCTTCTTCATGTACCTGCGGCAGCTCACGGATCACATGCACCGAGCAGGATCGAGGGATTATAGCATTCCCGGTATTAAGTTCAGCGGCTGAAATGGAAAATATTACTGACATGTAAGTATGAATAAATATTCTGTGTTCTGTAAAATACCTGCTATATTAAACTGAGGGGCGGGGATATATTGGGGTGCCTCGCTCATCTTTGTAAAGGGGAGATTACGCTACGTACTCCAATAGCGGCTTTAGTCGGTTGTGTTTAGGAATGGTTTATATGACAGGGCTGCGTTCTTTTAAATACATAATACATGATGGAATTTTGATCCAATATGGGGGAAAGACAGAAAAAAAGGCATTGCCATTAATTACAAAGACAAGTGGCAACTGTATCATGGCAGTTGCTTAGGCAGATGCTTTTAAAATAATCCGTAATATGAGAACTTGCACATGTCTAAAGCAGTGCATCAAAGTGCAGGTTAACTTAGATGGACCTCGGTCTTAAAAGCTCATGGATGATTTGATTTGCACTCGCTCGCCAGAGACTCCACAACTGATGTCATTAAACTGGGAGACTTTCTTACAGCAATTAGAAGGATGCAGTAAGATTTGAGGGAAAAAAACCCCTCATATTTAAGATTTTTAGATAGAACGGTAATTTCAAGGTGAATCACATCTACAGATGATAATAATTTCTGAACACGTGTTTGTATTTTGGAAATGTCAAGGACGGTGGCGAAAAGCGTATTGGTGCGTGCGTGCGTTGTGTAAACCGCAGGCAATTAATTAACCTATCGGTGTAGAAAAATGATTAGAAATTATTTCTAAAATAATGTATGTGTCCACCTGCGGATCCGCCCCCTTTTTCCGCCCACCTTGCGTAAGTGACCCTTGTGGCGGTACTGTTGCTGAAATGATTGTTTAAATCTAACCATTCTACCCAGCAAAAGTCATATTATTTTCCGTTGCAAAGCATAGACATTAAGTATAAAAATAACGCAGCGTCGTCGGAGTACTACCGAAGTCGACAAATGACGAGATACATTTAACATGAATTTCACCGATCATGAAATTATTAAAAACGCATTAGCTGAACAAGGCCTGAGGATTTCGAATAAGTTTGAAAATCTAATGCCTTCTGAAAGCATTTAGGTATTGTGCGTATTAAATATAAGATATTCTAGGTATACTAAATATTAATAAAAATCGACATTAGTTTTTATGAGAAGATTAAGAGTCACAAAATGAAGTAAATTTACATGAACATAATAATAATACTAATGGTATCTAATACTCATAATTTATTTTCTGCCATATATTATATATGACATATAATTTAATATTGCCCTTTCACAGAAAGAACTACTATAAGAACTGTGCAAAGGAAACAAAAAAAATATTTTAAATAGTAAAAGATAACAACATGGATTGAGGAGTAATTGTGGTAATTCCGTTATGCTGTAACATTGTGACAACATCAGCTTTAATATAATTCATGTAGCCATATACTGTAGAATATTTAGTGAGCAGCATACAAATTGATACATTTTGTCTAAGAATTTCATCCTAAGTTGTTATACTGATAAGTAAGGCTTTAGGCAAGAAAATACAAATAAATAAACTCCAGGTTTAGGATGAATTCCTTTAGAATTAAACTGGTTTAATTTATAACTCTAAAGCATGAAATAATTTTGCATTTAGTCTCAAAGATCGTTTTGCAGGCATAAAGACGCCCTTGGCCTAAAGAATTACATGTTGTTTCACTGGACTTTACATAGAAAAGAAAAATGGTTTTAAATCAGACACTTCAAGGTTTTTAAAAGACAGCCTTCCAGCCAACTCTTCCTGTGCTGAGTCATTTAATATGCATACAAATCCAGCCATTTTAACAAATATTATTATTGAATTTTAATATGTGGCTGCTAATACATTGAATGTAAGTTATTCAAATGTGATGTAATGTATTAACGTGCAACTGATCCTCAAAGTACCATTGTCAGTTATTTATTTTAAAGGTCCAGTCTTACGACGATGGACGTATTTGTTAAACATTTTTATTTATTTTTTTCTTTAGGTACAATATCATATTTTCAGCAAAGAGCAGAACATGGGCTGGTTGCCATAGTGAACAGAATAGGCCTTTTGAAATTTTACAGAATATCAGTCCTAATTGAAATAGAACATTTTAGAGTAATTCTATGTTAATAATTCAAGGAATTTGAAATAAATTGTAAATCTACACACAGTATGAAAGAAAAGCAAGCATAGATTTTAATATTTTGCATTGGCAATTTATTTTCTTTACAGAGTATAGTGCTGTTTCAGATCCCTTTAACACCCCAATTATATTTAAAATTATGGTTTTAGCTATAGAGAGTGATCCAATTGTCTATCTGTCCTCTTTTTGAATACATAATGTACTGATTGGTAATGTCTATGAAAACCAAGATTAAGAAATTCCCTGAATTATATTTAAATTATTGTGTTCAAAATCTGTATTGAAGCTAACAGTCATTTGCAAAACATGGGGCACTGTCTGCACTAATAATTTCTGGCAATGGGTTTTTAAACCCTTTAGATAAAATGCTTTTTGAATGCGTGGTTAGTCAGTGGAATTTATTACTGTGGACATTGGGGTTCTTTTGCACGCCTGACCCCCTGGAAGCTCTTTGACATTAGCACAGACTATGCCCCCATGATGTGGCCTCTTTTTACTTTGTGTTGCCCCTGCTGTGTACAATGGAAAGCTGGGGATAACTTATCTTTATGTCTGACAGGAAGATAGACCCCAGTTGATCATTTCTTCTAATAAATAACATCTCCCGTCTTCTGTTTTTTTCAATACTTTCTGAGATATTAAATGTATCCTAATAATTTTCTGTGCACACTTCTAGGTCTTGCACTAATGTAATAGTATGAAGCACTGATTAGCAAATGTATTGGTCTTTGAAGTACAATGTTGCTTCAAGCCATGTTTTGAGTCATTCATTGTGTGATAATTTCTATCAATTATACACCCATCTGTATTTTAAATTACTATTGCATAATATTAATTATAGAGTGGCATATTATTTAAACTTATTGTTGTATGCCTCTAATGCTAAAGCTAAATAGTAAGTGCCAAACTGTCCTTGCCATTACCACAACTGTGGAAGTTGTGTCTGCATGTTTTTCATTTATTGACCACCACTTCCACCACTAAAGGGCATCATCATAAACACATAACACCATGCAAGGGAAATATATATCAATATAATGGGCTTACATTACAGGGTATACTGTAGTTACTCTGGAGTATAGTCTAGTATGGCATCTATTATTCCAAATTACAAACTATTAATCTATCCAATTGTTCATTTTCAACCCCAAAAACAAATAAACAAACAAAAAAATACAGAATAAGGCTAGGGCCAAAAACTACCATGTGTATACAATTAAAAACTGCAATTCTGAATTTCATTTTGAGTTCAACTTTAACTTCATGGGTCTTAATACATTCTTAAAAATAATGGTTCTGTGATAGCATTTTTATTGGGTTGTGTGGTTTCTCCTAGACTCATTACTTGAAAAAGCACAGTTCTTTCTGGGAAGGGCTCTCGGTGTATGAAGTTGGTTATTTGTGCTTTGAAAAACTTCCTAATATACAGAAAAAGAAAAAAAAAGAAATATTTAATGTATGGTGAGCTACCTATTAGATTAAGAAAACCTAAAATTAGAGTGTGCTGCTGTACGTATGCAGCAAGAGACCTTTTAAAATCATGACGTATTGGTATTTCACAATTCCGTTACCATCTATTCATGGTTATTAACTGTATGGAGCCTGTTATGGATATAAATAAATAGAGGTTCTTTCCGGAACCTTCATGTAGTTGGTCTTTTGGGAACCAAACATAGTTCCCTTATGGCACTGCTCTTCAGAACCACTCTGGCACCTTTATTTTTTAACAGTGTACAAAAATGGTTTGTATGGTTTGAAAATCACCCTTCGGACTTAATTCTTGTCAGTATAAAATGAGTTCTGTTAACAAAAGGAGGTTACTAAAACAATCTCTTTAAACACACACAAAAAAAAAGCTTTTAATAAAAATGGACTGAAATGAAGCTGAATTCTAAATGTGTTCTTTTAAGTAGAACAGTGAACTTGAATTATTCATTTATTTAATGTATACTAAATTAGTGAATTAATACAAAATCAGAATTTCAAATTTGTTGGTAATGTTATACATTTAATTGCTGCAAAGGTATAATTAAAAAATAATGTGTTTCAAATAAAAAATTCTAATGTCTTATATAGATAGCATGTGCCTTTTTATAGGTTTATTCTGAAGATCTATTATGAAATAGCAAATATACAGGCAACTGTGCTCATTTTGATCAATGTACAAGTTATATAAGATACTACAGTATATAATTAGCCAATCAGTAACTTGCATTTCTGTAATGGAGACTTTGGGTGCTTTGACTATGGAGTTTGCAGGATGTCTCTGTGTTCAGAAAGGATTCCTCTGGCCACTCTTTCTTCCCATTGACTTACTAGAAGACTGGTGACTGTTGGTCTGGTGTGAGTTAGGGTGGGTTTTTATACAAGTAGTTATTGAGTTCTGCCAGGTCTGCTTCCTGGACAGTTTATGTCACCCAGCAGCCTCCTCTACAAGCAGGGGGAGATGACCCAAAATTGTAAAGTTGTATGGAGTGGGGAATCTAAATAGCCCTGTGCTTCTTCTTTATTTGAAACGCTAAATGTTCTTAACAGATTTCAAAATATACTACAAAACATTATTTATGCAGCAGCTTAATGAACTTTGAAGTTACTGATAGAAATAATATCTAAAAATAATTAGAGATTATTTTTAATAGCTTTTAAAATTTGAGTCTAAAAAGGAACTAATGCACAGAAATGCGCGTAGCATTAATCCTGTTTCTAAAGCATTGTGGCGTTTGTGTAGGGTGTAGGGCCTATAAGATGAAATGTAAAATTGCGCCAGCCCTCCCAGTCCAAATTTTTAAAACTGTTCTTACATCTGTTCAGTGCACATCCCTTTTTGTAAACGACAGTACTGTATTTCCAGTTAGTTTCTTTAACACCTTGCGCTATGAAACGACAAACCTTAACCAAAAGCTCTGAGATACCAAGAAAAAAAATAGTCAGGAAGAAGTTTAGACCCTCTCGCTATTTCGTTGTTCCGATGGAGATTGTAAAAGAATTGACGTGCAACATCCTCAGCTTTCCTGAAGTCTTCCGCGGTTCGCTGTTCACAGCTGTTGGCTCACACTTACAGTGGGAGCGCACGTTTATTTCACATTACTGTTTAGTTAACGCATTACTGGACTGGGACATATGAATAAGAGGAAAAGTGGCTTATATGATTAGAGTACAGATTTAGTCAGATCTCCGATTAACCTTTGTTTTATTGTTACTAAACAGATACATCGCAAATCAAAACAAGTTGCGAAACATCAGTGATATTGATATGGATGCATACATGAACCTCAGAAATCTGTAAGTATCAACATTTATAACGGTAACGATAAAGAAAATCACAGTGTATGTTTTTCTTGCTGTTAATGCATTCGCCTTCTTATTTATTTGTTTGTTTGTTTGTTTATTACAAAGAACTGTGGCAAATTCTGGACTGGAGTACGTGTCACGTTTTGCATTTCATAAAAACACGAAGCTGCAGTACATGTAAGTGATATTTAAAGTGATCAGTAATGCTTGTCAGTATTGTTCATGATCATATGTGGCGTTTGGGGAAAAACACCATTCAACATCAGGCATCCCCAACTGCAACACAACTGGCATTTAAATCTGTATGCACTTATTAAAATACAAACTCTTTATTAATAAATGTAAAAAAAAAATAATTTAAAAACCATTGGGCGCTTTAAACCAACATGATAAATTTCCAGTCATATTTATCTGGCATCTCAGAACAGACGTCTACAAATGTGTAATGTCTGTTACAGTGTTATTTTATTTTATTCTTTAACTTCAAACAGTGAAATTCTCTAGCAGTACCTTCAGCACTGATGTTGGCTATCGAAGATTTATCAAAATAAAGGCCATCTACTGGGTGCAGGCGAATGAACAGTCATTAAACTTATGGATTGCCTCAAAACGATAAATGGTATCATATCATTGATGTTAATCAATTTCTTTTTTCTTGCAGTAATCTAAAAAATAATAAACTTTCAACGTTATCCTGGAAGACATTTCGACATTTAAATCTGACTTACTTGTAAGTAGTCCAGTGTTTCTAATTATTTGCACATTTCTATTTAAGCAAATGGATGCATATTTAATGTTTTTCTTTATTAAACAAATAAAGTGCAATTACAATATTTTTTTTTTTTTTGCAACAATTGTAACATGCAGACTGCTTTGGCTGCTTAGGTCTGCTAAACTATGTTTTGTAGTAGTAACACTTGTTTAGATTTCCTTCTAATCTAATTATTAATTATTGATCTATGACAGCAAACCCCATTTTACAGTAGAATGATAGAATTGACATTTGCCTTAGTTATGTACTGTATTCTCATATAACAGTAAGATTAGTCATTAAAAAGAAAGCATTTTGGTTAAGTTAAAGACATTTACATGCAGCATTTTATGTTAGCATTAATTTGCTTGACAGATGATTTATTCAAATAATGTGTGTGTAAAATAAATATATAAACCTAATGTGACTCATATAATTTAAATATTGAAGAAAATTATTCAATCTTTTATTTTAGTGTAGTGGCAGGAAATCCATTTCGATGCTCATGTGATATTGAATGGCTGAAACTGTGGAAAGAGAGTGAAATTGCTGGTCTTGAGACTCAGGATTTGGTTTGCAAGGACAACAGTAACAAGAGGATACTACTTTATAATATGCGCATCCCAAAATGTGGTAAGTTCTTGAGATTCATTTTCAAAAGCAGTTTTATCATTTGCCTTTTTTACTGTGCTGTTTGAAACTTGTAGAATAAACATTAGACAGATCTAAAAAATTACTATGCTCTTTAAATGCCTATACTATTGCCTCAATTCCAAATAATAAGTACGACTGGCCTAAAATAGTTTTACTGGAAATGTGTATTACAAACTAATGAGCGTATTATTGACAGCAGTTGCTAAATTTGTATTCATTATTCAGCAAACACTCTTCAAACAATGTACACTACTATGAAAGTATATTAAAGTGAAACTAACGGATAAGCAATTTCTGCTGGATTTTTCTCATGCTGACATTTAATACGATGATAATTCTGTAGAGGAAAGTGGTCAGAGTTTCAGAATTTAGCACTCACTCACTGGAGGTGTTTACTAGCCTGCCATTTTTATCAACAAGCTTGCTCCCCAAAGTGTTTGTGGCCAGCAGGTTAAGTGTCTTTACATTAGCAACATGCTGGCAGCATCCCAATCTAGTGGATATGGCTTTTATGCAAGAGGTTTTTCCCAAGATAAATAATAATGATAGAGAGATAAAAAAAAATATATCTTGGTCAAGTAATTATGACTAGCATATTAAGTAATGGTGCCTTTTCTCAGAGGAAGTAGATATACTATAGCTGTTCAGAATTTAGACAGTGCTTAGTAATGATGTAGTTTTTGTATTGGAGATTTTTTTATTTAAAGGTTCAGTTTCATACATGTATTTTGTTTGGTAAGAATAAAATATAACGTGGTATTTAAATATAGTACTGTATAACACACCATTTTAAAAGTTAATTATTAGAATTAGAAATAATAGAACAATGATTTGCAATCTAAAACACTAACAAAATATAGTGTGTTTTATTAATATATATTAACATAGAAATCAACTGTGGGGAAAAGCATGTTGGTTGAACATGTAAGTAAAAATCCCACTGTATTCTGTACAATGGCAGGGCTGCAATTACTGCTACTACTCTGCATAACTGACTTTGAGGGCATTTGTAAGTGTTGGTAGTATTGAGTATTTTCAGGATCAACTGATTTGCAATTTGTTGAAATTACAAAGTAGTTACAAATTGGAGGAATGTAGAGAGTAAAAAAATGAACTCCTATACAATGAACTGGCAAACAATACATTCAAGTAGATACCATCCAGATACAATCTCATAGCCCATATCCCAAAAAAGTAAAAGTCACATGCTGTATGTAACAGATTTTACAATGTGTTTTTTCATTTCAGCCTGTGCATTAATTGCAGCATGATTTGATCTGATTTACTTATTCATAACACAAATACCTTGATTTGATTTGTTATCTGAATGTGCTTTGAGCTGTTCCACATTTCTCTTTATATTTCTCTCATTCGTGAATGTGAGAGTTCATAGGGGTTTTAAGAATTTAGCATTAAAATGTGTTGGAAATGTTCAGGTGGAGCTTTCACACTTGAGTACACAAGAGGAATGATTTCACCATATGAAGAGCTTAATCGTACACTTAATAGCTTGCATCTGAAAAAGTACAAAGTGTTGAAAGTACTGAATATTTTTAGTATCTATAAAACATCTGTGGTAATTCTAAATGAGAGTAATTTACTTTTAGAATATTGTGAAGTACATGTCTAAATGACAAAAAGAAAATAAAAGGATTGAGATGTAGTCTGTTGCTTGTATATCATCAGTTGGCCCGTATGTATATGTTCCATTTTAACTATGCTAGTCAAAATCAGTTCTGTTTAGTGACTGATCTGGGCTGCAGATGAGTGAAACAATATAAGCAGCTTATTGGCCTTTTGTCTGCTTAGGACAAGTGGTGCTTCACCTGTCACACGTAGGCTAAACAGTAAAATGTATTTGTGGTCAAAGAGGCTTCATTTGATCTGGTTGAAAACCTCAGCAAGTCAGCTATGTGAAAGACAGACAGATATGTCATCGGACCTGCATTTTTTTTTGGAAGCTGCTGATACTGATATATGAAAATGCTTGTCAGATCCAAAATTCAAAATGAATGGAAATGTGTTTAGTGTTACAGCTCCAAATTCACATTTCATTTGGCAGTTGTTGTGCAAACGCTTTGTTTGGTAAGACTTGCATATCTACAGTATATACATTTGTTTAGATATAGATAACCTAAAATGACTGCTTATCATAATTATGATTCTCAGTGCATGTTTGGTAGAAAGGTAACAGTTTATATGCCTTGTTTACTCCAACCTGAACTAACATATAGTTGTCTGCAAATGTATAAGAGAAACAGGAATAGGGAAGTAGTATAAGAAATAGTATAGTAGTATAGGAAAAACAGGGCCTAAAACAAAATGAAGGATTTCTGGTGGGGCAATAGACAGTTTGTATTCATACTTTTTGTTCTACTTTTTAGATATTTATTCAAGACTCTAAGAAGCAAAGTTTGGGAAGTGCTTCAACTATTTCTGGTCAATGACTAGTCAAATCTTTCAAAATAGAGAGAAAGTAGCATTGGCAAGTGTTTTCCTGCTAACAAACAGATGTACCATTAGTAATGGGGTGGGCAGTATATTAAAGTATGTTACATCCAAAGAGGTATCTGGAATTGGTTACTATGAATGTCTTTCATTGTGTATCCCTGTATTTTTTTACAAGCCAGATTTTAGAAACATGGAACATTTAGCTGAGTTCTGGCTTGTTTTGAGAAACTGTATCACTGAGCAGTCAGCTGTAGTGTTAACTAAATTACTAGCTGTGTGTGGTCTTTGGGACAAAAAACAACCCCTAGACTCGCTAGCAGTTTTAATATATTCGTGAACTTAGAGAGGCGTCCGCTAACTCTTAAGAATTACCTAGTGCAGAGGATGTGGACCTACCTGTGCTTGCTGCCCCACTGGCTTTCATAAGAAGACACTGGCAATACCATATCTTAGCCGTATCATTGGCATATGAGTCCTATTAATTTTTGTCTCGAGAAAATACCTCCAGATAGACAATGTTGTTAGTGAAAACTTCAAGCCTTGCCCTCCTTTGCTGAGGTGTTTCACTCTTATGTTCTTGAGCTGCAGCGTTTAGTACATTTCGACACTGTGTCTGTACCTCTGTGTCATTAGCAGGACGTTGCTGTTGCGATGGGGTGTTTTCTGCACCTAGAGCTTTCATAGTGAGAAGTGAGTTGCATGCAAGCGCCGAAAAAATTTAAAAGTGCATGCATTCTCCATCTAGTGGCTGTGGCTAAATGTGACCAGAGCGGACTGCTCCATACACACACAGACCTTTCGTTTATATATGTCTAACGGTGATAAAATACATCCAATTCATTTCTTGATCCCATTATTTTTATACAATAAAAATATGCCTACTTTATACACATTGTTATTTTCTAACCGACTTAATCCAGACCGGGGTTGCTGGGGCTGGAGCCTATCCCAGCTAACACAGGGCAAAGGATAAGAACAAACCCCGGATAGGGTGCCAGTCCATTGCAGGGTGAAAACACACACACCAAAGCCAGTTTAGTGTCGCCAATTCAATCAACCTGTATCTCTTGGGACAGTGGGAGGAAATCCATGAAAACATGGGAACAGCCTGCAGACTCCACACAGGGAGAACCCAGGGCGTGAACAACTGGCTACCACTCTGTTGCCGTGCTGCTCCACAACTTTATAGTGAGATATATAATTTTATTATGAAAGTTATATCATTTTAGAAAGACTCTTTACATCCGCAAATGTAACTTTAGTGTAAGAATTAAAACATTTTTTGAAATGTTCTGTAATATGCTATTTCCTTTTGTCAATATTTGTCAAGTGATCACAACATTATACCTTCCATAGTGCTTCATAATTGAAGAGTAAAATTATGCTTTTAAAGGCTGACTCTCACTAACATGCAGGAAATGTCTTCTTATATAATACGCTACTGTGGCTGTCCGTTTGTCTGTCCAAGATTTTAAATCACCTGTGGCTCGCAGGTTTGAACTATTGACCTGAAATTTGGTATGCATATACTAAGTGACATCTACTATCCGCTTTCAGGGTGATGATTGACCTCCAAGGTTATTCCTCTTTTTATTTTTATTTTATTTTATTATAGAATCAACTCTTGGCGTCGGTCAGTAAAGCGGCCATGCATCGCATGTGTATGGGCGCCGTTCTCATTCCCTACCATCTTCGGCGTCACTTCCCCTACCTCTTCATATCTTAAATCATTCTTGAGGCAGATTGAAGACTTAAGTGTCAGCTTAAGTGAAAAAGTAAGGAAAATGTACTAATTGCAAAATAAACACTGACTTAATCAGTTTTAATGCGAAAAGATGCCGACGAAAGAAGAGAAGTGGGCCACTAGGGTGGAGTAAAGAAGAGCTGGTCAGGAAGCAGCAGGTACATCAACCTCTTTGCAAACGAATGCTAACTGTACAGGAAAAGAGGATGAAAACTATGAATGCTCAAGTCAAGTGTATTCACTGCACATTATTGTACAGTGCGCCGTTACTGGCTTAGAGATATAATTTACCAAGTCTGACAATCTCTAAATGTGTGCAAGGGCATAGCCTATTCTGTGGGTTAGTACTTTCAGTGCTTCACTAACCTTTGTTCTTGAGCTTTCAAATGATATAAGGAAGAAAAGGAGCGGGGAGTTCAAGATACAATTTTCACAACAGCCAATTATCTGTTGCCCTTTCAGTTGTGCTAATACATAACTCATTGATGGCATGTGCGTACTTTTAAAAATACTTACTGATGTACACCACTGTAAATGCCTGGATTTATTAAAATAAACAGATGAGCAAGAACATGTAGTATTGCCAAAAAACTCACATTGTTCCTGGCATAGGATTATGGTAGTCTTGTTTTTTACTTCCCAACGACTAAACAAAGAAATGCCAAATACACGACAACTGAAAAATAGACATTGCGTCTCGGTTTTTTTGCTGATAAGCCCATGAAAGCAGTTGAAGCCAAACTGAAATTCCCCAGGTGTTTATAGTCTTACCTGTTTCTAAAGCGCATGTGCTGTGGGTCTACCTTCTATTCCCTGTACGAAACATGACTCCTGCCTCAACACCTCTACAGTTTACTTTCAGCCTTTGCTCACTCAAGCAATATTATGCCTATTGAATCTGGATTATGGAAACAGACATATCAAAAGTAATGCCTAATTTGGTCTGTTATGAATGTAAAGATATGTCTTAATTAGACATTTACAAGCACTACAGACAAGTGGTAATGCTGATTCATAAAATACACAATCTTTGTCATTTTAACAAATGTAAGGTGTAATAATTCTAACAATAATAATAATTAATTCATTTCAACAGGGAGTTGTGAAATGTATCTATTTCAGACCTAAAGCAAGCATAAATCATCAGATTAACTAGGATTTCAGTTAACTACACTAGCGTGCATCTGATGTATCATTTGTTGGAAACCAGCCACATAAATATTTAAGGTGTAACACTGAACTTATCTGGGTTAAGGTAATACAGTATTTACACATATTCTGCATATTAAAAGGTGTAAGATTTCTTATTTTTCTAAATTCAAAACATCAGATATTTCTAGCAACTGGCTTATAGTACTAGGGTGTTGTACCGTGTTAGCCATTATGGATGTAGTGAGAAGTCAAGCAAAATGACACCTTTTATTGGCTAACTAAAACCATTACAATATGCAAGCTTTCAAGGCAACTCAGGTCCTATCTTACATCTTGCCTGAAGAAGGGGCCTGAGTTGCCTCGAAAGCTTGAATATTGTAACCTTTCTAGTTAGCCAATAAAAGGTGTAATTTTGCTTGACTTCTCTTTACTGGTTTCAAATTTACAGAAGCATGATGGTGCAATTGTATGCCATAGATATTATGGCATGCCTTGAATATGATTGCCCTGAATGGGATATAGTGGACATAGAGAATGGATAGGGGTAGCACAATCGTGCAGTGGTTAGTACAGGTCAAGAAGACTGGTTTAAAATCCTTGTCTGCTCCCTGTCTGCACAGGTTTAGCCACTTTGGTAAACTGATAACAAAATAAAATGCTCCAGTTCGAGAGCAGTAGTATGTGTCAGTATGCTGTGCTGTGGATTGACTTCACAGCCACAGTTGATTCCTGTCTATTGTGCAAAGAAGCAGGGTAGGCTACAGATTCTTGTGACCCTACAAATGAATTAAATGGATTAGAGAACTGAACAGAAGTAGATACATAGTTTAGCTAACAAATTGTAAATTTATAAAAGTTGTGATAGTATTAAAGGGTCAGTAAATTGAACTATACCTGGCATAGTGACACTGGTCAGTGTTAGTGCCTTATGGACCTTATCACCCTTTATTGAAATGTATAGTTTATGCATAATCCACTATGTGGATTTCTCCTCTAGTTACCTTAGATAGATAGATAGATAGATAGATAGATAGATAGATAGATAGATAGATAGATAGATAGATACGAGGTGTGGCAGAAAAGTAATGAGACTGATTTTTTATTTACCAAAGTTTTTATTTTTTTCAAACATCAATGTTATCCTCTTCAAAGTAGTTCCTTGGGCAGCTACACACGATGGAGACGTTGTTCCCACTGTTGGTAGCAGCGCTGGAAGTCTTCAACCGGTATGGTCTTCAGCATGTCCGTTACACTCTTTTGGATGTTTTCTAAAGTCCCGAAATGACGTCCTTTGAGGACATTTTCAGTTTAGGAAAAGGAAAAGTCACACGGACTGAGGTCAGGTGAATAAGGGGCTGGGGAACCACAGGAATGCCTTTGAGGTCAAAAATTCTGTTATGGAGAGGGCAGTTTTCGGCACCATTTTGGCATGTGCAAATGTTCAGTCAAAATTTGATGAATGATAAATCTGTTCAAATTTAATTGTTCACTCAACATTCTTAATGTTAAACGACGGTCTGATCTCACAAGAGTGTTCATATGTTCGATGTTTTCATTGGTTTTCGAAGTTGAAGTCCTCCCTGAACGGTGTTCATCTTCAACGTGTTTTCTGGCTTCCAAAATGATTTGTGCCAGAGAAAAATTGAGCTCGGGATAAAGAATGTTCCCCATAGGCCTGTTTTAACTTTTCAAACGTCACACTTGCCGTTTAATGGCACAATGTTGCTCCAAATTCCGCTGTTCCATTTTGCGTGACGCACAACCAAAAACACAACTTCGCTAATAGCAGTCACAAAAATCACGTAGTTAACGGAAGGAGTTGAAACTCGCACTGAGCTATGGGAGGGTACTGATACACGTGCTTTATCAAGGACAACAGCGCAGCGTTGCCAGATTGCTTGCAGTGTTGCCAGTCTCATTACTTTTCTGCCACACCTGATAGATAGATAGATAGATAGATAGATAGATAGATAGATAGATAGATAGATAGATAGATAGATAGATACTTTATTAATCCCAAGGGGAAATTCACATAATCCAGAAGCAGTATACTGATACAAAAAACAATATTAAATTAAATAGTAATAAAAATGCATGTAAAAGCAGACAATAACTTTAAATAATGTTAGCATTTATACTTACCATATGCCAAAGACATTCATGTTTAGTTAACTGCAACAATGAACTGGTCCAATGTGCCTTGTTCAGTGTTGGTTGCTGTCTGAAATAGGCTACTGTGATAATATGCCTGCTAGGCATTACCTATTTAAAGGATAATGTCATTAAGAATAATGTAAAAATGACTTATACTGATTAAGTAATAGAAGCTACCTTTTCAAACTGTCAAAGTGCAGGGGTGAACTTCTACAGAGGTTTAAACTTTTGCTTCTGCAGAACCGTACTGTGTGACATTGGCGGCGGGGGTAGGTGTGCATCCAGAACAGGCCTTCTGGATATCGCGTGTACCCTGAGAAAAAGCTGAGCATTTCCATAACCACCTGCCCTAACAAAGTAAGAAGTGTGGAGCATTAATTTTAGGTATGCATGCATAAGGCATGAAAAGGGGATCCCAAGATAAAGTCCTGAGCTAGAATTACTAAGAAAAGTAACTTGGTTTCTGGAGAGCTATTGGCTTGTCCGATTAAAGCACATCAAGAGTGCGCTCACATGCAAGGCCGCCATGCTGTTTAATACAGGCTTTGCAGGAATTGAGAGTAGAATGTGCACGGAACACACCTGTGTCAGCCGCTTTTGGAGAAAGGGAGTAGAGCAACTCAGGAATGATTAGAAGTTACTGTACATACCCCAGTATAAAAGGCACAATAATGCTTCTAGGGGTCCTCTCTCGTGACTCAGTTGTGGGGAGAGTGAGTCTGGTATAGCAGTTCTTATCAGTATACCAAGCATAGTGGCATGTACCTTATTTTGTATAGATTTTTTTTTTATAGATATCTCCTAGTTAAAGTTTAGTTTTTGTTAAGGTATTTAAGTAATCTGGATTTGTGATGCACTTTTTGTCTTTGTGAATATTTTTGGGCCTCATTGAAAGGACTTTGTTTTGTGTGAGATCTTCCTGACTGCATTTATTAGAATAATTCTTTGCATTTTATAGCACTTTTCAAAGCGCTCAGCAATTTCAGGTTAAGAGCCTTGCTCAAGGGTCCAACAGAGCAGAGTCCCTATTGGCATTTACGGGATTAGAACTGGCAACCTTCCGATTGCCAGTGCAGATCCTTAGCCTCAGAGCTACCACTCCGCCGTAGGAAAGCTACCGCTTTTGTCTATATACATTTTTTGTCATTTTGGGACTGGCAATAATCACTGTAAACAATATTCAATATTTTTGATTGGGACATTGCTTTTGTGTTTTTGTGCACCTGTAAATAAAACCCACTATTGTTTTTGGAAATAACATCTTTTGGTGTCTGTGTCTCCATGTCTAAAGCCTTTCAAGTCTGATCCCGGTCAGTCCTAAACTACAAGATGCTCACTGTGTAGTTTGGTGCCATCATTCAGGTGTCACAGGTACAGCCCCTGCGATGCTGAAGTAGTTTAAGAGAAACCAAGAGTATTATTTTACATTATATTTATCCAGAAAAATATGCACCTCCTGTTCAAATATTTATAAATGGTGCACAAAAAAGTGCAATACAATGAAATGAAAGCATATTTGACAAGTTCATGTTTGCATTACCAAATATATACTCAAGGCAGTGATGCTTTAGATAGATAGATAGATAGATAGATAGATAGATAGATAGATAGATAGATAGATAGATAGATGAGACATTATTTGATAGATAGATAGATAGATAGATAGATAGATAGATAGATAGATAGATAGATAGATAGATAGATAGATAGATAGATAGATAGATAGATAGGGAAAACACTATATAATAGAATGATAAATAGTATTTTATTTGTCCCTTGGGGAAATTTAGCTTTTCATAGAAGCACAAGAAATATTTTAACTGAGGGCAGAAACAGCAACCCACCTTAAACACACATACAAAAAAAAAAGAAAAAACAATACATAACAGCAGTTGAATGAATCATAAGAAATGTAAGACATATGAAGATGTAGGTACTACTAGTTAAGCATCTTAGAAAAAGCAGAAGAGTCACATAATCACAAAGATGCTGAAAGACAGCAGAAGGCAAACGATAAAAAATGAAACATTTGCACTGAATTAATAAATATTAATAAATAAAGATTTTGCACATATGATGATTCTTTTTTTTTATTTTAGTGAGGAACTACATAAAATTGGATGGGTTAACCAGTTTTGCAAGGGAGAAATAATCAGTACAATTCAATGCTGGATTCTTTTCATATAGTTTATTTGTGTTATACCTGTAATTTCTCCTTGCATTGCTGAAGTGTTCTATTTTTGTTTTTTGCATTTTCAGCTTTCACAGGCTATGGTTGTTTCACAGAGTGCTTTACTTGAATGCTATTTGTTCCATGTGACTGATGCAAATGTTCAGTCATTCGAGGTTGTTGCATAGAAACAAATACAAAAGTAATATTTTATTCATGTACTTACCACACATGTAGTAAATCAAGTACACTGGTGCTCATTCCCAGAGTGCATGCCTGAACATTGTATAGACTCTCCCATGTATAGCGCATGAAGCCATCTCACTGAAAGGCTGTATTGAAGATTAATCAAATTAATCTGATTATCCAATTCCTTAACTTTATTATCCTGTACATGTTCAGATTTAAAATGCATGAATATTTTTTGTTACCACTACCAATGCTAATCCTAATCAGTAATGTTGCAAGAGTGGTTATTCCACAGAAGCAGTTCTGTTTACCATTGTTGACAAATGGTAACTGCCTTTGATACAGTTAATTACCAGATTCTCCTTACCACCCTTTCTGATCATGGCATCACTGAGACTATCCCCAGATGGTCTGAGTTCTACTTCTTAGGCAGATCCCATCATGTTTCCAGGCATGCACAGATGTCAAGGGTGCACCGGGCAAGCAAGGATCTGTGCCGGGCCCTCTCCTCTTCCCTTTATTTGCTTTTTCACTAGGCCCTATCATCTTGTTCAATGATTTCTCCTATCATTGCTATGCTGATGATATGCAGCTGGACCTATCTTATCCTCTGGAAGACCACACAGTGTGAGCTAAAATCTTTGAACATCTCACTGATATTGCAACCTGGATGAAGTAGCACCACCTCCAGCTCAACCTGGCAAAGGTGGGCCTTCTTGTTATCACAACTTGTCCATCAGTTCAGCACACCATCTGTGTTCAGTTTTTCTCATTATCGCTAATACCTGCCAAGTTTGTGTAACCTTCTGGTGGTAATTGATGGCCAGGTGTCATTCACTGATTATGTCGGTTATGATTTCTCAGTCTTGCAGATTCACTCTATATAACATCCGCAAGATCAGACCTTATCTGACAGAGTATGCCACCCAACTGCTAGTCTAGGCTTTGGTCTTGCTATGCCTAGACTATTGCAACTCTCTGCTAGCAGGAGTATCCACATGTGTCACCAGGCCACTGCTGATGATGAAAATGCAGTGGTACATGCGGTGCTCAACCAGCTGAGGTGAGCACATGTCACTTCTTTCTTCAAATCGCTATATTGGCTCCCTGAGGCAGCAAGTATTACATTAAAATCTTTTATGCTCACCTTATGAACTCCTGTGCTCCTTCTTGACTATTCAGGTTTGCTGATGAATGGCGTTTGGTGATGGCACATTTACGTGGCAACAAATCTCAATCCAGGCTCTTTTCATGTGTACATTCTAGCTGATGGAACACACTGCCTACCACCAGTCAAAATTCTGACTCCCTCATGTATTTAAGAAGTGATCTTATTTAGTGAATTTCTGTGTAACTGATATTACTGTAGCTCTAAGGTTTTTGTAACCTAGGAATTGTAACTTGTGATGATAGGTTTTGAACCTTGCCCTTTGACACTTGTTTCCAAACAATCCCCCATGCTGATGTTTATTCGATAAACATAATCAATAAATTTTATTGGATAAAACCATCTGCAAAGCAAATAAATGTGCTGTAAATATACTCTTTCGTGCTTATTATGTCTCATCAAAATTTTAATTATTCCTCTGCTTCCTAATGATGACATGGATGAGTCATTAATGGCCGTACTCAGCAGTGCCAAGTTTTATGCAGTATCCTTTTTTTAAACACCGTGGAAATGAAAACTATGCATTACAGAATAATGTTAGAACTTCAAACCGCAATTAGTGATCAACACTCTTCATTATGAAAATATTGTAAATACTGTAAAGTTACAGAACATTTTATTTTACTGATGAGTTAGTGTTGCACCATTCTGACTTAGAAAGTACAGAGAATAAAAAAGTAACCACAACACAACCAACAAGATATATTCTCCTGAATATACAATAATTACTACCATTTTAATTTCATAATTTTGGTGAAAATATGTGCTAATCTATTTGCTTTATTTTTAGTACCTGTAGGACTACCGTAAATGCTCTATAACCTTCCTATATTCTTCTTGTTTTCATATTTCTTCTTTGGAAGGTATTATTATTATTATTATTTGCTTTTTACTAAGTGGAAGTGGCTGGGGCTATACTCCCAGTCACCAGGCTCCTCATGGACCCTGTGATCATCAGAGGTGACTGTGTGCAGAGGGTGCAGACCTATAAATATCTGGGAGTGCAGCTGGATGACAAATTGGACTGGTCTGCCAATACTGATGCTCTATGCAAGAAAGGTCAGAGTAGACTATACTTTCTGAGAAGGTTGGCATCCTTCAACATCTGCAGTAAGATGCTGCAGATGTTCTACCAGACAGTTGTGGCGAGTGCCCTCTTCTATGCGGTGGTGTGCTGGGGTGGCAGCATAAAGATGAAAGACGCCTCACGCCTGGACAAACTTGTTAAGAAGGCAGGCTGTATTGTAGGAGTAAAGTCGGACAGTTTAACATCTGTGGCAGAGCGATGGGCATTAAGCAAACTCCTGTTAATCATGAATAATCCACTGCATCCACTGAACAGTGTCATCTCCAGGCAGAGGAGTAGCTTCAGTGACAGACTTTTGTCACTGTCTTGCTCCACTGACAGACTGAGGAGATCGTTCCTCCACCACACTATGCGACTCTTCAATTCCACCCGGGGGAGTAAATGCTAACATTACTCAAAGTAAAGTATCTATCTATCTATCTATCTATCTATCTATCTATCTATCTATCTATCTATCTATCTATCTATCTATCTATCTATCTATCTATCTATCTATCTGTCTATCTATCTATCTATCTATCTATCTATCTATCTATCTATCTATCTATCTATCTATCTATCTATCTATCTATCTATCTAATCTATCTAATCACTTAAACCAGGCATATTCCGTCTGTTGCTTGCCAGCACTTATGATGTAGCAGTCACATGTTTAGAGAGACGAGGAATAAAGGAGGAACACAGAATGGAATGTGGATGATTCAAGTGTACCTAATGCCTTTGTCATAACAACCGTTTCATTTTGTTTTCTAGTCTTCCTATTTTTCTAGTGTTTTTTTAATTCTTGTGTTTTGAATTTTGCTTATTTTCTTGTATTATGTTCTTTCATACTAATTTTTTCTTTTTGGTAATCCTATATATGGGCTTGTGTCTCATTTTTTATTCTGTTTTTTGTTTTTTGCTTTTTTAAATATTGCTGCTGTGCTTTACTAGACCTATGGACATATGACCTATTGCTTTGTTTCTTGAATACTCTTTTAAGTGAGGGGTTGTATAATAAACCATTCATTTTACTTATTCTTTATGCCTCTGTTCATTCAGCTTGTTCCAATCTGCTGAATTGTCAGCAGTGCATGACAGAGCATTGTCTTGCTTAGCCTCTTCACAACATCTGAGAAGACACACCTAGCGTAATGTACTAAGAGGGTGCAGTTGGATGGCCTGTGGCTATTAATATAGGTTTGCATGCTTTTGTCACTGCTTATACTGTACATGAGTCTATAGTGCCATTTTGTTTTTGTCATAATCTCTTGGCTACTTTTATCTTTACCTTTATAATGTTCTTAAGATTATTTTATTTGAATATTTTTCACTAATGTTTTGGTAACATCAGTGCTAAGCCATTTTGTGCTTAGCTTTGGATCACAGAAGCCACTTTTTGTGTGCTTCAGCATGGCTGTGGCCATATTGTCTTTATGCGCATTGTTGGTCACATGAGACAGGGGATGAAGGGCAAGGTGAATTGTGTTGTGTGATATTTCCCCACCTATATAAAATGATGGTTCCTTGCTTTCAGTGGCTAAGTTTTGGATGAAAATACAAACTCTTGTGGTGAAGAATTGTGATTATTCTAGTTAGGGATAAGCATCTTTTTTTATAGTATGGACTTGTCTTACTTCTTGACACATTATGGTTTTGTTGATGATGTTTTTGAACTTTGGGTACAACCAGCAGCTGCTACTCTGAGTCCTTTCATTTAATCCTTTTCTTGTTCTGTCATCTCCTGGTCTTCTACCTAATATTCTCCTTAAACTTTTAACAGAACTGTACCTTGGTTAAAACATTTTCTAAGCATGCAAGAGATGCTATGTGATGTTGTGGCAGCCATTGTATCTAAGAGAGCACTTCAGATCAGGAGGTTGTTTGAACTGAATAAATAATGATGATTCAATAAAGAAAAACATTTTCTAGAAAATGTACAAATTAAAATAAATGTGAGGTTTTGCCCTTTGCCTTTAAGACATATTTGCCACTAACTACAACTTTACAATAATGGATCAATAGAATTTGTTATGGTGAAATGTAAATGTTTACCTCATATAGTTTAGTGTAATCATATTTTGCAAATGGTTTCACAGCTCAAGCCAACACAAGGCAGGAACCAATCCCAGGCAGGGTGTCAATCCACCGCAGGACACACACAAACACACCCACACACCAAGCACACACTACGGCCAAGTTAGAATCGCTAATCCACCTAACTTGCATGTCTTTGGACCGTGGGAGGAAACCGGAGCTCCTGGAGGAAACCCACGCAGACACGGGGAGAACATTCAAACTCCACGCAGGGAGGACCCAGAAATGAACCCGGCTCTCCTAACTGCGAGGCAGCAGCGCTACCACTGTGCCACCATGCCACCCACAGCTCAAGGCACCAAGTGGAAATCAGGGCACCCAGTGTTTAATCCAGGGTTACTTAATTAGTATTTCATATTGATTTACGTAATCTTAGTAAGTTGTAGTCAATCATTATGCATGCCTGTGATCACCAGTCAGCATCTGTAGTGCTTCTCATCTCATAGCACACTGTGATTAAACTGCATGTTTTATTTTGTTGCTAGTTGTAGTTACTCTTGTGTTTCTTACAGTTTATAATAGGCGTGCTCTGATTTATCAGACAATGACTTGAATCAACCATTTGCCACCAAAAAAGACCAATTGGTGATCAGTAAAAGGCAGATCATAAAAAACGATATTTTTCAGTCCCTACTTTTCTATGCTTTACAGTAAGTTATTTGCAGTTCTCCTTTACACAAGGTATTCGGTAGTTGAGCCAGTGAGCGAGAGGTGATTGGAATATTAGACTTTATGTTAAAGAAAATGGAGTACTAAACTAAAAAAAAGAAATGGGAGAAGTTGTCCTGTGCAATTAGACAAACGGCAAGAAAAGCTACTTCAAGGAATTCAGACCTTTTATTTTGTCCTTTGAATTAAAACGGACACCTCTTGAGTTTGGACAGTGCGCTTGTTTAAAATGCAGCAGTTTCCACTTTTATTTGGATAAAGACAAATTTGGAATTGCTGCTTAGTAAACAATAGGCTTTTTAAAAGATTTGAGTGATGTTTATTATTTGTTGCTGTGTGTCATACAGTATAAGATTTGGTAAGAAACAAGTACTACAAAATTAAAATGGTAATCCATATTTTATAATTACACCTCAAGAATTATGAATGTCTAACTGATACACTGAAGAAAATACAACACACCTATATAAATATAGTAAATGTATATTTTAACAGGAAAAAGCTATAGTGCAATTAATGATTTAAAATGATTAAAGCCTATGAGTGCATGCATATTTATATTTAAGCAGTGTTTAATTGCCAACATCAATTAATTGATTGTGTGAGAATATATTTTTTTTGTTGTTGTTAGAGAAATGGTGAAAACTGCCGCCCAGTATGTATTTTAAGAAATTTTTGTTAATTTTTAAATTTTATGGTCACTGAACCATAAGACTACAGAATTACATTTTGTTAACAAAAATGAACACCTGTGTTCTATAGTTTAATTATAAAAGTACACTTTAATATAGAACATAAGGCTTTTACTTGTCTGGCTATGCAGAAGATTAGTGTATACATTTTTTAAAGGGGTAAAGGAAAAAAAAAAAAACAGAATCTGCCGATCAAGAAACATAAAATTAGTGATCGGTATCGACCTTAAAAAACCTGTTTGGAGAATCCCTCGTTTATAACTAATGAGTGCTGAACTGGAAGTTCAATATTTACAATGTTAATGAAAGAAAAGAAGAAAAGAAACTGTTTTGGATCACACAAACAGAAGTGAGGCTTATCTGGCTAATACCTGGAAATATGAATGAAGCCACTGGCGCTGTCAGACAACATGCCAATTGGTTGTCAAAATGAGGGAAACTTGCAATTCACAGCAAATTTGAAACAGTGCTGAAAAGTCATAAAATATTTTGTAATCCACCATTTCCTAACCACGTAGCCAAAAGAGATTCAGCAACTACAGTTGTTAAGTGTACCAAACTTCTGAGTTGACTTTGGCCTAAGATGGATACACATTTAAGTGCTCAGGCCACATTTATACTGTGCTTTGTTAACATCACTGATGTTGGATTGGATTTCTTCATCAATTCTGACTCAGGCATCAAGACTTGTTATCGTAAACTTATAGAATGTTAATTTGGGTTTAATCACACTAATTCCAAATAAACTGAATCAATAGAGAAAGGGATTATTTTGTGACTGAAGTGACTCAGTTTAGGTTTACAGGAGAATGCTGCATCATCTAACCATTTGAAGATTAGTCAACCAAAATTAACCCTTAGACACATTCCATTTGTGTCTCTTTGTTCTTTTTGAAGTACTGATTTAATACATTGATATTTTATCTAACCCATTTACTGTTCTCATAACTTTAAATTCTTCTTTTATGTGTCCCAAGTCCCATATGCACAAATAGCTCCAAAACACTTTCAAAGAATAGCCCTCTAGGGGGGAAACAATGTCAAATCCTGACAAAAGGTTTATTTTACAAAGGCTACGCAAGCAGAAAGTTCTTAAGAGCACAAGGAGATGCCTGAAGAGGCAAGATAATCAAGCAAATAAAGTCCCAAAACACAATCCAAAAATCACTGTTGAAAACAGAGCAGAGATTCAAAAATCCAAAAGCAATAACAAGGCATAGGGCGGCTCGGTGGCGCAGTGGTAGTGCTGCTGCCTCACAGTTAGGAGACCCAGGTTCGCTTTCTGGGTCCTCCCTGCGTGGTGTTTGCATGTTCTCCCCATGTCTGCGTGGGTTTCCTCCCACAGTTCAAAGACATGCAGGTTAGGTGCATTGGCGATCCTAAATTGTCCCTGGTGTGCGCCCTGCGGTGGGCTGGCACCCTGCCAGGGGTTTGTTCCTGCTTTGTGTTGGCTGGGATTGGCTCCAGCAGACCCCTGTGACCCTGTCTTAGGATATAGTGGGTTGGATAATGACTGACTGACTAACAAGAAATAGATACTCATTATACTCTCCACTCCCTAGAACAATCAAAATGGCCTATGGAAGGCCATTGCATAAATAGGGTGGAGGGCTATTCCTGGTGCTGATTGGCTGGTGGCCCTACCTCTTGGTGAACTGCCCACAAAACTCAAGGGACATAACCTAGGACATTACTACTTATAAATAAACACAAGAAAAATGTACTTAATAAATAAAAGAAACATTGATACAAATAAATGACATAAAATTAGGCACAATAAACCCGCAACATGAGTTTGAACCAGCAAGGAGGGTACATGCTGGCTAAAACATGACATCCTGTTAACTGTAGGTCAGCTTTTGATGAGACAAGAACAGCATTTTCGACAGCACATCACTTCATAAGCCATTTAAGTGTTGATGTCACTTTATGTTTCTTTGCAATTTTGAATGCACTTTGTTTCAATAACTGCATCTGCTTCTTCTTCAATACAGTAGCAATGGTTCCCAATATTGTCACAATCCAATAAACAATGCTAAAAGATCTCCATATAGTCAAACATTAGTTTTAAAAGCATGCATTAGTAGTAAGACAGCATGTTAGGGAGAACAATGAAGGCCTTAACAAAAAAGGCTTCACATGCATCTTCTTCATATGCTGCCTCATCTGGAAATGCAATGACCTATTAATAACATATTAATAGACCTGGTTGTGCACCATTATTTGTTGCAGCTTGATACTTGGTGAGGAATGAAGTCCATGCTGACAGTGAACCTGCCGTTGTTATAATGGTCTCAAAACTGCTGATGACAATCATCTGGCATTAATTTTGCTGGGGGGTGGTCTGTTGCAGTCCACTAATTTATTTAACACTGATGCTAGCCTAATTAATGTAAACCTAACAATCCTAAATGCCCTCAGCTTTTTGCAGAAGATTTAAATTTTAATAGATCTAGCATTGCTTTAATTTTTGCAAGTTGTTCATATGTTATAAAGGAAAAGTGTCCATGAAATGTTAGCAAGACAATAACCTCAAGCATAAAGCCAAAGTTACACAGGAGACCAGATTTCAATCCAATTGAGAATTTGTGGCTGGACTTTAAAAAGGCTGTTCTTCATTCACAATCCCCAGTTTCTCAAAGAAGAATGGGGAAAAAAAATAGTAAAATCCTTATGTGCAAAGCACGTAGAGATCTGAACACACATGCTCAAAGTGTCATAGCTGCAAAAGATACATCCACTAAATGATGACTTGGGCGATTTTTGTTTTGCATTCGTTATTAATTTAGATCACTATACAGAGGGCGGTTTGACTTTACAATTAGAAAGTCTTTTTCCTGTTGATCAGTGTCAGTAAAGCCAAATTAAATCCACTGTAATTCAGTGTTGTATAACAATAAGTTGCGAAAATGTCCAAAGTGATAAATACCTTTTATGTACTATTTCAGTCTAGATCAGGCAGCCAGTGAGATGTAGAAATTTAGCTGTTTGGTGTATAAGAAAGGACACATTGATTGACGTAGCACAGAGCTGTCAAATAACTGATATTCTACAAAACATCTTAAGTTAAATTCAGTACATGCAGTGATCTGTATTAATCTAGTAGCTAGCACACTGCAGTTTTTAAATTTATTACATTATAGTCAACAATACCACCTTACATCTTATTTTTTCAGTCAGATGAATGTATCGAGATCAATAGTTTTCAAGTGAAGACATAAGGGAAGAACACATTAAAATACGTACAGTAACTCAGAGAAGGCAAGTCCATTCTGGTACAATTTGCCTCGTCTTGAATATAAGCAAAAGAAACATTGAGTCTGTTCAAATGTGTGAATGTGTGAAAAGTAGAACATTTAAAGGTCAGTAAATATAAATGCCCTAGGGCTTTCAAATCAAAGGAATGAAGCATTTGCTAATAGAATAAAACACTGAAACCAGTGTGCATTTTATGAGACATAATCTTCCTTTTTCATCACATAAATTTTAATGCCTTTTTTGTGAGTACTTCCATTCTACTGAACTTTACACCATGTATAGCATTACACTTTATGTATAAGTAGTGTGCCAGTGAAGGATTTTATTTTTCTGTGCTTTGCTTACAATAAATTATGCTTTTGCTTGTTGAGCTACTCCCATAATGAATAATTAATAATTCATAATAAACAAATGATAAATAACTTGTAAGTGGTTGTAGATAGGGACTGTATTTGTAACACACTGTTATAAAGAGTTAAAGAAAAATATTAGGATTTCTGTGTGTTTTGGTCTGCTATAAACTCAAATGTGTAATTATCTCAAGTTGAAAACTAGCATAATGCTTTACAAATTAATTCAGAAGGTGTAGGCTGTAAATTAAAAAATGAAAAAAGTAAACACAAGTGAGCTTGAGTCAACCCAGTGTCTGTCTGTCGATCTGTCTATCCAGCACAACATCTCTGACATCAATTTTCCTCTGGATGGAGAAAAGTATGCTGTAGAAATTGAAGAAGTTTCCAAAGGGCGGTTCTCATTACCAAAACTTTTTATTGTATTTACATTTTAATAGAATTTCAATTGAAAGTTCCCATTTAATAGTGTCAGGTGTGGCAACCAGTTTAACATGTTTCTGCAGCTTTTCTTGCATTTTGCTTTTCTTTGTTTTTCCATATTATTTTTGTCTGGCTGGTGACCTTACATTGACTTCTACAATTCAGTGTGGCTGGACTGCTGTGACATAAAGGAAGAATGGCTACTAATGAAGCATGAGAATCATGAATGAAGTAACATTAGTACAGATTTATGTTATAAGATTTGTGGATAGAATAAATGGTCTGAAATGAAAGTAATGACCAGAAACATCAGATATAAAATGTTTTTAAATATTTTGTTGGTACAAAGTGTTTTTGGTGGTTATGCCCTCTGTGCTTGTTTGCACGAGTGGGATCTACTCCATTTGGACTAGATCCCGACCTTATGCCCAGTGCTACCAGGATAGGTCTCAATTCCTTGGACCCTTACATGGATTAGGCAGGATTGATAGTTTTAAGTTTCTACAATGCATGTTGTGTGTCTGTAAAAACTGCAATAACTTTCCAAGAAGAAAGAGACAGAGAAAGTCATATTACAGATTGTATTTGAGTTGGATCCAAGCAGAATGCACTCATTTTGAAGTGTTGGTTGTTATGATTCTGTCACACAAAAATTTAAAAAAATACCACAAGCCAAACTAGCACATCACTTGAATCCCCCAAAAGGCCTTAACACTGACAACCAAGCCCAAAACTCAAAAGGCAGACTTTCGGCCTACACAGGCCCAAAAATGGAGTGCAGGCTTTTAAATAACCAAATTTCCATAAAAATAAAGACACTAAAATCTCAGGTCAAATTACAAACCAAGTTTCCTTAGTTATTAAATATTTATTATGGAAGATTTTAAAAACATTGACAAAAAGAGAAGATTGGAGGAAAACTAGGAATAGAAACAAAGAATAAATTTAGAGCCAAAATAAGTTTGGTTAAAAGCCAGTCCTAAAAGTGAACAAATCCAAAAAATCAAAAACAGTACCTTAAATAAGAGCAGGTGTCAAAACTAGACTGCAAAAAACTATAGAACGCACAAGCCACAAGATAGATGAACAACATTAATGCTGAAGAAGTTAAACTATTGACGTCTTCTTCTAAAATTGCAGTGGGGGTGGTTCCCCAGCTACAAAATTAGGTTATCCTACCTCATTAGGCTTGACAATGGAGATACAAAAAAATATAATTTAAAGGACAAGGCACCAAAAGATCATCATTCATAAACTAAAAATCATCAATAAATAAGATACTATTAATTGAAACATACAACAAAAAAATACCAAAATAGAATAAAAAATATTTATCAAAATGATACCTAAACAAATCAAAAAAATTAAATAAACAGAAACAGACAGCCAGGAATAAAATACCTGAGTGAACCATGAAATTGGTAAGACCACTTCACAGAACTTTTGTCACTTATACTTTGTGAACATATAACCTAACATTACAGACATTGGCACATACCCTTTAACAGATCGCAGAGATCTACATACTCTCGCTGATAAATACAATAACTATGAGATATTAAACAATTAAAATTGTTAATAACTGTACACAACAAGGCAATACTAACTTCCACAAAATATCTAGTCAAGTATTACAATGAAACTCCCTAAACTGGTCGTATTAAAGCACACCAACTTAAATGACACAGGTGATTGTAAGATCCTATAACTCTCCTCATGTTGCACTCACTCAGCAGCCTGCAGAATCCTCTGTAGGGAGCTTATGGATTTGACCCTGACTAACAGCGTGTTTTTTGTACTAAAGAGAATATTAGATTGCAGGTTTCAGATGACCCGTGTACCCTATGATAGTCTGGTGGTGCCGGAGGTTGTTTCCTGACTTTTACCTAATGCTGTTAGTATTGTGAACAGTTATAGTTATTTTATTTTTGTGTTTAATTAATACATTCTAACAATTATTTATTTTTACTCACTCTCATGCAACAGCACTGTGCAGAAAAAGCAATCAAACTGGCCTTTAGTTCAGTGTGTTTTTCCTTTTCCTTAGTGTTCATTGTGTAACTGGTTTATGTAGCAATCCTCACAGATTGTTTTCATCATGTGTTAGTATATCAATAATATTATAACATGTTATCAAAATCCATACATATTAAGGAGAATGTGCACACAAAAAACTGAAAAAAAACACCTCCTAACTAAAGTGGAGCAAATAACTTGGAATATAGGTGAAACACTGATACAGTGAAACAGTATGCATGTAATAAAATATAATTTAAAATGCAGTACAATTTTCAACAGAAGGTTAAAAAAACAAATAATATAGGTTCTTTGAGTTTTAGACCCATACTGGTGTGAGGAAGTCTTTCAATCTTTGGTTGGGATATTTGCTGTAAGCAGCTCAGCTGATCAAAATATATTGTGAATGTTTTCGCAAGTGAGTCAAATGAGCATTGCCTGTGTGAACGTTAGTTATCACTAATTAAGCACATTCCTAATTGTGATGTTGATGATGGATTACAATGGATTGTACTGGACTATAAGACTGTTCATTCAACCCAATATTAAGCAGCACAGATACAAAAACCCAGGGTAAAGCAGGAAAATGGTGAGATCAAAGCCAAAATCTTTCTCACATATTCTCTTGTCACATATTAACAGGTATCATGGTTTGATGAAGGTATCATGGTTTCTTTGCAGTTGTTTTTTTTTTTGTTGTTTTCAGTTAATTACTAATTATATTATATTTTAGTTTATATAATGGATGTCTTTTGTGAAAACCTTTGTAGGTGTTTTGCAGCCTAGGTGTTTTATGTATTGATTTAATTTTCTTTGGATTTCAGATTTAATTTGGGTCACCTCTTGGAGGAAACAGTTTGCATTTTTGCATTTTCTGATTCTTTTTCTAAATTAACTTTATTTAAAAGATAATTGTTTTTATTTTTTGGACCAGTGGTTTTTGAAATGTATGTGCTTTGCCTTTTGAGGTTGCAGGACCAGACCTGCTTTAAGTTTGAGGACCAGACCTGCTTTGTGTTTTGAAACCTCCTGGGAGTTTTTTGCTTAGTTTTAAATTCAAAGTTTTGTTTAAATCTACAGTATATTAAAATAACAAGAGTTCACAATCACAAAAAAATTCTGTAATTCCAGTCTTTATTATCAATTTCTTAAAGTTTGGGTACTTGCATAATACAAGCAGCTACTGTGTCTTATATATTGTATCATAGCCATAATGCTGTACTGTATAACCAAAACAATAAAAATATTGTTAATAGATACCACACAAAAATGGTTTTAATGAATGGCTAACATGATGGTTTTAATGAATGGTAATACAAGTAATGCAGTTTTGGGTGGTAAACTTTTTATATCCTGCAAGTGACACATACAGATATGTTCAAGGATCAGCAGAGAAGATCATTTGCAATCTTAGAAAGGAGAACCACCTGCTTTGCGCTCATATCTGCATATGTGGTAGCACCTAAGCCCAACTCTTTGAAATGTTCCTCAAAAATTAATAATTTATTTTAGACAGGAATGTTACCCATGATCTAACACTCCTGTCAGTGGAACTAAGCTGGAGAATCAGTTAGTCAGGGGAAGTGCCTGGGAATTAAGCAAATGTCCAGCAGTTGCCAACTGGAGTGAGAGCTGTAGAGAATACACTGCAACTAGTTTCTTACAAACCATGTCAAATGTAGAAATTGTTAACTAGTTAACATGGCCAAAATGTTTTAAAACAGGTATTAAAACAGCTGAATAATTAAAAAAAAAACATATTCTCAAACCTGCTTAATATATTTACACTACAGAGTGTATACAGCAACATTGGGCACATCTCGGGAAACAACAAATTATAACATACTTTAAGTGAACATACAGCTGTACATTTTTTAAACTGTTGTCAAATTGTAAATATATTAATCAAAAAGTATTTCAAACAGTTAGGACCTTGTTTTTGCATTTTGGCTTTTTTAATTTTTTTGAAATTTACAATTTGTCTTCTTCACAAGCTTTTTAAAAATATTCTTGGCTTTAGAATTGTGTATTTAGAGTTTTCAGGTGTTCAGTAATGGATCGTAGGAGAGTCCTATTTAAGAATCCTGCTCCTTAATACTGTGGCATTAGCTCACATAGTAGTGTTCTTTGGCCTCATTTAGGCTTTACCATTTTTGTCTGGTTTCTTGTTTTTGACAAATTTTGCTTTTGGATTTTCTTGTTTTGACCTTTAATCTTGTTATGAGACATTGCATTTTGATTTGTGGATTTTTGGAGATCTTTTGATTAGTCTTTTTTGGAATTTTCTTTTGTAATCAGATTTTCAGAGCTTTGCTACTGTTTTTGTTTCGATTTATTGTTTTGTATGTTGTATTTTTGCTATTTCTTGTTAAAATAGTAAATTAAATGTTTAAAGTTTTGTTTCGGACAAAGCCTTTTTAATGGTTTTAAACTTTCTTATTTTGGAGATTATCGTAACACGGCCATCCATAAATATTTCACTTTCTGATTAATATTTTCACTTTTGAATCACTTTGTCTCATGCAGGATCATAGGGAAAATATTTTTAACTGGAATGTATTTCATTTCATTCATCCATCCATTTTGTAAATAAGCTCAGTATACTATGTTTTACACTATGGCCAAGAGTATATTATTCATTCAGTAAAATTGTAGAGTTGTGGCTGTATATTCATAGGAGGGTTCTTAAGTGCTTGTGCTCTGATCCGTTCATGCCACAGTAAACTGACAAAAAGCCATGGATCCCCTTTTAATTGCCTGCATTATTTTAGGGATCCAATAGCTTTATATAAAAGCATACCCATGTGTGTTTTTTCCACATTAATGTCTCCAAAACATTGATTTTTCGTTCCTTACCAAATCTTCTAAACACAGAGCAGTTAGTCTAGTAACTAAAGTGTTACCAAAGTTCTAGTGTTCACCAAATCCTGGATATTCACTTATATTACATTTTTACATGTGCTTTAATAGTTTTAAAGCTGTTCAAATCACTGTATTGCCAAAAGTATTGGAACCCCCCCTCCAAATCATTGAATTCGTTCCAATCACTTCCATGGCCACAGGTGTATAAAGTCAAGCACCTAGGCATGCAGACTGCTTCTACAAACATTTGTGAAAGAATGGGTCGCTCTCAGGAGCTCAGTGAATTCATCATGATAGGATGCCACCTATGCAATAAGTCCTTTCGTGAAATTTCCTCGCTAGTAAATATTCCATAGTCAACTGTTAGTGGTATTATAACAAAGTGGAAGCAATTGGGAACAAAGCAACTCAGCCACAAAGTGGTAGGCCACATAAAATCACAGAGCGGGGACAGTGAATGCTGAAGTGCACAGTGTGGAGAAGTCACCAACTTTCTGCAGAGTCAATAGCTACAGACTTCCAAACTTTGTGTGCCCTCCAGATTAGCTCAAGAACAGTGCGTAGAGAGCTTCATGGAATGGGTTTCTATGGCTGAGCAGCTGCATCCAAGCCTTACATCACCAAGTACAATGCAAAGCGTCAGACGCAGTGTTGGAAAGCACACCGCCTCTGGACTCTAGAGTAGCGGAGATGTGTCCTTTGGAGTGATGAATTATGCTTCTCTGTCTGGAAATCCGATGGACAAGTCTGGGTTTGGTGGTTGACAGTAAACTGCATTGTGCCAAATGTAAAGTTTGGTTGAAGGAGGATTATGGTGTGGGGTTGTTTTTAAGGGGTTTCACTTGGCCCCTTAGTTCCAGTGAAAGGAACTCTTAAAGCTTCAGCATACAAAACCATTTTGGACAATTTCATGCTCCCAACTTTGAGGAAACAATTTGGGAATGGCCTCTTCCTGTTCCAACATGACTGTGCCCCAGTGCACAAAGCAAGGTCTATAAAGAAATGGATGAGTGAATTTGGTGCAGAGCAACTTGACTGGCCTGCACAGAGCCCTGACTTCAACCTGGTAGAACACCTTTGGGATGAATTAGAGCGGAGACTGCGAGTCAAGCCTTCTCGTCCAACCTCAGTGCCTGACCTAGCAAATGCTCTCCTGGAAGAATGGTCAAAAATTCCCATAAACACACTCCTAAACCTTGTGGAAAGCCTTCCCAGAAGAGTTGAAGCTGGGTGGACCAGGTCCATATTAAAGCCTATGTATGGGATGGCATTAAAGTTCATGTGTGTTTAAAGGTGGGCGTTCCAATACTTTTGGCAATATAGTATATATCAAAAAACATTTCCTGAACAATGACACATTTTGCTTCTTAAATTTCCCATTGTTACTATAGTGCCTGAGAGAAAAAAAAGGTAATTTGTAATTATTTTAATTGTCCATCAAAACTCCGGATGCAGTGTGTTTTGCATTTTAAATGTATTTAGGCCATTTTGTTAAACATTTCTTAAAAGCACTGTATTAGGCATACGCATTTCACAAGAAACATAAACTGCTCTGTGTTTTTTCTATTGGGCTTTAAAAACAAGACAAAAAAAAACTATAATAAAAAAATGATTCTAAATGAATCTAAATGGTTCTAATGATTACTTTTTTCTTCTGTGAAAATGTTGTGGAAACAGAATAATACATTTCAGAAAATATTTCAAAAGGCTGCATGGTAGCTGAGTGAGGACGTTTATAGTGATCAAACACAGAGGTCTCTGAAATTGTAACAGTCAAAAAATTACTATTCAAAAAATCCTGGAATACATAGCTTTTACTTCATTAACTCTGCTCTTCTCCCGAGTCCTAAAGATTTGCAACTCAGATTGTAATGTTTCTTTGGCTGCAGGGACGTGAAGCTGGAACTTCTTCTGTTGGCTTATGGTGCACATACAATACTGAGCCTTCAGTACTGGGTCTCTAAAGCAGTTTATCAATTGCCCTTTACCTAAATCAAGCAACACTATCCTTCTTCCCTAAGTCAGAGACTTTCAGCTGTACCTCAAATGTTAGCCCAGTCCTTCTTGAACTTACCCTTAAGTACACATCTCCAGAACCTCTGTAATGCCTCAGGTTGTCCTGGAATTCCTATGACCTCTTCCCAGCCGTCAGTGGCTTGTCTCTTTACTCAAAAAGAATTAGGAAAAAGAGAAGTTATAGAGAACTGGCAATAGGTCACAAGACCACCTGGACAACTGTTAGTCCACTTGCCTGCTAGAATCATGTATCCTCTGTCTCCTTCACCATTTATTATTTCTATCATTGTTGTTCATGCCTATTAAATTTATGGAACACCTTTTATTATAAGGTCTACTACAATATGCCACTGAACACTGGCTTGTATAGCTGCTCTTTTCTCATCATTATATGTCAGTGCCAATACCAGAAATCTGTTCATTACTGGACTTTCTTCTACATTGTGGTGGTAATATGTATGGAACCTAGTAAAAGGTATATTAATATATTAATTTGGTATGTTATAAATTGTATTAGTTTCCATACTCTACTACACATGTACTGTTAATTATTCACCTTTTTGTTTATATTTTCTTTGTTTCCCTTTCTGACAGTCCTGCCCACAGCTCTGATAAGTCCTTCCAGTGTAGTCTTACTTGAAGGGAGCGATATCACGCTGGAATGTAACACTTCTGGTTCTCCATCACTGGAAGTTAATTGGTATCTTGATAACTTTGCTACAGTCTATCAGGTAATTAATTCATTTGTTCAATAAAATTCTAAAAATACATATATGTGCATAATGTTCTGTTCCATTAAATATTTTTTATCTTTCGTAGGCTGACACTTTAGTGCAACCAGCATCTCTGAAGCTAACTAACATTTCTTACACTGATAATGGGAGAAGGGTATTTTGCAGTGCAGAAAATGTAGTGGGAGAAAGCGAATCTTCTGTTCTACTGGTTGTACATTGTAAGTGAAAGTGATACATTTCAAATATTCAAAATGCTTTTTTTAATCAAATAGGCAACGGTGGTAACATGGTAGCAGAGAGGGTTAGTGTTGCTGCTTCACAGATTCAGCGTCCTGGGTCTGTTTTCCTGGCATTCAAATGTATTCTGTGTGGAATTTTTCCTCCTGGTTCACTGATTTTCCTCCTGCATGACCAAATAACTGCTGGTTAGGTTAACTGGAAATAATAAATTGGCTGTGTGTGAGTGTGCTGTTGGCATAGACTGAAGCCCCTGACCATGACCCTGAATTGGATTGAGCATGTTTGAGAAAGGTATGGGTTGGTAAATAGGTATCACTGATACATGAGGGTGTTATCTAATAAATCATCAGTTGTCATAAGGAGTGAATTTTTTTTTTTTTTGTAGAAATCATAAACCATTACATGTTTTTATTTTGAGTTTCAATCTCAATCATTTCAGCTATGAGGGGAGAGTACTTCTACCTTTTCTGCAATGCCTCACTTTATATATTTTAAGATATTGCTGTGAGTGCCTTGACATGCATTACATTTAAGTAGAAGCAGTAGAAGTAGTGATTATTTACTTTTAAAAAAGGAAGCTCTGCAAGCACCTTTGATCAATCAAGAAGCTACTTTTATTTTTATTGTGACATTGAAGAGACTTGCTGTCTTACTGAATGATGATACATTGAATAAATATATAAAAATATTTTTGAGTTTTTAATGTACTATGTAAGCACTGTAACTTCCGTCCATTTGATTTTGATGGCTTGGGTTATAATTTGGTCACTTCATCTAGGTAGTTTGAACCTTCTTTATGTGACCATGTTGATTTCCTTCACATATAATTTCCTCCCACATCCCAAAGATGTGAATATTATGTTCACTGACATTTCTAAATCAAATTGTTTTGTTGTGTATATATATTGGAGTCTCCTCCATGTCAAATTCCTGTCATATGCCAGTTGGTGCAGGGTTGGCCCAGCTCCCTGTGACAATTTAATGGTCAAAATAATTAGCATTTAGATATTTCAAAAATACAGGTGATTAAAGGGAAACCAATCAATAATAAATCAATAATAAATAGGATTATATTTTCTTCAGACATGCACCTTAGATGAACTTGGTAATCTGATTTAAAAAAGCAGGGATTCTCTTTATTAGGCTTTCTGTGGTTCTGCCTTCTATTGGGAACACCTGTTCCCACAGTTTGTGTGTTTATTTTTTTTTTTTTAGAATATAAGAAGTTTGAAAAAAGAGGAGACCATTCCGTCCATCCGTCTCATTTGCTTTTACCTTTTGTTAAAAAGGGGGCTGGCTTTTTCTGATTCATTCACCTCTCAATAGTTATTCACTCTGTACCTTCACTTTAAAGTTGCTATCTTCATTTGTAAATTCCTCAGGAGCTTTCCTTAAGTATTACAACCCCTAGGCAGACTTACCTCATGCAGGGATTTTCTAGCTTGGCGATTCTAAAAGTATCACTGTGTTTTGCATAGATTTTAGATAGTAGGTTCTTTCATTGGTCCAAGTCTTTGTGTCTTATGTGTTTACTAGGACTGTTTAAGACGTCTTTTTTTACACTGGACAAGTGAAGCTTCTCTGAGACTTCTGCACTGGCATTGAAATTACTGGCAACATTGATATGCTGCATGATACCTTCCAAAATAAAATATTACTGTTTGTTGATGCTTATCTCTGACTTATTGGGATAAGGCTCTTAAATATATTACTAGAAATGTATTACTTATAGCTATGGCTCACTAATTCATACTTCTTCCCATTTGTTTAGTTCCACCAAAAATCATCTATTTAGACAAACCCATGTCCGATCACCACTGGTGCATTCCTTTCAGTGTAAGAGGGAACCCAAAACCAGAACTGCAGTGGTTTTACGAAGGAGCTGTTTTAAATGAGAACGACTTTATCCAGACAAAGATCCATGTTGTTAATGACACTGACCACCATGGCTGCCTCCAGTTGGATAATCCTACACATATCAACAATGGCCAGTACACTTTGCTGGCTAAGAACCAATATGGAATGGATAAGAGCACCGTTTTTGCTCTATTTATGCGGACTCCTTGGGATAATGGTAAGCATAAGAATGCATCTTTTCTGCACAGACCCATCTTTCTATGTATAGACAGATATTATCTAAATTAAAAATACATTATTTTTCTCAGAAATCTAAAAGATAGTGCCTCAATGTTAAATATTACGCTAATATCTGGAATGACCTCTGTTAATCTTGTAAAGATGTATAATTATATTTATATGCTAAAGGACAGACTTAAAATATCCCTTTCACACAAAAATTTGGTGTGCCCTATTCACTTAGTTGCTGTTTCTTTCTATGATTAAAAATACTTATATGTGAACATTTCTAAAAAGTACAAAGTTTTAAATGTGTTTTAATCATTGATACGCTTAAGCCTAACATGTCTCTGTAAGGAATAGTATTAATTTTACAAGTGTTTTCTACTTATTTAGTTTGCCTTAACTCTATATCATATCAAGAAGCAGCTGCCTAAAACCTGGAGCCTTAGGTCCTTACCCTTATGTCATAACAAATCATCATAAATCATAGTTATAGATCACCTATTATAATGCTCATTGACGTTCCAACCAGAGTTGAAAATTTATACATTAATGGCTAAAATAGCAACTTGAAGACCGGTTTCATTATTGGATTTACAAATTGTAGAGAAATATGTACTTTCATTAGGGAGAACTGCAAGACTTCTACTAATGAATTTTTTGAAGTCTTTTAAGTCAGCTTTAAGTGATTTGTATATACAGTATTGAAGATATTTTCCTTAAGCATCTACATAACAGCCATTGAACAGATACATCTCTCTATTATAAAAGAAAATCTTGAGACAAGACTTTTGCCAAGAGATTTTGTCAAGTCCCGCCCTCTTCTCAACCATTTTCAAACACACAAATGGTCCACTCAGCTCTCATTCATGTGAATGCTTTTGTCAGACACAGTTCCTGCACTCTCAGCTCTTATAAATTTTCCTCATTTTAAGTTGTTTATGAAAAGTCCTCAGTTTCATCCTTTAAAGAAGCTTTTCTAGACAGTATTTTTAGACATACAATCTATTTGTTTCCTTCGATGTAGTCATTTTCTGGACAATAATTTTATACATTCTAGATGACATGTCAACGACTAAGCGAAGAAGAATGGGCAACGCATCAAAAAGGGGCCCACAAGCATTGGAGACTAAATAATTCAAAAAAGAACAATAATAATCTAAGTGCAAATGTGGAAATAAGGAAAGTAATAATTAGCCCAGACCAAGTGGAACTGAAAACCTAGCAGGTTCAAGCGGGGTCGGAAAAAAAGACAAAGAGTAGAAGACAAAGTAGAACATCGTAAAGAGGTTCAAAAACGTTGGCGCGATACACATGCAGAGCAGGTTAGAGATTATACAAAGTACTAAAATTCGAAAGTCTCAAAAAACTGATAGTAAAGATTGCATTAGCGCTAACAAACGGAAATTATTACTCAGTGAAATCATGTAGGAAATGCTTGGGTTGGTGATGGAAGAAGTGTTAGTGAGGCCATCAGGGCAGCATACCGCATGGACTGTGTGTAGATCTCAATGTCTCAAAGCAGTGACTGTGACACAGTGCCAATTACTCCTAAATAAACTTTATTTTTATATGAATTACTTATAATTTCTGAAATTTAGGATGTACAACATTCAATTTATTATATATAAAATTTAATTTAGAATGTACAAGGTTCAGTTAAAAATATCCAACAATTAGAGATCCAATTCATATTATCTCAGTACAAATAACTCTTGTACTTTGCATAGATCAACATTTTAAGTTAGATGCATTTGAAGTTAATCCTTTATTTATACCTCATTTAATTTTGTTGTTAACTCTTTTTTAATTGCCAATGTTAACGATCTGTTTTATCTTCTGTTTGTTGTAGATTCAGTCACAGAACCTATATATTATGGTGAGTTGGTTTAAACAGAGCACAGTATGGTGTTACAATGTTTAGCTCATCTGCCACTCAGCTCAAGAGATTTATCTGTGTTTGATTCTTGGTCTGGTCTCTGTATTGCATTTGCACCTCCTTGCCATGCTTGTATGGTATTATCCTGATAATTTTGAGATATGGGAGAAAAGATGGTCAGGAGAAATCAGGTTCAGCTTTAACTTATGTTGGTGAAACAAGATGGTTCACAATATTTTTGAATATGTGTATGCTTTAGTTAATGTATTTGTATTAGCAATTTTTCTATTCATTTTTCATATTGAATATACGTAGTATTTCTCACAGGTCTAAATGACCATGCGTGTATTCTACCTTTGGTCACTGTCTGTGTGGATTTGGGAAGACTTTTTTGCATTTTTTTGTCTATGTCCTTAGGTTTTTCTCCCACAACTCAAAGATTAAGCATTCCAGGCTATACTGAATAGATAATCTCTCTCAGTATAAGTAAATGTGAATATGTGCATGAATATTCATTGCAATAGGCTGGCACCTTGTCCATAGTGGGTTTCAACCTAGCTGGATTATGATTTTAAATATGATAATGTAATTATATATATATATATATATATATATATATATATATATATATATATATATATATATATATATATATATATAAGATATGATGATGAGTTTAAAATGACATTTTAAGATGACATTCATGATTTTTTCTTATTACTAAAAGGTTGCATTTTCTTGCTGTTTTGTTTGTGATCGTAAATAAAAGATCAGTTTTGCTTACTTTTTACCGTCACATTGAACAAAGCTGTACCATAAACATCTGAAACTAAGAGAGCAAAGCAAAGTTAAAAGACGAGCTATCAAGCCAGTCTGTCAATCTGTAGTGTGAGGGCAGACTCATGGAAGACTTAAGAATTCACAAAACAAAAAGGTCTCTTTCTTGTGAAACTGGAGCAACTGAAATGGGATCTTCTTATGTTCTTTTCAGAATGAAGGTTGAGTTCTCTTGACATGCAATTCATTATTTTAAAAATATGCAAAATCAAAAAAAAAGTTAAATAAACAGGGACCCCAGCACCAGTTATAGAACAAATTCTGCATTAAGTTTAAGATGGCCTGTCACTTGATGAATTCTTTACATCTTCTTCATGTAAAAGTAATCAGTAATATATTAGCAAAATAATTGTTTAAAAAATCTGCAATTGCTCAACGTATTTAGAAGCTAAACTATGATTTCACTTTATACTTTTGTAGATTATTCTCCTGAAAATGTGATAATCAATGGTACAGAAGAAAAAACTGAAGAAGGCATCACTGTAAGTGTTTACTTTGGTTTTGACACAAAGTACTAGAAATAGAGTAAGTGGGAAACCCCAAGAAATTCCTTAATTGTTTCAATTAGTCTGAGTACGTGTAATTAGAAAATTGCAGTGTGTGTGGAGTACATTGGTTTTACTTATTAAACAATATTATTTCCTATGTATGAGAACAGAAAAATGTGCAGTAGTAGCTTGTATATATTTTCAGTAGTAGGTAGTATATGTTTATAGTAGTAAGTCATCATGGTTTTAAATTATTGACTAACCAGACTTACAGTAGTCATTATTCATAAAGAGTCAAGTTTAATATCTTCACAAAAATGGTATTTTATATATTTATTTGCCATGCAAAATTGTGTTAGAAAGTTAAGTGGTTTTTTTTTTTTTTCATTTATATGTAGTTTTTGTGTGAAAAAAGATCTGACTTTTAGTGCATTAATCATTTAGCTTTCAACTTGAGATGATTTTTGTCCATGCTGATGCTGGCAAAGAAATCAATGAAGAAGCACTTTAAATAGAATTTCTCAATATTGGATAACACAAAGCCCTTCAGAAAGTCACCTAAAAACTTTGTTAATTTGTTCATTATTCACCAAGATCCATCATTTTTAGAAAAACCACTCCAGAGTGTGGCACTCTGTAACATGGCGTTTGTGATAAATTCCACTAGTAGGTTTTCTGCTTCACTGTTTAATTAATCTTGCTTATTTGTGGGAATAAACGTCTGTGTAAAATGACATATGTGTCTGTGGACTGGTGCCCAGTGCATAGCTCATTTCTGCTTTGTACAAGATGATCTTGTGGCTCTAAACAGGATTAAGCTGGTTTGAAAATGAATTGACAGATGGATTCCTTTTATGTAATGTGCTACTCTGTTTAATCCAATTCAAAAGTATCTAGGTACCCTATATGTACAGCAATCACACTCTGTCACAAATGGTCATTGTGCAATGGTTTCACAACGTAACACCAAAAATAATTCAACTACGTAAAAAATTAGGAGTTGTTATGCATACAAGTTAAAAACAGTTGTATTATTTCAGCCAGTGGGGTTGAGACAAAAAACATTTGCAGAACCGTCACACTTTTTTACAGTTCTATGCTTGTACCTTTTGCCCACTCCTACATCACTTGTGCCCAACTGTTACACTGAGTTTTAGGCAAATTTGTGAGATATCCATCCATCCATTTCCTAACCCGCTGAATCCGAATACAGGGTCACGGGGGTCTGCTGGAGCCAATCCCAGCCAACACAGGGCACAAGGCAGGAACCAATCCAGGGCAGGGTGCCAACCCACCGCAGTTTGTGAGATATGATACCACATAATACTGTAATCACATTATCCATACATTAAAAAATTAAAACTATCCAATAATGTTGAATTGTGTCATGCTAGCAGATTACAATGGCAGTTATAATCGTGCCATTTGTGTAATTTTTTTTCAAATGATTAATTAAAATTGGTAAAAAAAAATAGAAAAAGGAACTAAAATATAGGAATGACAGAATGTTTTACCCTTTAATTTTTACTTAAAACAATTCACAGGGTGTGGTTCAATATGTTTTCTTCTGATTAGTTTCTTCCAGTGTTCACTATTCTATTGAATGGCTTTTTTCTAGGTATATGTGGTGGTGGGCATTGCTGCTGTAGCATTCACTGGATTTGTACTCATGCTGATTATCCTGAAATTTGGACGTAACTCAAAATTTGGAATCAAAGGTAGGAGATTTTGTAAATACAAAACATTTTAAGATAATATAGTATAGTATTTTGTATAATGAAGCAGTTAATTATTTTCAATGTGATTGTTATTGTAAAAAAATAACTTTTGATGTTTTAACCTGAAATGCAAAAAATGCAAAATAAAAGAGCAATGTAACACTCAACAGATTTCTGCATTTTTCATGAATTCGTTTCTCTTAGTTAGAAGCAAACAGCTAATTATTTTACATTAAAAAGAATTTTCATATTGAATGTTCTGTTTCTTTTAAAAAGATTTTCTTTGCTATTCAACAAATTGACAGTTTCAGCCTTTAAAAATACTAATCATTCTGCTTAATTTGGATGAACACCTAGAATACTTTGACATTCTTTCTGTTTGCCTTAAAATATATTCTTGTGACAATTCCATTCTGCCTGTGGTAAAAGTGACTAATGCTCTTTGGTTGTTTGTATTTTGCTGTCCTGTCTGCTTTATAGCACAACTAATAAGGCTTTAGTAAGGTGATTTGCTTGTCTGTCCATGCTGCTAGTAATCCTGATCTTTATGTGAAAGCAATTCTGTGCTAATGTGTTTTGGGTTCTTGAATGGCAAATAATAGACCTCTTTCTTTTAAAGATAAGGTGATTGTGAAGTAATCCATTTACATTTTCCTTATTTACATCAGTTCTGTCATCAGCAAAACAACTCAGAAGCCTTATCAGCATTAATTAAGTGCATCAATGTCACTAATAGATTGAGTGTAGAAGACTCCATTGATACAATATTTAAACTCCTTTTTTCATGTGCAATTTATACTGTTAATGTTTCCAGACCTGAACATTTTTAACCTGAGTTAAAAATCTCCTGGTTAATGATATCCCAAAAAAGCATGCTGATCTTTATGAGCTAATCCCCACAAATTTTCTTGTAAATTTCTCTGACATACCTCTTTTTAAAATTATTATCCTTGATGATCATAAGCATGTGTGTTTAACAATATTTCCTTTGTCAACACGGGAATTGATTTATATCAAACTGTTGATTGATGAACTGATGAAAAAGTTGTGATTGAGAATTACTATAACCTAATGTCTATGTTATTGTAAGATATAAATCAGAAACTTAGTGGTTACAGAGAAGTCTTGTTCAATTCTGATCATAGCAAAAAAAAAAAAAAAATTTTTAAATACTTCCTGGACATATTTGCTGATTCGCTTTTCTGCCTATTATTGTTATGAAAACTTTTATCTGTCTATGCCTTTATTTTCTCAAGACTGGCCTGTTTTAACACCAGTGTTTGAAACTTAGCAAATCATTTGATGAACTGGATGCACAGCATACAGACTTTTGCTGTTTGAGTTTTAACAAGATAAAAACTGGTTCTCCATTACTCTAGTTTTGGCATTATCATTGGATGCTGGTTAAATTCAGGGTGCAGTTTTAAACTCTCATCCTGCATGCATTAGAATTGCTTTTTACGAAGAATTTTATGTGTTCTTAAAAACGTACTTTTATTACTCTTTTGAATATATTGTGAGTGGTTTTTCATATTATGTGCTTATAATAAGCTGAGATGTTAAGTCTGTAGAGATTATTAGATGAAGCAACTGTAAGGTATATGTATTGGTTTATCTATTAGTGTTATCAGATATTGTTGAATAGCATCTTTAAGCCATTAAACGCAATTCTGAGGTCACATGCAGAATATTGTTTCCTTATCACATAAAGAAGATAACAGCTGTAGGTGAATTCCAGAGAAGAGCTGTTTGGTGTGATCTATAAGGAAAGATTGAAGGATTTTAATATTTTCAGATTAAGTATTAAATGATGATTGAGATGTGATATGACAGAAGTATTTAAGGTAATGAAGGGGTCTTTTTTAGGCTAGATGGCAGATATTATTTAGTTCATCAGAAAAAGTCATAGGATGCAGATGGATGCAGACTTATAAGAAATTTTACACAAATTTTATAAATATTTTCTTCACAAAGAGATCCATGTCAAAATAAATTACAGCATAGTATAGTTAGCAGTAGTACTGTGGTAACTTTCAAATCTTGATAATATTTTACAAAAGTTACCCGAACAGGAATGTTAAATCTTTTTGTTTTTAAAATTTTCCTTTCGAATAAAGGGATTAAGAAGCCAATGTAGATTACAGTAGGGAATGCTATTGTATACTGCGAGTATGTCCATTATAAATATAAACAGGAAGCCATTATTATTTTAATTAAATTATTGTAGTAGATATAATTGGTACGGTTGCTGAGGTCTTCTTTTTTATAATGTATAAGTTAGCTCTGTGGACAATATATGCTGATACATACTGCAACAAAAGTTCATTCCCTCCATTTCTCTCCCTAAGCTGGTTATCTATCTATCTATCTATCTATCTATCTATCTATCTATCTATCTATCTATCTATCTATCTATCTATCTATCTATCTATCTATCTATCTATCTATCTATCTATCTATCTATCTATCTACTGCTTGGTAAATGCATTGAAGTTGGCAAATGCATCTTGAAGTTTTAGTTAGGGTCATCATTGTTACCATTTAAAGAGACTTCTGAAACTTACTTGGTTTTCATGCTACTTATCTGTACTTTTGGTAAGATTTTCTTAGGTGTTTTTGCCCTCCATTTCTCATCTTATAAACATGTCTCTGTGTAGGAAATTTGTCAGTATCTGCTTGTTTCATGGTATCAACAATTTGGTCTACTTTCTGACAATTTTCATGTTAACTTGTTGTGATATTTTTTCTTTCACTTGAATGCCTTGCTGATCATTTTTCTTCTCATAATGTTGCCTCTTCCTCTAGCTGTCAAACTTACTTGAACCCACCTTTTATAAATGAAATCTTCTGCCTTAGTCTTTGTCCTTTCTCATCAATTAGTCTCACCTCAATAGGAATATACTATGGGACTGGGAAAAGATTAATTGTGGATTGGGCAGAGTGTGCAATGAAATGACAAGCTGATATTCTGTTTAGTTTCAACATTTTCAGATTTCTTAAAATCATTTTGAATACAAACAACAAAGCAAGGAATTTTAGCCTCCATCATGGTCTTTAAGCCTTCCCCTGAAAAGAGCAACTAAAACATAAACAGCTGTTGTTTTAAGATGCTACTATAATTATAGGTAAATAATTTTCCTGTTAGAGTTAGAGTTAGAGTTTATTTATTAATCAGGTCAGCTAGCAATTTAACTCTTGACTGATGCATTGAATTTACAACCAGCACTTTCTCCTAATCAATATGGCATTTACTTATTCGCTGTACCTTAGGGTGGGTTGAAGAAAAAACATTTTTTAATCTAGAACTCTACAAAATGGCTGTAGATCAGATTCTGTAGCAATCTTGAAAGTTCCTTCTAGATTACGTTATTCTCAACCTTTTTATAATGTTTAACAATATTGGATGTGATGAACATTATAGTGTGTACCTACAGCATTTTACAAAATTTTAAAATACAGCACAGTTATCCATCCATCCTCTTCTGCTTATCTGAGATTGGGTCGCGGGTGCAGCAGCTTGAGCAGAGATGCCCAGAATTCCCTCTCCACCACCACTTCTTCTAGCTCTTCCGGGTGAATCCTAAGTCGTTACCAGGACAGCCAGGAGACAGCGTGTCCTGGGTCTTCCCCGGGGGCCTACTCCCGGTTAGTTGTGCCTGGAACACCTCACCAGGGAGGCGTCCAGGAGGTATCCTGATCAGATGCCCATCCACCTCATCTAACTCCTCTCGATGCGGAGGAGCAGCGGCTCTACTCTGAGCCCCTCCTGGATGACTGAGCTTCTCACCCTATCTTTAAGGGAAAGCCCAGACACCCTGCAGAGGAAACTCATTTCAGCCGCTTTTATTCGTGATCTTGTTCTTTCGGTCACTACCCATAGCTCATGACCATAGGTGAGAGTAGGAACGTAGATCGACTGGTTAATTGAGAGCTTTGCCTTACAGCTCAGCTCCTTTTTCACCACGACAGACCGATGCATTAGCCCGCTTTACTGCAGATGCTGCACCGATCCACCTGTCGATCTCACGCTCCATTCTTCCCTCACTCGTGAACAAGGCCCCGAGATACTTGAACTCCTCCACTTGGTGCAGGATCTCGCTCCCAACCCTGAGAGGGCTCTCTACCCTTTTCCTTTTCCGGCTGAGGACCATGGTCTCGGATTTGGAGGTGCTGATTCCCAACCCAGCCGCTTCACACTCAGCTGCGAACCAACCCAGAGAGAGCTGAAGATCACGGCCTGATGAAGCAAACAGGACAACATCATCTGCAAAAAGAAGTGACCCAATCCTGAGTCCACCAGACCGGGTCCCCTCAACGCCTTGGCTGCACCTAGAAATTCTGTCCAAAGTGTTAGGAACAGTATCTGCGACAAAGGGCAGCCCTGGCAGAGTCCAACTCTCACTGGAAATGGGCTCGACTTACTGCCGGCAATGCGGACCAAGCTCTTGATACTGGTTGTACATGGGGTCCAGTACCCCATACTCCCGGAGCACCCCCCACAGGATTCCCCGAGGGGCACGGTCGAACGCCTTTTCCAAGTCGACAAAACACATGTAGACAGGTTAGGCAAACTCCCATGCACCCTCCAGGACCCTGCTAAGGATGCAGAGCTGGTCCACTGTTCCACGACCAGGACGAAAACCACACTGTTCCTCCTGAATCTGAGGTTCGACTATCTGACGGACCCTTCTCTCCAGGACCCCCGGATAGACTTTTCCTGGGAGGCTGAGGGGTGTGATCCCTCTGTAGTTGGAACTCACACTCCGGTCCCCCTTCTTAAAGAGGGAGACCGCCACCCCGGTCTGCCAATACAGAGGCACGTCGCCGATGTCCATGCGATGCTGCAGAGGCATGTCAAACAGGACAGTCCTACAACATCCAGAGCCTTGAGGAACTCAGGGCGTATCTCATCCACCTCAGTGACCTCAGTCCCAGAGATGGAGGAGCCAACCTCCGAGTCCCCAGGCTCTGCTTCCTCATTGGAAGGCATGTTAGTTGGATTGAGGAGGTCTTCGAAGTACTCCCCCCACCGACCCACAATGTCCTGAATCAAGATCAGCAGCGCACCATCCTCACCATATACAGTGTTGACACTGCACTGCTTCCACCTCCTGAGACACCAGATGATGGACCAGAATCTCCTCGAAGCAGTCCGAAAGTCGTTCTCCATGGCCTCCCCAAACTCCTCCCATACCTGAGTTTTTGCCTCAGCAATCACCAAAGTCGCATTCCGCTTGGCCTGCCGGTACCTATTAGCTGCCTCCAGAGTCCCACAGGACAAAAGGGTCCTGTTGGACTCCTTCTTCCGCTTGATGGCATCCTTCACCGCCGGTGTCCACTAACAGATTCAGGGATTGCCGCCACGACAGGCACCGGCCACCTTACGGCCACAGCTCCAGTCAGCCACCTCAACAATAGAGGCATGGAACATGGCCCATTCAGACTCAATGTCCCCCACCTCCCTTGGGACGTGGTCGAAGTTCTGCCGGAGGTGGGAGTTGAAGGTACTTCTGACAGCACAGTTAATATGTAGTAATTAAACTTAAGTTAGTCCTGAAGAGTTGCATTCTCAGAGACTGGTTAAATAGCAAAAAAACTAAACAGGTAAAAACTTATATACACTTATACAGATTTGAAATTGCTATTTTAATTACTCATATCCACAAAGAATAAAGAAAAAAAAGCACAGTTTTTTAGAAAGGTTTATAATGAAGAATTGATTTTGATTAATTAGAATCAGCTATTAGTATTAAAAGGTTTACATAGAGTGCTTTACAAGTTATAAAGAGACTAAATTGCCTAGAACATTCAGTAGAAAAAAATGTTTTAATTGTGTTGTCTGTATTTGTGCAGCTTGATACACTCCATGAGGGCAAAAGATTTGTTTTTGTTCTTCAAAAGCAATATCAAAATTTAAGGAGTGCAAATGGAAGTCATCTTGGCAAAGAGGAAAAATAGTAGGCCTGTGTTATTGTTTGAATAGAAAGCAATAATTAATTTTTGATTTGTGTGTTGACATTACTGGTGAGTCTAATAAAAATCATCAGTAGAATTAGTTCACTTCTGTTGGCTACTCCTGTTTCTAGCCTTCATAGTATATAGTACATAGTCTTCCTAAAACCTCCGCTAACAGTAATTATAACATAAAAATAGATTTTATATTGTATAATTTAATTCTGTTTATCATTGAGATTAATTTCTCTTTTTATTTTTGTTTAGCTTAATTAGTGTTTGTGTATATAAATGGTGAAAATATCTGTTACTGAACTATAGTTGTATTAATAAATATGTATTAGTACTCTTGAGTCTGTACTCTGTGAAAAGTGCAAATGCAAGAATAAATTGAATTAATGTGTATACAGAAGTAGCATTTATCAATTGTGTAGCCAAAATATGGTATCAAATCAGAACAAAATAGTTATAGTTGAACTGGAATTTTATTCCTTACCCTATATAAATTCAAGACCAGTTTAAGAAAGTCACAGACAGTTAACTGTTGGAAACCAAATGGTGTACATTATAGCTGTACTAGATATGTTTATAGTTTGTGTGTGCTCCTAAAGTCACAATAAAGTTAGATTCATACAATGGTGAAATTATTATCTACCGGCATTCACTGTACAGTCAGCACGGTACTTTATAAATAGACCTGAAAATCACTGTTTAGTTTTGGGCTCTAGAGCAAAAGTAATCAATTTCATGATTTTAGTTTTCTGTATAAATATTTGATTTCAGAAAGTATAGAGTATACTAAATATGTTATGAAATCATATTTGAGAGAAAAATGTTACAGTTCATCAGAGTAATCAATTTATCCTTTCATTCAGTCATCCATTATTCCATCCAGCAACTCATTTTCTGATCTCACTTAAGTAACAGTTAGTATATAGCAGAAACCGACCCTACACAGGATGCTTGTCTATTTTGACGTCCATTTATTTGCATTGAGCCAATTCAGAGCTCTCAATATATGAAACTAAATTGCTTTGTAGTATGAGGGAAAAAAGACCCAAAGAGTTCCTGGTAGAAATCTAAATCATCACAGAGAAAACAACAGGAGTTCAAATGGGGTCCAAGTTCTACCAAACAATTTAATCTTATATTTAAAAATTACTTAAGTACAATATATGTCAAAGGTGAACTTTGGGTTCTTCATCTGTGATATGGTTGTAATAATAGTATATTCTGTGACACTTTCACTTTTTATATTTGGCTGTCTCTTTATTTGCTTTTATGATAATTCAATAATAAGTATTGGTACCTCCCAGCTCCTAAGTCCTAGGTTCAAAACTTGGCTGTTTCACGTTTGAATTTTCTTCTCACGTACTTTTGGTTTTTCTCCATGTACAGTGGAAGCTCGGTTCACGACCATAATTCATTCCAAAACTCTAGTCATAAACCGATTTGGACGTGAACCGAAGTAATTTCCCCCATAGGATTGTATGTAAATACAATTAATCCATTCCAGACCATACGAACTGTATGTAAATATATTTTTTTAAAGATTTTTAAGCACAAATATAGTTAATCATACCATAGAATGCACAGCGTAATAATAAACTAAATGTAAAAACATTGAATAACACTGAGAAAACCTTGAACAACAGCGAAAACTAACACTGCAAGAGTTCACGCTATAGCGCTACGAATCGCTCGCTAAGAACACTTTTTTTAATGAGTTTTAAGCACAGGGAAAAAAATGAACATTTGAAAAATCCATAATTTAATAAACCACCAAGAAAAGTAGCATTGCAACAATGCACGCTACGAACCGATCGCTGTAAACAGAAGTGAAGTGGAGGTTAAAACCCAATAGAAAAAAGTCTTCATTAAATACGAGGTTAAAACAATACTTGGATCTGTCTCTTTAAAAACAAGCCCGGTGTATTCTTTAACTGCCTTCTCGGCCTTATACATCCAGCTGTCTCTTTCGCTGTCTCGCGCGTGCGTGTGTGTGTGTCTCTCTTGCACATATGTGTCTCTCTCTCATGCGCATCTGTGTGTCTCTCTTTCGCACGTCTTTCTATGTGTCTCTCTCGCAAGTGTCTGTGTGTGTGTGTGTGTCTCTCTCTTGCTCGCTCGCTGCACAGAGAATGCAAAGGGAGAGACTTAACACGTGTGGAAATCATCGGCGCGCACAAACCGAAAGTGAAACTGGCCTGTTCGAATACCGAGTGTGTGGTCATAAACAGATGCAAAAGTTTGGCAAACTTTTTAGTTGTAAACCGATTTATACGTGTTCCGAGACGTTTGTGAACTGAGGTTCCACTGTACTTCTGTTCCCTGAATCATCCAAAGGTGTAAAGAGGTTAGTTGGTGACTCTAAATTTAGCCTGTGAGTTTCCTACTTAAAGAAATCCAGCATTTTAAAATACTACAACTTCTTTTCAATGAAGCTGTATATTGAACAGGTACAGACAATCCTAAATTCAACCTTAAGAGATAGTAAACTTTGGCCAGTGACTTCATTGCAAATGTTTATGAACCCACAGCAGCCAAAACACAATATTTTTAACTTAGTGATCTCATAAATCTATCATTTGTGTACATTGGACAGTTGCTGGAAGTAAACTTCCTGTTTTATCTTGTGATCTGTGTTAATTAATGTCGCAGCTAACACTTACTATTTCATTTATATTGATTTATTTGGCTGATGCTTTTTATCCAAAGCAACTTATAACATTTGAAATACAATTTGTTATATTTCTTTTCTTTTTTCCAATTAGAGTACAGGCGGGTAAAGTTACTTGCTCAGGGTCACACAATTTTCATTGGCAGAATTTGAGCCCACAACCTCAGGGTTTGAAGTCCAAAACCTTAACCACTGTGCCACACTGCCAAATTACTATTTCAAGATTCAGTTTTATTTTCCGGAATAAAATTGTTAACATGGCTTGTTCTTACAGTAGCTTATATACTAATTAATAAGGAATAATAAAAATAAAGACAAATAAAATTATGGCAGGAAGGTTTATAAAGAAGCAAAACATAGTACTATATTGTTGCAGAAATACAGTATGATCCTTTAGACATACATGCAATATAAAATATGCTTACTAAAATATAGTATACAAACAATTTGCAGTTTAATATGCTCATCCAGCAGTATGCAGTAGTTTGTAGTATATTATATAAAACTATGATATTTAACAAGCATGGAGCATAACAAATAGCAATAAGTACAATATTAACAATTCATGACACTATTGTTGAAAACAGATGCTGGGTCTTCTCCTTAGTGATTCTAATGTCTCGAGTTCACTGTGAAGTCCCCTCCCAAGGTCAAGAGGGCTATTTTGATTGAAATGACTGTGATATCAAGTAGTAGTATAGCATAGAAACCATTTAATAAGGTAGTTATTAAAGAGCAACGGGAACTGTTGAAACAACAGTATTAAAAGGAGTATGCCTTTGCTGTAAATGCCAAGATTAATTACACTGGTAGGTAGATCATTGCCTCCAACAATAATTCTGTTGGTATTTTAAGAAAGCTCATGAATTTTGTTATTGTGTATTATCATGACCATAATAAGATGTAACATTTTTTGTCTGGAAAAGTAGGGGCAAAGCCATTCATTATGTTATATCTCAGCAATGAATTAAAGGTTTGCTCGAAATGCTACCAAACACTAATGTAAAGAATAATGTAACTATTTAATTATGTGAAGATACATTACTATTTTTTCAGTATAGCCTCAGTGTTTCAAAGCTAGCTTGTCAGAGGTTTGCAGCACATGGAATTTCAAGTGGTTAACAATGACCATTCTTCCCCTGAGGTTTTTTTGTTTTGGTGACGTTCAAGGACAGAATGTTCCAACTGCAGTACATTATTTCTTCCCATAGTTACATTTCTTTAGATGGCCCAATGATTCTGATGTCATTAGTACTTTTGATGATGTGGCTGGCATTAATATATATAATATTGAGTACTGTCTGAGGCAGACTTTTAAGTGTCACTGTGGATGAGATCTTGTTACCAGAAAATAAACAACCTGGTACATTAAGCCATATTTATGCAGTATAAAGAAACAATTTACTTTGCCCACTGTATGAAAAGGAGATTGCTGTGTGTTACTTGATTGTATTTGATTGCTACAATTTGGCAGTATAAAGTTAGCTAATATTACATTTTTCCTATGTTTTTATTTGACTTTTAATTCTGTTATAACTCTCATTTTTATGAGACCCCGGAGGTAATACATTAATACACTATACAGGTGCTGGTCATAAAATTAGAATATCATGACAAAGTTGATTTATTTCAGTAATTCCATTCAAAAAGAGAAACTTGTATATTAGATTCATTCATCACACACAGACTGATGTATTTCAAATGTTTATTTCTTTTAATTTTGATGATTATAACTGACTAATGAAAGACCCAAATTCAGTATCTCGGAAAATTAGAATATTGTGAAAGGGTTCAATATTGAAGACACCTGGTGCCACACTCTAATTAATCAGCTAATTAACTCAAAACACCTGCAAAAGCCTTTAAATGGTCTCTCAGTCTAGTTCTGTAGGCTACACAATCACGGGGAAGACTGCTGACTTGACAGTTGTCCAAAAGACGACCATTGACACCTTGCACAAGGAGGGCAAGACACAAAAGGTCATTTTCTACCACTGTCATGATATTCTAATTCAACATGAACCAAGGTAACATTTTTAAGAAATGTACTGAAGCAGTTAAAGGCATATTAGTTACCATGATAAATTAAGGAGATATTCTTATATTATTTCACTTGTGTCTGCTTGTGCTCGATATAAACAATGGTTGCCACAACTATTGTATCCCTCTACAACAATAGCGAGGAATCCGTGTTCCTGGCAGACTTTTTGGTCTTAGGATTATCTTCACGTCTTCAATTCTTCAATGTGACCAGTTATTGACTGTGGTATTTGACTGTTTATTTTGTGCATACTTTGTTACTGACCGAAACTGCATTATGACACTACCATTTTACACCTCCTTTATCCTTCACTTCAACATAAGCCTCCCGATAAAATGAAAAGGCAAGTTGCAACCAACAGAAATGGTCTCGCCAGCCTACATACTCACACCAACGCACAAAAGTAGAAACATCTACATCACGCCAGACCAACCAGCACAGGCAAGATGCCTTAGAACAACAAAGACAACATATGACAAACAGAACATATTGGATAAGATGGCAGTCTTTCCACCTAGACAATGAACGAAAAGCAGATTACACACACAACCTTTCTGAAGAGCAGCGGCAAACTTCCAGACAACAAGAAACATTGCGACAGAAAAACAACAAGGATTCCATAACACTGACAACTCAAAACAAGATATTCCCATTATGTTACAGCATAGGCAATTCCCTGTTCGTTTAGCATATTGCGTGACTATCACCAAGTCACAACGACAAACGTTTAATAACATCAGAGTTTATTTGCCAGACCCTGTGTTTACCCATGGCTACATTTTCCAGAGTTACATCAAACCCTGGTAAATCGTACAGGTACATGTGGGTTACGCACAGGGGAATATTTTCACTGACAATAACGGTTATGCAACAAATTGCGTTTTCCGACAATTATTATAGACGTCGGTATACTACATTACCTGATGGCCACACTTCAAACATACTGACTTACATGTGCCTTACATTTCCCATCTTATCCAATATGTTCTGTTAACCTGTTCATGTTACACTTTGTATTGTAAATATTCATGCTGTTGTTAAGTGACTGTAATAACATCCCATACTAATCATTTGACTATTCTAATATTGAGTCCTCTCACATGTCACTACTTATTAAAATAATCTCCTTTCTTACTGTAACATTTGATGTTCTTCTTTTCCTCATCATCATTTCATTAACGCTTTTATTCTTGCAAAATGTTCGCAAGGACAATTTCCTAATGAGATATATATGCCATAATCTAGCCAAAATACAAATGACAGTTTTTGCTTGTTTTAGACTAGCAGGTAATCAATTATAAATCTTTAACATCCACTTACTAAATTTTCTCTGGAGTCAAAGGTTCAGAGAACTGTGGTAGAAGGAGCAAAAAAACATAGAACTGCGCCCAAAACAATGTATCAAATAATTTAAAATGGTGAGCAGGAAAACCTTGCAGTTTTAATGAGAAAAATTACATCTTCTTTCTGTCACGAAGTCTTTAAAATTTGCCACAAAAGGTGTGATGGCCAAGCACTGACACTACTGCAATGCAATATGAGTTTTTTTATCATAGTTGAAAATGCTGATTCATGGCAGTAATTTGAGGCAAAAATGATGAGAGTTTGAATGTCCAGTTTCTGCACGAGGGGAACATTTCCTGCAATAACCACCTTTGCCCACTGAAAGTGACAGGGTCATGGGGGGATCCTTCAGAGAATACTTTTCTTGGAGGTCAATCAGCTTATTTTGCAGCAATTTCAGCACTGGCCCGTTGACAGACTTGCTGTGTTTCAATGGAGAATTCTGTGACACTTTTTATTACCAATGGATTTTTAATGACCAGTAGGACTTGTTTTCTGAGGCTGAAGTCTTCAAAGTGAGTTTTGAAATCTTAAGTAAATTTCTCCAGGATCTCAACATAATTCTCATGGCAATGTTTTCCTTTTGTTTGTGCCAGACATTTTCAAACAGAAAAATTAGCAGGTCTTTCTGAGTGACACAAAACATTTTACTACCTTGCATCTGTTGAACCAACTAACATTATTCTGGAGAAGTAAATAATAAAATGGTGCACTAACCTTTGTCAGGAATGTGCAATATAAATAATGCTGCAGGGCAAATAATGCATTGTAGTCATAACCTCAGAATATATTTCTCATAAACTGGCACACAACCTTTCCGATGGTTTATGCAGTGATAAGGTATCAGGTTTGAGTGATGATCTTTCAAGAGCTTCATCGGTCCATTCTCTTCACCCATCATGCATTGTGCTCCATCAGGATCTATTGACAACACTTGCTTCAGATCACTCACACTCAGCATCTACATTATTGCTTAATGAATTTTTCCGTCTTGTGTGACCATCAAGCATAGCTTGTATCACTTCACTCATGCATTCTTTTACTATTTTAGCATCAGAGGAGGGTTTTTTATGCTTGCCCAAGACCACATACAGTAACTATTAGTGAGGCATCCATTGCACACTCTTGTTGAATCATTGTCTTAATAATTGTTTTGCTTGTAGCTTTGATATGATAAATTCAGATGGTTTAATTTTGTGGCTGTTATCTCATTGCAGTGGCGATAGTTCTGTTCAAAATGTATGTGCTTGGTATCATAGTGGTGTTTCACATTGCTAGTCTTTATTTACAATGGCAATTGTTTAATGACAAATTAAGCACTAATTTCAAACTTCAGTCCATTCATCCTAAAATGTGTGATTTGTATTTGCTAACTTTCCTTTTCTTTTGGTTGAACATTTTTGAATCATTTTTACTTTTTTGCTGAGAATATTCTTGAGGCAGTCTGTGGAATGTTGTGTAATGTTGGATGTTTAATGTGAAGCCTGCTCACAATGTCTAATATGGTGGGCTGAGGTCTCAAGCAGTGGTAATCAAGTGGTCATCAAGTTCATACACAGAGCTTTGCACCTTCTGTCAATGAACCAGATACAACAGCCCCAGTAACAAGCACTTTTAGGTTAGATTGCTTACATAGTGTTAGTTATTTTTTTCTGTGTGCTGACAACACATAAACGAAAGAACTGAATTTTTGTTTTGTTCATTGTCCAGTTTAAATTGTGTTGGGTCCAGATCCACACTGGAGTCCACCTATTGAGTACCGCTCATATTATTACTTGTGAGTTAGAATTGACATTTCCTATTCATTGGACAAGATCAGCATCAGATTTTCTTTTCCAAAGTCAATCTGATAAAGATTTCTGAAGCAGGACAACAGACCAAAGGAAAACAGGACCAAAAAGTAGGCAGCTCAGGGTCAAAACCAAAATTCAAATACTTGGTTTCTCTTTATTTTCCTTTCACATTAAACACCGGATGTTGTTAGATTTTTTTCTTTTAAACTAGATTCTTTCACCTTTTCAAACACAAAGTCCTTTTTGTTATCTAAATAATGGACATTTTCTATGTATGTTTCCTTTCTCAACATTATATGTTTTGTTTTCTATTTAAATCTAATTATTCCACAAATGGGCATACTGTTTCCCTCCCTTTGATGAGTAAAGATCTAACAAGAAAGTTCTGCTCAGCACACTTTATATTTGAAATTGTGCCCAAATGTCATGTGTTGCAACATGCATAGTTAAGGAGCATAACTTCTCAAAGATGTCTTTCCATGAGGACTGATTAACATTACTAATGTTAGGTACAATGCCTAGTAGGTGCTGGGCGGTCTTGTGGCCTCGGAACCCCTGCAGATTTTGTATTTTGTTTCCAGCCCTCTGGAGTTTTTTTTCTTTTGTTTGTATTTTCTGTCCTCCTGGCCTTCTGACCTTATTTTATTCTTTGTTACTTAGTATTGCCTAATCTTATTTTTATATTTTTCATTCTTCATCTTGTAAAGCACTTTGAGCTACATAATTTGTATGAAAATGTGCTATATAAATAAATGTTGTTGTTGTTGGTGGTGTATAACAATAATGTCAAACAGCAAAAAAAAAAAAACACTAAAAAATGTGCTTAGATTAGGGGTGTCAAACTTGAGACCCATGTTCAAAACTTGTTACATACAGCCCATAATGACCCTGATTGAATCCATACTGTATATAATTTAACTGGATTACATCTGCACCTGGCATTAAAATGTCTTTCCAGTATCTGTTAGTTAAAATGCAAACTGACTGCTCATAGTGGCCCAAGAAGAAAAAATGAAAAGAAGGTGACATGCCAGACTGCCATAAAGAACTTTTAGCTTGTGTTTTAGTATGATGCCAAAGATGTGACATGTTTCTTTTAAAAGCTCCTCATGTGTCAGGGCTGGCCACCATTCTGTGGCTTATCGGACTGCTGCCACCGCCCTACACAATTCTTCTGCCTTTTCCACTGATTTGAATTTTGTGTGAGGATAGAAGATGTATTGATCAGATTTCCACTTGTATTAAACGTGATGACTATTCGTTTCTGACCAACACTGAATGTGGTCTGTGTGATCCATCACCAGCATGTTTGTTTTTAATGTGGTCAAGGGTCATGAAGTCATAACGAATGTCATTGCAGATGTAACCAAATATCCTTTGCTTTAACTACAAATTCTCACCTTTATCCCAAATGCTCCTCAAACTTGAGTTTACAGGCTGCCTTAATTTTTTTTACTCATAGTTGATTTCTGTCTCATGACAGATTGCAGCTTTCTTAACCTGCTTATAAAGAGGGAAGACAGCTCCAAGAGAAATGTTTAGCAGAATATATGTTTGTGATGAGCAGAGAGATACCTATGTGTCTTGCTTTTAAACAGTATTTGGTGTTAGTTGTTTTTGACGTAATCCAGCCCATGTGGGATGTATAAAGTGTTACTTTTGGCCCACAAAAAAATTCAGTTTGACACCCCTACCCTAGATGGTATTTTAATGTAATAAATATTTTTCACATATATAACAGCTAGAAAAAAAATGGTCTTTTTATTTTGTTTCATTATTTCAGATTCAGTTTGAATACTGCTGAAATGTGTTTTTAAATTGATATAGATACATTTTTATTGATATCAGGGTAGGGCGGCACGGTGGCGCAGTGGTAGCGCTGCTGCCTTGCAGTTAGGAGACCCGGGTTTGCTTCCCGGGTCCTCCCTGCATGGAGTTTGCATGTTCTCCCCGTGTCTGCGTGGGTTTCCTCCAGGCATTCCAGTTTCCTCCCACAGTCCAAAGACATGCAGGTTAGGTGGATTGGCGATTCTAAATTGGCCTTGGTGTGTGGGTGTGTTTGTGTGTGTCCTGCGGTGGGTTGGCACTCTGCCTTGTGCCCTGTGTTGGCTGGGATTGGCTCCAGCAGACCCCCGTGACCCTGTGTTTGGATTCAGCGGGTTTGAAAATGGATGGATGATATCAGGGTAACTCTAAACGTATGTTGCCATAACATCAGCTTATAAAAAGGTACAAGATAGGAGAATTAGATCTGCATAACACAATCAAAACTTCCAGGGAAAATAAAGGAAAACCATAGGTAACATTTTGTGTTAGTAGGTTGTTTTATTAGTATTTACGTTGCACACTATATGTTAGGAGAGGTTCTGCACCAGAAAAAATGTACAGGGCCACTCATTTCAGTATTAGTTTATTGTTAAAAGTTGCTATGCTGAAATAAAGTAATATACCTTAAAAATGTAACAAATTTGGTTCTTAGTGAAATTCATTAAGTCACAAGCACCCCTTTTAAGACCATCATCAAAATGCATATAATATGGTCTTTCACTTTTTGTTTAATAAAACCTAAAGATTGACCTACACTTTACTGTTCCCTTTCTTTAGGCTGAAACTGACCACTTTAATCTCTTGCAGTAAGGAGTTGGATAGACCAGATTTAATTGTCTATCAGAGTTTTATTTAGAATTGCATAATTTGAAAGAGAGTAAAAAAATGCAATGATAGAAGTTGGTTTGGATGGGGTCTTGTTATCTGTGACTACTATTTTAGTGGAGTTATCTATTTGTCTTGTTGCACTAAGAGATAAGATCTGCTAAATATGGCACTGAAAATTGAGATTTCAATGGGGCATTGGTTCTATTTTTAAATGCATGCCTATACAGGCTACTTATCAATTCTATCAGCAAATGACCACCATTCAAGTAAAGCTCAGGTCTTGTTATGGCAGCATTAAAGGGATTTGGATTAAATTTCACTAACAGCAAGAATTTTTCACCCTATAAATAAAATAAGCAGATTGTATTCAAATAGCTTTCAGTGTCATTTATGGGGTATCATATGACTACTTGGTAGGAATTAGCACATCCGTTTTGTATAGAGAAATATAAAATATGCACGCTGTGGATATTCTTGCCAATTCAGTCAGGCAGTTCATTTTCTGCATTGATCAATTGCAGAGCACACCTACCCACAAGCCTATGCTCATGTATACATACTGTATAGAGTTTTATTTAACAACATAGGGGAACCAGAGTATCCAGAGAAAAACACAGAGGGAAAATTCACACAGAAAGTGCCAGGGTCAGGAAATGAACCAAAGACTCAGATTCATGGATCGTAAATATATTATCATGTCTAATGTTTACCAATTTCCTTATTTTATTAGTATATGCATTTTGATTAACTGTTAGTCCACTTTGGATGAAGTTCTGCCTTTAGTCCACTCCTTCTGATGTAAACTCTGGCTTATTCACCATCCTAGCAAAAAGGTCATATAGGAAAAGGATGGACTAATTGAAAAATTGATAGACTATTCTGTATGTGTATACAAATATTGTGTTAATCAGATAACACCAAAAGACTATGACAGTTGGCTTAAAAGCAAAGACCACACAAAACAGTTACTAGAGGAAGGAAGGGTTTTACTGGTTCTAACAAGTCTAATAGGAGAATTGCTGCCTGTTTCTCAGACTATTTTAAGATTGTTGTGAAGAAAGCAGAGCAGAATTTGTTGACAATGTGAGGCACACTGGAATGCAGGAGTAGCAGCAGCAGCCAAAGGCAGTTTCTGTGTCTTTAAATTCTTCTTGCATTATGCTTTTGTAGGTATCACTTTTGTGAGAATAGATTTAGAGCTATTGCTTGACATGCCATTGAATGAAGAAGGCTCATAGTAATTCATTAATGATTCAGGAGAGCGGGTTTCAGTTTCCCCTCTTTTGAAAGGAGTTCTGGGTAATCAATAAATTGCTTTCAAGGTCACAGATGACTCCTGCATGTACCTCACTATGTTACAAAGTGCTGAGCTGACTAATGTGGATTTTGTACATATGTTTTTAATTCTTTTTATTTTTGCTTTCAAGACTCCGTCGGATTCGGTATATGGAAGCTAGATGTTGTGTATTTTGTGCTACAAATAAAGAATAAAATTGATGTTTATGATAGCATTTGGAATCCCAGAGTAATTGCCTAGTTTATTGACTTGATTTCTTAGTGGCACAAAGATGCGTGTTTATCTTTTTCCTTTGTCATCATTTACATTTTCTTCTTGCGTGGAATTAAAATAACTCATTCATATTTGGATATACATATACATATAAAAATATGTAATATGTGTGCCTGCAAACTAGTAACCATGAGTTGAATGATTCAAGAAGATCCATATTGCCACAGTTATACTATGCTGAAGTACTATGAAATGCTAAAGCACAATAAACTGCTTCAGAAATTGATTAACACCTATCATACTGAATCGTTTCCAATCATGTCGGAAGAAGACTGAGAGTCAAATTGAATTCTTTACGAATTACCTAAAGAGTAATTGTAATACAGTCTGTACCAGAACTGACAGCTAATGCTGAAAAACTACTTCTATTTCATTTTAGAAGGCATAATGGGTAGAATAGACCCTGGGGTTCGGGAGTAAAAGTACATATTTATTGTGGACAAATATAGTCTACAGTCTTTTTTAAGTATAGATTTATTATATAAATCTTGTGACTCAAAATTTGCTTTGCACATCAGCAATGGTAGATTCTGCACACCAAATCCCTTGAAGGAGTATGCTCATTTTTTTGCATGGTTGAAAAGGTGCATTACAAAAATGAGTGCATATAATTCTCAACAAATACGAAAAATGCTTAAAATGAATTGTGGCACTATTTTATTTAATTATTTAAAATTCATTAATCTGCAACTGTCATTTATCCCGACTGAACCAAGCTACTGTAACTGTTGGCACAAATGACACACTCCTTTGTGAGATGGATGAAAAAACATATTAAATGCTGCATCCTGAAAAGCACCTGAAGACATTGACTAGGCTTCGTTTGGCTGCAGAGTTTGATCCACATTCTCTCTCAGTCTTGGTTACATGCACCATAGTATGCCTTCCGGCCATGAGGTCTTTGCAGCTACCATAATGTTTTATAATGAAAAGAGATATGTATAGTTAATAAGTCCATTTCTGTATTTACGATTGACAAGCCAATATTTGGGTGATCGCCTGCCAAAACTTATTCTAGCAACATTTGACACAAGGCAGGAAGAAACTCTCTCAGTAAGTTCCAAGCCAATACAGGACACAACAACTTACACAAAACCAATCTACATTACCAATTAACCAAAATCTGTATGTCTTCTGGGTATTTGAGAATATTCAGACTCCATCAAGGCTGTGGTGGGAATGGTAAACCCTCACACGACTTGTGAACTGTGAGGAAACAGAAATTGGTTTTGGTAATACAGTTAGGTCCATAAATATTTGGACAGAGACAACTTTTTTCTAATTTTGGTTCTGTACATTACCACAATGAATTTTAAATGAAACAACTCAGATGCAGTTGAAGTGCAGACTTTCAGCTTTAATTCAGTGGGGTGAACAAAAAGATTGCATAAAAATGTGAGGCAACTAAAGCATTTTTTTAACATAATCCCTTCATTTCAGGGGCTCAAAAGTAATTGGACAATCGACTCAAAGGCTATTTCATGGGCAGGTGTGGTCAAGTCCGTCGTTATGTCATTATCAATTAAGCAGATAAAAGGCCTGGAGTTGATTTGAGGTGTGGTGCTTGCATGTGGAAAATTTTGCTGTGAACAGACAACATGCGGTCAAAGGAGCTCTCCATGCAGGTGAAAGAAGCCATCCTTAAGCTGCAAAAACAGAAAAAAACCTATCTGAGAAATTGCTACAATATTACAAGTGGCAAAATCTACAGTTTGGCATATCTTGAGAAAGAAAGCAAGCACTGGTGAACTCAAGCAATGCAAAAAGACCTGGATTTCCACAGAAGACAACAGTGGTGGATGATCGCAGAATCATTTCCATGGTGAAGAGAAACTCCTTCACAACAGCCAACCATGTGAACAACATTCTCCAGGGGGTAGGCGTATTGATATCTAAGTCTACCATAAAGAGAAGACTGCATGAAAGTAAATACTGAGGGTGCACTGCAAGGTGCAAGCCACTCGTAAGCCTCAAGAATAGAAAGGCTAGATTTGACTTTGCTAAAGAACATCTAAAAAAGCCAGCACAGTTCTGGAAAAACATTCTTTGGAAAGATGAAACCAAGATCAACCTCTACCAGAATGATGGCAAGAAAAAAGTATGGAGAAGGCGTGGAACAGCTCATTATCCAAAGCATACCTCATCATCTGTAAAACACGATGAAGGAAGTGTGATGGCTTGGGCATGCATGGCTGCTGTGACCCGACATTTGCGCGATAGACATATGAGCGCCGACAAAATAGCGCCGATTAAAACGCGGTGTCAAAATCGTGCCGACAAAATCGCACAGACAAAATCGCAAAAGTTTCATTAAATATGAATTACTAGCATATATAATAATGTTTATTTTAGAAGTCAATATTATGAGACACGGCACGCAGATAGTCTTTAAGATCACAGCCTGCATATGTAGGAAGAATTGCAGCAAGACGTCTTGATAGTTGAGCGTATTTAGACTTGCTGGCTGCCTGACTGCTGGTAATTCCGCTTTGTATACGACGCATTATGCCAACCCTCGACTGAGTTATTTGTTCGCGGCATGCCATCAGCAGTTATAACAGTTATAACCTAGAACATACTGTGTACATAATGCACACGTACGCGTCCCACTCTCTTGGCCTCTCTCGTGATTTTGTCGGCGCGCATTTGTCTAAAACCAGTTAGCGGGTTTGTCGGCGCTCATTTGTCCGTTGCGGTTTTGTCGACGCTCATATGTCTATCATGCTTTTGTCAGTGAACCCATGGCTGCCAGTGGCACTGGGACACTAGTGTTTATTGATGATGTGACACAGGACAGAAGCAGCCGAATGAATTCTGAGGTGTTCAGAGACATACTGTCTGCTCAAATCCAGCTAAATGCAGTCAAATTGATTGGGCGGCGTTTCATGATACAGATGGACAATGACCCAAAACATACAGCCAAAGCAACCCGGGAGTTTATTAAAGCAAAGAAGTGGAAAATTCTTGAACGGCCAAGTCAGTCACCTGATCTTAACCCAATTGAGCATGCATTTCACTTGTTGAAGACTAAACTTCAGACAGAAAGGCCCACAAACAAAGAGCAACTGAAAGCCGCTGCAGTAAAAGCCTGGCAGATCATTAAAAAGGAGGAAACCCAGCATCTGGTGACATCCATGAGTTCAAGACTTCAGGCTGCCATTGCCAGCAAAGGGTTTTCAACCAAGTATTAGAAATGAACATTTTATTTCCAGTTATTTAATTTGTCCAATTACTTTTGAACCCCTGAAATAAAGGGATTGTGTTAAAAAAATACTTTAGTTCCCTCACATTTTTATGCAATCTTTTTGTTCAACCCACTGAATTAAAGCTGAAAGTCTGCACTTCAACTGCATCTGAGTTATTTCATTTAAAATTCATTGTGGTAATGTACAGAACCAAAATTAGAAAAAAAGTTGTCTTTGTCCAAATATTTATGGACCTAACTGTAAGTACAAGGGATCTTCAAAAAGATTCTGTAAAAGTGTTTTATTTATAATAGACACATTGCAGATTTATTTCTTCTCTGCATAGTCTCTCTGCCTCTCAATACACTAAGTCAGTTTAGAGGTTTCTAAGTGCCTTTAAGGAAAAAAAAAATTTGAGTCAGTTATGCACCACTTTTTTCACTTCATTATCACCTGCAAATTGATAACACTTGGGGCGTTCTTGTGAAGTCTAAAAAAATCTGAAGACACAATATTTGGACTGTAGACTGGGTAGCCAAAAACTTTCTATGTCAATATTTGAAGGATGCTCATTTTGTAGGCATGCCCAATGTGATGCAACCAAAGAACAACCAATTGGAGTCTCCTTCTTAATTTGATTCAAGGACCAGGCCTCAGTTAATTCTTTAACATCCTTTATGGCCTTCCCTTTATAAAAACCGCATGACACTACTCTGTGTATCTTTGACAAACACTGATAGATACATATCCATGTTTTAACACACACTGACAGGAAGTTTAACAGAAGCAAGGTAGTGAACTGCCAGACTAAAGTTTGTTGTGTTTCAAAGTCTCCACACATAACTGTGAAAAAAAGTTTGGAACCAAAAAAGTGTGAATTTTTGAGAACTCTAATACTAACCTTTTTTAGAAAATACTAGGGGGCGCGCTTCCCTCGCCAACCCCACCAAACCCCTGCCCCCAAACCCTGGCCTGTGCTATGCACCCACCACTTCACATCTCTGCTGCTCGCATTGTGAAGACGGGAGCTGAACGCGGTCATTTCTCTGAAACCCCCTCTTAAACGGTTATACAATGGGAAACAAATACGTTTTTTTTTGTTTACCTCCTCTTTGCTCAATCAGCTGCTGGCTTTCTGCTGCTGCCATGCTGTGTGATCTGCAACTCATGTGGCGCTTCGAACATTTAAAAGCCTGTACAGCAGCTGTTCTTTTGTCTCACTGCCTTGTCCATCTTATCCCCCAGAAATCCTCTGCTCCTGTTGGGGGTCCCGCTCCTGAGGCATTCCCCTATGAAGAGGAAGATTTTCTATTCTTTAAATTGGGAGACGGAACTGTCCCCTCCTAGCAACACGAACTAGACGATCTACAAGTCTCCGACTTAAAGTTTAAATCCGAACAATATATTCAATCTCTTTTCACTGTTCCGTTATTTCACCAAGTAATAATTTCCATTTGTTTGTGCTCTTTACTGTGACCCGACATTTGCACGATAGACATATGCGCGCCAACAAAATAGCGCTGATTAAATTGCGGCATCAAAATCGCACTGACAAAATCGCAAAAGTTTCATTAAATATGAATTACTAGTTTAAAGCATATATAATAATGTTTATTTTAGAAGTCAATATTATGTGACACGGCATGCCATCAGCACGGCACGCAGATAGTCCTTAAGATCACGCCCTGCATATGTAGAAAGAATTGCAGCAAGGGCATCCCACTCTCTTGGCCTCTCTTGCGATTTTGTCGCTGCGCATTTGTCGAAAACCAGTTAGCAGGTTTGTCAGCGCTCATTTGTCCGTCGCGGTTTTATCAGGGCGCATATGTCTATCGCGCTTTTGTCGGTGAACCGAACTTTACTATCATTTGTTTTTGAGACTTTTCAATTTTCCTACTTCCATTATCTCTTACCTGCTCTGCATGTGTATCACACCAACGTTTTTGAATTCTTCTTGTGGTTAAATCTCTTGGCACAAACTCTTGCCTCGCGGGATGTGAAAGTGTCTTTCTGAGAAATTCATGTCTCGTCTCTCTGAACAGGTCTCATCTCGTTCCAAGATTTTATTATATAATAAAGAGAAATAAATAGAAAAGCAATAGTGTGACTGTCAGGGGGAACTCACATAACCAGAAGACAATGTCTTATGTTTGTGTTCAACTGCAGCCAGGGGCTTTTTTCTGTTATAGCCCGGTGAAGGCACCACTATACAAGACCAAGACATTCTTGGCACATATGCCCACTCACTCATAAGTCACTGTGGAATAAGATAACTTGATTAACCTTAGTGAAGCTGAATTATTGTAAAACGAAGTACAATCCAATTTAAAGTTTTAAGGCCATTGTGAAAAAGAAAGAACAATGTGTTATTTGCCCAGTATAAATGTTCAATGAATGGAACCTAACAATCGTATCTATAGCAGGCAAAGAGTTTCAGTGAGTAGGAGATACAAAATTAAAAGAACCCCTGCCATTAATTTAGAATCAAAGAGGTATGGTCAGTGAAATGGCCAGTTCACCCCAAGATGTCTATGGAGTAGGCTGTGTACATAATCTGTTCAAGGTTGTTACGTTTTTATAGTTTTGTAACTTAATAATACAATTAAACAGAAGATTCTGTTTCAGATAATAAGCTCCTCTGGATAAATCAACAGAGGTGAAATGTGTTTACTACATTAGGTCCACATCCAAGCTGTTGCAGCTGCATTTCAAACTTGCTATAGTCTGTTTGTGCTTCATGAAGGAGATTTTTTGACAAGAGAATTACAGTAGTCAGTATTACTTACAGATATGTATGAAAGGTTGCATTATTGTGATGCATTTCATTTATGGAAAACCCTCAAGTGTTATGATGCTGTTTGTGCCATTCATTTGGAAATAGTTATAATAACGTCTCATGCTTTTCCTAAAGAAAACAGAATTATTTTTAAGATAAAAACTTACGACAGATAGCAGCAGTGAAGCTTATACAGGTGCATCTCAGGAACAAACAATTTTAATGTGTTTCAAAAATATTTCATTTGGTATAAATCTCTTACTTGATGCATGGTTATTTCAGTAAGCATTAAGTCTTGCTTTTTGACCATTGGGAATGTGCACTCTAACCATCATACATGTTGTATAAAAACAGAAATCTATAAAGATTATTTTAAACTGCATACATGTCAGAGGAAGAGACGTGATGTTCTTTTGGCATTGTGTTACTTGTTATATTGAATATTAAGGTATAGGCATATGTGTTGAAGACAATACACATCCATTTTTAAAAAAATGATTATTTTTTCACTTGTACAGAGTACCTTATTTGACTCCTGGTTTTGGTTCAGAGCAGTGCAGGAAGCACGCAATATTGTATTCCTGTCATCTGATCTCATTGTAGGATGTGCTTACTACTCATAAATATATTCAATTTACAGATAGAGATGGGAAGTATTTTGCTTTGCAAAAATAACCTTGTGAAGATGCAATGAATACTTCCAGAAACCAAAAGAATTACAAAGCGTCTTCATAGAAATCATTAATTATATACAGAAAATCAAATTCAAATCAGTGAATCCGTTTTGCTCAGCTGTAAACCAGTGTAGAACCTTCCAATTAAAATATATGCATTCATTCACTGCTTCATAAACCTTTAGTATTTTAAAGGGTGTTAAAAAGCCTGTTCTGAAAGTCACTGGGGCAATTTACAAACTTTTATCAACCTGCCAACATTTGAAATAATGGAAAATCATCAAGATAATGCAAACTTGGAATCCCAGTAATGTGATGCATTATTTCTATCTGTCGTGATGGAACCGGGGCGCAGGTGAGCTCTAAACCTCAAACAAGATCACACAAATACAGTCCCAGGTTCAAACAAAGGTGTATTTATTATAGAAATACCTCCAAATGAAGCACAAAATGCACAGGTTATCTCTCCTACAGTCACCTCTGGTCTCTCCTCCACACTGCCCTTCTCCAGTTGAGTGTTGTCTTCCTTCCTCCCAGTTCTGACTCACCTGGACAAAGGAGTGTGGTCCGTTTTATTTAGGACCTAGGAGTACTTCCAGTGCCAGTACTGCTGCTTGTTGGAATTACTTCTGGGTCATACAGAAGTCCAGTATATTAGGAAGTGCATCTCCCTGCAGCACCTTCTTATGGCACTCACAGACCCCAGCAGGGCTGTTCTGCCGGACTACAACTCCCAACATCCCCTGCTGGTTTCCGAATGGGCAGCGATATGATGGGATGCCATCTAGCACCTGGGGGGAATAAACGCCCCTCAGAGACAGTTCTTCCCTGTCCTATTTTACCTCGCCCAGGAAAAGTATTAAGACTGCCCATTTGTTTGGGGATTCCCACCCAAGTAAGGAACCATTTCCGCTAACTGTGATGTCCATCCATCAATTAGGACAGCCTTGTCCGAGTGCAACATCCTTCCTTCTCTTGGCCGGGATGCCTTTCTCTTGATTCGAGGCCTCCCCTCTGGGTATGAGATCTTTCTGAATCCTTGATGGGATGCCTGTTCATCCCATGTGCCACCTACACTGTGTATTTGATATTAAAGGGGCTCACACCTTGCAGAAAAGTTGTTTTGTCAAAATTCCATTTTGTTCAACCCACCACTATAGGTTTACATCTTGATCCAGGTCTGTTTACCAATTATGTGTATGTTTTAAATGGACAGCCTGGATTACAAGGGCTTGTCATTGAGAAAACTAAACAGGGACAGAGTTTAGTAAAGACAGGACAGGAGATGAGAGATGCGAAGTTGGAGAAACTGAGTAATATTATCCCTTGACACTAAAGAGCAGTTAAACTACCAGCTACTAGGAAATAAAACTCACTGACCCTCAGAAAAGGTTTTGGCAGGGTTAACAGTGAGAAGAGACTTCTCCTGCCTGATAGAGGGCATCACATGTTCCCAGGACATGACAGAGGAAACAATGATGCACTTTTAAAGGTTAACCCCTCATGGAGGCTATTTAATTTCCTCATGCCTGCTAAGTGGAAGCACTGCAACACATGGTCTCAGGGAAGGAATGACAATGCAGTGTGTTGCAAGTTGTAGGCTACCTAAGAGCTGTGGTATGTTAAAGGTTATAAAAGACCCAGGGTTGCAGTCATTTCAGAAGCCACAAGAGGGCACTGTGAAATGGTGACCTCAAGACTTTATACGCTCACCTCTTACACCAGAAGGAATTCAAGGCATGGCTGTAAGTGACCCCATGAACAAGCTTAAAGTAGATTCACAATCAGAGGTTTATTGAGTGTGTAGTCAGGAGGTGAGAGAGGGTAAGTGGTCAAGTAGCACGATATGTAGAGAGGCCCTACAACAGAGCTGATATTGCAGTTTACATTTATTATTAAAATAATGTTGCATTACAGTTGTGGAGAGTGCCAAAGGAACCTGGAACTTTAAACATTTAGGGTTTGGATTGGTCTCATTGGCTGCAAAAGCTCAACACCACATTGTGGTGGATTGTAATTTGCATTTTTTATGTTTTTAGCTGCGTAACGAATTGGGCTGAGAGTGTCCCTGAAGGCTTTGACATGAATAATTGGTGAATGTCCACTCAGCTAACATTTCTTTAAACCACTACGCTGTCTTTCACAGCATATATGGTTAACCAATATGGAAGGTTTGTATTTAGCAATGTTCTTGCATGATCTTATTGTTACACTATGATAGTGTTATCCAAGGTGTAAGGTTTTTATTCAATCTTCTGTACATTATAAAGGGATTCTGGATATATTATATCCTTTTAAATATTGCTATTGTCAGTTTTCCTGAGAAAATGTGTGGAAATAATATTTTAGTATCTATACTAATAAAAGGCAAAGCCCTCACTGACTGATTGACTGACTGACTGACTGACTCACTCACTCACTCACTCATCACTAATTCTCCAACTTCCCATGTAGGTAGAAGGCTGAAATCTAGTAGGCTTATTCCTTACAGCTTACTTACAAAAGTTAAGCAGGTTTAATTTCGAAATGTTGAACTTTCTTATTTATGGCCACATCTTCACGAAATTTGGTAGGCGGCTTCCTTGCGCTAACCGAAACCGATGTAAGTACTTATTTTGGTGGTATGACGCCACTGTCGGCCACCATATTGAACTTTCCAATGTCACTAATTCTCCAACTTCCCGTATAGGTAGAAGGCTGAAATTTGGCAGGCTTATTCCTTACAGCTTACTTACAAAAGTTAAGCAGGTTTTATTTAGAAATTCTACACATAATGGTCGACAACGTCCGCCACGTTGAACTTTCTTATTTATGGCCACATCTTCAAGAAATTTGGTAGGCGGCTTCCTAGCGCTAACCAAAACCAATGTACATACTTATTTCGGTGGTATGATGCCACTGTCAGCCGCCATATTGAACTTTCCAACGTCACTAATTCTCCAACTTCCCGTGTAGGTAGAAGGCTGAACCCATCTTCGCGAAACTTGGTAGGCGGCTTCCCTGCGCTAACCGAAACCGATGTACGTACTGTCACACACGTGCGCATGGGAGGCAGCTAAAGGGATTGAGTGAAGGCAGTTCGGAGGCATGCCAGGATGTGGCAGAGTACACTGACTCTTTTTCTCCCTTCTCTGTAGACCATTCCCGGGGGAGTCCACCTGGCTCTATTGACATCACTTCCGGGACCGAGCCAATGAAAGTCAACCTCACCAGCTCTGGCCCCTCTGACGTCCCGGCTGCAAAGTCGTTCTTTTTGTCAGAATATACAGCACTGAAGTGCATACAACCGAGTCCAAAACAAGACTGAGGGAAAAGGAAAAAGGGGCAGGTTTTTAAAGGGGGAGACAGGAAGTGAGGTCATAAAGATCGAGCACGTGGTCTTCAACCATTGGATCACAGCCGGACGTGACGTCAGAGGGGCCGGAGCTGGTGAGGTCGACTTCCATTAGCTCAGTCCCGGAAGTGATGTCAATAGAGCCAGGTGGACTCCCCCGGGAATGGTCTACAGGGAAGGGAGAAAAAGAGTCAGTGTACTCTGCCACATCCCGGCATGCGTCCGAACTGCCTTCACTCAAGCCCTTTAGCTGCCTCCCATGCGCACGTGTGTGACAGTACTTATTTCGGTGGTATGACGCCACTGTCAGCCGCCATATTGAACTTTCCAATGTCACTAATTCTCCAACTTCCCGTGTAGGTAGAAGGCTGAAATTTGGCAGGTTCATTCCTTACAGCTTACTTACAAAAGTTAAGCAGGTTTCATTTCGAAGTTCTACACGTAACGGTCATAACGTCCGCCTAGTTGAACTTTCTTATTTATAGCCACATCTTCACAAAATTTGGTAGGAGGCTTCCGTGCGCTAACCGAAACTAATGTACGTACTTATTTCAGTGGTATGACGCCACTTTCAGCCACCATATTGAACTTTCTAACGGTCTTTGTTACTTATGGGCCCATCTTCAAGAAATTTGGTACCCGGGTTCCCAACGCTAACTGAATCCTACTTACATACATACTGTATATACGTCCATAGGGTCCCCCATCCCAACGCCTCCCACGTTGTTGGCTGCCTGCCTATATAAGGCCGTCCGTTGCTCCGGTTTCTACATTCCTTTCCTTGCTTCGCCACAGGATTCACGTCTCCCTGCTGATAACTACAGCTTTTTAATTTAATCCACAGCTTCTCCGCTGTTTAATTGTTCGTTTATTACGATTGTAGTTATTGTGTAGGTATTTTAGACTTTCTTTACATTGTTCAGGTTCCCATTTCCTTTATCGTTCCAACCATACCCCCATTAACATGTTTATCGAAGTGATCACCATCGATCAAAGAACTGTCACTTACCGAGTGGTGTCCATGCCCGGAGATGGCACCTACCTTTTCCATTCTCTTTGTTACATATTGCACGGCCATATCAGGCTCACTCTTGATATCCGGAGGAACATTGTCTCTTATGTATTGAATGACTGGGACAGGTACAGGAGATAATTATACTACACAGGAGCATTATAAGAGTGAAATGCTTAACCTCTTCACCTGTGCTTCTTCATGTGAGTTGATGGCTGCCGCTGAATTGTTTGGTTGTCGATTTCAAGTGTACCGAAATGGCCAAATATTTTACACCTTTCGACAACCACCAATGCCTCTGAAACATCTTGTTTATGAATGTTTAAACTCTCAAAAGCTGGATGTGAAGTTATCGATGAAACCGGTTTTGTGCTTACAACGCTTGACAGATGGCGAATGTCACTTCAACACAAGTCCTGCAAATACTGTCGTAATTAAAACAAACCATGAAACTCAAACCGATTATGACAGCAGCAATCCAAGCTGTAAGATTTCAGACAAAATTACTTTTCACATGGCCAACTGTATGTTGCATGCTCAAGAGTAAGCTCAGTGCACAGCTTGGTCATATTACAACCGGGGGGCCGAACTGACAACTTAACTGACACTTAACAAATAATTATTGGTATATTTTCCCTCAGTTTAAAAATGTGTAATTTTCTTCTTAATAAAAATTTTAAAGCAGTACTTCGCCGCTGTGAAGCGCAGGTATTTTGCTAGTATTTTATAACACAGTTGTGGGTCAAATCTTTGTAACAGGTCTTATGACATGAATCTAAACCTTGAGTTTCTGTTGACTGGACTGTTTGCTATGATGTATTTCAGAGTACAGTCTTTACTTCCATTGCTATAGCTATTTTAGGGTGATGGCAGTGGTTGACTGTTAACATAATGAATATCAGACACATCAGAATTAGAAATAGTTGTTGCTTTTACTGTTTCCATTTCAGCTCCATCCATAGCCTGTGCCTTTTACTTTTCTCTTATATTTTCTTTAATTGATATCAGGACTTCTCTAGTGTTAGTACACAAAAGTTTACATTGAATATAAAAATGGATTAATGCAACCTTAAGAATTTGTAAGGAATGTGGGTTGTCAAAATATGTTTGCAACTTTATTGTTGAAAAGCTAGCTACCAGAAAGCATAGACAATGCCATGAAGCTCAGAATTGAGCTCAGGTGCATCCTGTTTCCCCTGATCATCCTTGAGATGTTTCTGCAACTTAATTGGAGTCCACCTGTGGTAAATTCAGTTGATTGGACATGATTTGGAAAGGCACACACCTTTCTATATAAGGTCTAACAGTTGACAGTTCATGTCAGAGCACAAACCCAGCATGAAGTCAAAGGAATTGTCTCGAGGCACAAATCTGGGGAAGGTTACAGAAAAATTTCTGCTGCTTTGAAGGTTCCAATGAGCACAGTGGCCTCCATCATCCGTAAGTGGAAACCACCAGGACTCTTCCTAGAGCTGGCCGGCCATCTAAACTGAGCAATCGGGGGAGAAGGGCCTTAGACAAGGAGGTGACCAAGAACCCGATAGTCACTCTGTCAGAGCTCCAGAGGTCCTCTGTGGAGAGAGGAGAACCTTCCAGAAGGACAACCATCTCTGCAGCAATCCGCCAATCAGGCCTGTATGGTAGAGTGGCCAAACAGAAGCTACTCCTTAGTAAAAGTTTGCCAAAAGGCACCTGAAGGACTCTCAGACGATAAGAAACAAAATTCTCTGGTCTGATGAGACAAAGATTGAACTCTTTGGTGTGAATGCCAGGCGTCACGTTTGGAGGAAACCAGGCACCGCTCATCACCAGGCCAATACCATCCCTACAGTGAAGCACGATGGTGGCAGCATCATGCTGTGGGGACGTTTTTTCAGCGGCAGGAACTGGGAGACTAGTTGGGATAAAGGGAAAGATGACTGCTGCAATGTACAGAGACATCCTGGATGAAAACCTGCTCCAGAGCGCTCTTGACCTCAGACTGGGGCGACGGTTCATCTTTCAGCAGGACATGACCCTAAGTACACAGCAAAGATATCAAAGGAGTGGCTAAGGACAACTCTGTGAATGTCCTTGAGTGGCTCAGCCAGAGCCCAGACTTGAATCTGATTGAACATCTCTGGAGAGATCATAAAATGGCTGTGCACCAACGCTTCCCATCCAACTTGATGGAGCTTGAGAAGTGCTGCAAAGAGGAATGGGCGAAACTGGCCAAGGATAGGTGTGCCAAGCTTGTGGCATCATATTCAAAAAGACTTGAGGCTGTAATTGCTGCCAAAGGTGCATAGACAAAGTATTGAGCAATACTGAATTGAATACTTATGTACATGTGATTTTTTTATTTTTAATAAATTTGCAAAAACCTCAAGTAAACTTTTTTCACGTTGGCATTATGGGGTGTTGTGTGTAAAATTCTGAGGAAAAAAATGAATTTAATCCATTTTGGAATAAGGCTGTAACAGAACAAAATGTGGAAACAGTGATCCGCTGTGAATACTTTCCGGATGCACTGTACACCCTCATTATAAAGAGTAATCCAATAGGTGTCTTCAGCAAAAATGATCAGAAGGATCTGAAGTTGTGCATGCCACATCAATCCGACTCTAGGGGGTCATACACTATGGGATGGGAGGGGTCAAGTTTAATTTTCTTCTTTTCACAAAACTTCAGAGAAATGTAGATCAGTGATATAGACAGGTGGAGTGTCATTTTATGCTGTTTCAAATTTGCTGATCACAGTTATGATCCTATTTTTGATATTTAATTCTTTACTGGTGGTCCTAGCCTTCTAAGAGCTACTCTCATAAGGTTGCAAATTTCTAACATAAACATGTGAGGTATTATTTTAAACTATTTCAAGGTCAGTGATTACGAATATGATATTATTTTGGATTTTTCATCCTTTACTAGGGATCTAGCACTCTATGGACCTTTATCAGAGGGTGAAAAATGACAGATTTCTATTACAGTGGAAAATATTTAGACTTTAAGCATTTTGAAAAAGGGCACATTTTAATACTTTAATTGTTTGGCACAGCTATTCTTGTTAATTATTCTTCTGCCTCATGAAGTAAATCATTACATTTCCCACAAACACCCCAAATTAGGGAAGCTAGTGCAAATTCAGACTTTTATTATATTAATGCCATCCTTTATATTCAGTACCCATTTAAGTCTATTTAAGGAAAAAGGAGGAGGGTAAAATGGGCTGTATAAAATGGAAGTCATGTGAATGACTATTAAAATAAATAAATTCATATTCAAAATAATTAAAATGTATGCACTGGATTAGTGAACTGTGATATACCAAGATTTGTACATTATTTCTAAGATACTGTATAACATTAAGTATTTTTAAGATATTGTATAGCTTTGTGGATAGCTTTGTCGTCACCTTTCAGCGAAGATAGGGGTCAGATGACATGTGGCACATTCTGTTTTCATAAATTGTCTTTCTGTCTCTGTTGGGCTCCTATTTCTTCAAGCAGTGTAAAGCCATATTGTCAGTTTGGTTGAATATCTGAACTGTCCCAATCTGAATATGTTTGTCTGTGTCTGTATATTTATTTTTAGAATGATTGGCATCCTATCTGAAAGAGGTTACCACATTGTACTTACTGCTGTCAGAATAAGTAAATAAAAAATGTATGAGTGAATAAGTGACTTTTATCAAGTCAAGGTACAAATGCAGAAGAAAGAGAGGGGTTGGGAGCATGCAAATATGGAAGTGGCACAAATACAGACACAACACAAATAGTTCTAAATATATCTTTATAATATGCAGTATATAAAACTAAAGTTATTTCTCAAAAATCTTCAAATATCTTCCAATTGAGAAGTATGATTATGGGTTAACCAAAATATACATTACAAAAACAGAAGTATGTGAACTGAACCTAATATTTACTTGTCATGTTCCGGGTCTAGGATTTGAATGCAACTTCCAGCTACTGGAATCTGCGCATTCTGAACATTGGTTTCTTTGCAGATACTGCAGGCTCCCCTCAACATCCTAAAGAAATTTCTGTTAGTTTAAGTTGCAATATTAAATTTGCCATATGTGAGTAAGAGTGTGGTGTATCTACTGCCTACTGCCCACTCTTTTAGGCAGCTCACTATCCTTAGAAGGATGCCTTGCTGTTACCATGCTAGTTGGAAATCATGTGACTTTGACAGGTGTGGCAGATAGGGGGCACTATTGCTCCCTTGAACCCCTGTCCACGACTCCAGACACCAGGTAAAAGTCCAATAGTTGACTTTATTAAATTGCCACAGTGCACAAAGCACCCTCTCCTCCACTCTACTCATATAAACACAATAGTAACTACAATAATACAATCCTCCAACTCCCAGACGCGTTGCCACCCTTCCACCCAGCTCAGCTCGCAGTCTGGGAGCTCCCACAATCCTTTTATATTCCCTGACCCGGAAGTGTTCCCAATCCCCAGTCCATGTGATCTTGTATCACTTCCGGGTCAGGTAAAAAGTCCTTTTCTTCACCCCGGAAGCACGTCATTCCCCTTGTCCATGTGACTTGGACGTACTTCCGGGGCGTATGGTAAATACTCGTTGTTCCCCCCTGCAGCGTCTCCTAGTGGCCCCCACGGCATCTTCGGGGAACCTCCATACTGCAGGGAGGGCTCCACCTGGCGGCTTGGGGGTATTGGCCGGGATAAACGGCCGGCCATACACCACACAGGCTTTCCATTTTTATGGGCTCCCCTGCAGATGGCTCTGAAGCTGCTTATTTGAAGCTCATACTGTTAGTTACTCATTCTCATTGGTGATGCCACTCTTAGGCTGATACTACTTGCTAGCATCATATTATATTCTAACTCTTACATCAAGGAAGATATAAAAAAGGACAAGCATGCCAAAGTTGCATTCTAATGTGGCTAAAGCAAGTCGCCCTTCTAAGGATAGTGAGTTTCCCAACAGAGTTATGAAATGAATAATAATCCTCTTGTTGGTGCTAGCAAGCAATGTGCAGCACTAAAATATTATACAACATTATGTATTGTAAAATGTAGGTAACACATCTAACTGATTGCCTCTGTTCTCTCCTACATCTCTCACTCTGTCATATTCCACCAGCCCAACTCCATCTCCAGGTCTTTTTACTCTCCAGTACGGCTTTCAGATATAGACAGTGGACAGCTCGTCCATCACTTTTACTTAATCACTAATGGTATCTGTATAAACTGTAAGAAAGCACCTGAGCAGCTCAGTACAATTACATTGAACATACACTTGACAGAGAAATATTACAGTTCTCACAAACAACAATATATCATTCAGTTATATCTGAAGGCCTAGAAAATTATACTGATTTTTTTAATGTTTACATAGACAGGACAAAATAAATTTTTATTTATTAAATACATTTTTTACATTTATTAAATAATTTTTTTATTTAAACAGCAATAGGAACAAGACATTCAGCCCTGTGGTTTTAGGAAGAGCTCCTTAGCAACTAAACTGAATTACATCGACTCTGCTACAAAAGCACAGATGGTTGGTCTTACTTTAGAATGTTCACACATTTTTACATTTTAGGCCAGCTCCTTAAGCTATTAGAAAAAAAACAAAAACAATTAGCTCATAGGCAAGTATGAAAAAAGTTTTAATTTGTTAAAGTTTCTGCATCACTTGCACTTTGGTTTTAAATAACAACACTTACTCAAATACTAGATCTAAATTTGTTAGCCTTTTTAAGAAGACACTTTTCTGTCAAATGGTATAAATGTTCCAGTCAAATTCATTTGACCATCATCACTGTTTTCTTCTCACACTGTTAAAAGCATCTGTGCTGAAATTGTCATGAGAATTGGCAGACTTCCACCCCAGTACACCTGCAGGATGTATTTCTGGTAGAAAGGAAATAAATCAGTCCCCAGTCTATTGCAATTAAGAGAACCATTTAAACAACAAAAAGCTTTTGTTCATGAGTTGCTACCTTTTTGCTTACAGAATTTTTTGTATAGTCAGGAATATTATAGTCCCTGGGCCAATCAAAAATGTAAATTCAGGATTTTCTCATCAGTTTTTTTTTTCTTTTCAGTCAGCAGCACTAATTTTAAAATGTTTTAATGAAAGCATACTGTGTTTAATTCAAATTTGATGTAAATTCTTGGAAAATTTGACAAAGATAACATTTACTTTTCATAATTTGCTTAACAAATTTCAGTGTTAAATTACTCATTTGATTTAAATTATTGTTATTTATTTGTTCTGATACATACTAGCAGGTAAATGAAACAGTTATATTTTCATATAGAAGTTAGTGCAATTTTTAAATGGAGCATTATCTATTAAAATAATGCCATGTGGTGTGATTTTCTATCTAATCCAATACCATAGCAGTGGGGAGAAGCAGCCCAACTTAGCAGCATTGGATGCAGGGTAGGAGCTCTCCCTGGACATGGTACTTATGTTCACACCAATCACACCAGGCCAGCTTGGAGTTAAGGCAACCTAACGCCCATGACTTTGAAATGAAAGCTGGAGTATTTTGAGAAATACCCACCAAGGTATGGAGAGAACATATCACTCCTCACAGGCAGTGAGTGGGCCAAAGTTTGAATTCAGCCCCTAAGGGCCGTGAGTCAACAGACATAATCTTAACACAGTGCCTGCCATTCATATTTCCTTAAATCACAAATGTTGAAAAATGCCCTGAGAAAATTTTGCACCTGCTTTCTAAACTTTCTTTAGCATGAATTCCTAACTCCAGATCTAGTTTACGCCACACAGTTTATAAAGAAGCTTAATGGTTGTAGGTTTTTGTAGTAAATAATTTAATTGTCACATTGGTTGTAATTGAACTACACTATTAATCTGAACTTCTCTGTAAATCTCTGTAAATATAGAACTTGTCAGAAATATATTAGTATGTGATTTGTGATACTCTTGTTTTGCATGAACATGTTCTTATTTCATATTATAGTTCTCTTTTTTTATAAAGTGGCTGCATGTGACATTGCACTTTAGACACTGGCAGACGCAGCCATAAAATTTGTTTTGAAAACTTGTTTAGTAATTCTAGGGTCAAGCGTTCCTATACTGCTGTAATTATCCAATTACACCCTCATTATACTTTTGTTATTATATTTTTACAGCCATCCATCATGGCTTTGCCCGCATATTAGTGAAACAGCACAGTGAGGAGGGCCCCGTCCAAGTCTCTACTCCTGATGTCACTCTTCCCTCTCGCCTTGGCCCACAGCCTCTGTCTCGGATTAGCATGAATATATCGCTCCTGGAAGCGAACTATGATTCTTAACGCAATGAGAGAAGTCGTAAAATCATTCGGAATATTCAAGCAAATTATAGAAAAAAAAAAAGATCTAAACCGTTAAGTAGCTCTGTCATGAAAAACGGACAGACATACAAACGGGTCTAAAAAACAATATAAAAATTTTGTGCTTGGACCACAAAATTTTTTAAACCGTTTCTTAGCGAGCACCTCTGAGCCAAGGGTAACCTACATTCCAAATTTCAAGTCCCAAGTCCTCATGGCTCGGGAGATTTTGTGATGGGTGAGTCAGTGGTATTTGGCTTTTATATATATAAATTGATCTGCATTGTTGGGATTTACATGTGAATGACAATGAGTGGATGACTCATCAGCAGTATTCATTAAGAATTCCATATCTATGTATTGAAATTCAACTCTCTCATTTTAACATTGTTTAGACAGAGGTACAGGCATAGTATGCAGTTTTGTGAAGTATTTGAAGAGAACATAGAAAGGCCAAACATACAAAGTTGTTTCCAAACAAAGACTACATTCATTAAGAATCTTCTGTCTAAATTTAGATTTGGAAAAAGCCATTCAATATGTTGCACAAAAGTGTATTGAACTATGAGACTGGCTACAATGAAAACCTCAGCTATAATGGCCCACCATGAAGAGAATTGAGTTGAGCCCTGAACCTGAGTTGAGCTAGATCCCTGAACCTGTGTCTCTAGCAATGTAATGGAGGCAAATGAAGATTTAAAGTCTTTGGACTGGATAAAGCATTTTATGACCACAGTAAAACTAATTTAAAATAAATCTAGTTATCCATACAAAATAAATTGAGTAATTCAATTATTGTTCATACTTTCTTCAACCATTACAATAATACCAGTAACAGCGTACTGCACGATAACGTGCAGTGAATACAATTGACTTGAGCATTCATAGTTTTCATACTCTTTCTCTGTACATTTATCATTTGTTTGCTCAGAGGTTGATGTACTTTGCAGCTTCCTGAGCAGCTCTTCTTTTCTCCACCCTAGCGGCCTGCTTCTTCTCTTCTTTGGTCGGCATCATTTTGTGTTAAAAATGATTAAGTCAGAGTTTATGTTGCAATTACTTAGTACATTTTCCTTAATTTTTCACTTAAGCTGGCATTTAAGTCTTCAATCTGCCTAAAGAATGATTTAAGATATGAATAGTTAGGGAAAGTGACGGCAAAGGTGGTAGGGATGAAAACGGCGCCTGAATGCATGCGTCACACAGCCCCCCTGCTGGCCACTGCCGAGAGTCGATTCTACAATAAAATAAAAGAGGAATAGCCTTGGAGGTCAATCATTACCCTGAAAGCAGATAGTAGACGTCATGTAGTATATGTGTACCAAATTTCAGGTCAATAGGTCAAATGGTTTGCGAGCTACAGGTGATTGAAAATCCTGGGCAAACAAACAAACAGCCACGGTAGCGCATTATATATAAAGAAAACGGAAAACTGAAACCTAACTCGGCATCATCAGGTGTAAGGAAAGTTTCAACTGTTTCATTGCAGAACACTTGCTCACACACAGTCATAAAGGACCAAGTCAGAGTCGCAAATCAGTCTAATGTACGCACCTTTGAAATATGGGAGGAAACCAGAGTACTTGCACGTGCAGACTTAACGAAAACAGTGACTGACATAGAATTAAAATCCAGGAAAGTAGTACTAAGTGAAAAACCCACAATACTACCCAACATAATACAAATAAGCTAATTTAATTATTTTTTGTATCTGGAGTATTTGAGCAGAACCTTCAGAAAAAGTCTTACATACAAAAATAACTAGTCAACCCCCTAGCATGCATAAGGCTTGCTGATTTTGCAGTCATATATTGCACAGGTGTCTGCTAATATCAAAGAATTACCCAGGACAGGGAACGTGGACCTGAAGTAGCGGAGTTGTTATTTTAAAAAGCTATCGGTTCTTCCAAAATTTAAGTTCACTTAATGCAAATTAATTTTCCATTCTCACAGATATATAAATAAATGCATTTGCTTATACCAAGGTCAATATACTTGAATGCATATGCTGAATCATAATGCAAGATGTGAGTAACACTCACCAAGCACTAATAACCTAACATATACAATGTATGTAATATCTAATTTCTATGGAAGTACTGCACATAATGTACATACCAACTATGACAACAAGGGAACACCACTGAACCCCAAACACAAGACACAGCAATACAACACACACTTTTAGAATAAAGTTAAAGATATTTATTCTTTCAACAGCACCTCTTCACAATCCTTCTTGCAATGAGAAGCCAGTAATGCACCAAGTACACAGTTCTTCCTTCTTCTCTACCTTCAATGATTGTTTGTTACCCACTGCCTCTTGACTCTGACTCCCAATGTGAGGCAGCGGACTCCTTTTAATGTTGGACCTGGGTATGCTTCTGGTATAATGCTGTGTCACTTCCAGGCAATTCAAAAAGGAAGGAAGGAAGGTCCTCCCTGATCGTGTCCTCTGTCGATCTCAAAGGACCATGACTGGGCTGCACTTCTGGACTCCTAGTCCCAAGCACCCCTACGAGTGTCCCGATTGGGTTACCATACGAGGACCACTGCCACCTAGGGTATGAGAGATTGAGGCAGTTCCCATCCTCGGCTGTTCTCAGTCTGGCCATTAAAACATGCCAACCAGTTACAAATGTATTTCCTTTTCCCTGCTTGTGTTATTGTGCTGCTCATTCTCCTACACAACACAATAAAATTCTCACACAAAGAAATAGATGTTTTCCTTTTACTTACTTTTACCTCATAGGCAATATTTGAGTTTCTCTCAATGGCACCCTCTAGAGACCACACCTGACATATCTAGTATCTGTTAGATAATGAGGTGCTTATCTACTCATTAAAACTGTTGTGTAAAGTAGTAGCTTAATTTAATTCAACTGATTAGTAGATATCTTCAATCAAGCTTGTTAAAGTACATTAAAATAGATGTAGTTTAATTAAAGATCTCTCTTTTTGTACATTAGCGGGTTTGTGAAAAATATCACCATATTTCAGCACTTCCAAAAAAATGCTTATACTTGTCAAACATTTCTGCACTGATTCACATAATAGGAGTAAAATATGATTTAACTGAATATACTGGTGGTTTTCTCTTTAGAAAAGTAACTTTCCAGTTCTGATGCTGTGGCTCCTTATTTCTGGAGTGCAACACACCTTTACACTTCTGTTTAGTGTGGTAAGATGTCATTTGTTAGTGTAATTTATACAAAGGTGAATAAGGTTACATTGCACAATGACTTTGCATTGTAGCATTAAAATGCAGATATATGGCTGCAAAAATCATTATTTATATAGAATAAATCACAGTGTAGCAGACATATTCTTTATATGCTGTTTAATTCAATTATCATAAATAACCATGAATGTGAAAGGACAGTTAGATGGAGTAGGTTTAAGAACCTAAGAAATGTTGCAGATAACAGGAAATTATGTACTTCATTGAGCTCATTTGGTCAGCCGGCAGCTAAGTTGTTCCAGTATCTCAGACAGATATTTTTTAAAATTGACATGGTTTCCAACTCAGCCATAATATATAACTTGCAAAATGTATTACTGAAATCAAAAAAAACTCAGCTAAAATCTGCTATTAATGAAGTTGATGCTAAAAAGTATTTTATTGTAAAAAGTTTTATTTTAATCCTTTCTCCTTCAAAATAGTTCCTTTCAGATGAACAAACCACCTCCATCAGTCCTTCTATCCCTGGTAGCATTCTTGAAAATTTTCTTTTTTGAGATCTGTCATTATATCAGCTCCTTCGATGTTTTCAATTTTTTGAAAACTGTGACATTTTAGGTGATTTTTCAAATTATGGAAAAAAAAGTAGCATGGTGACAGATTTTTTGATTGCAGTGTCTGCAGAAGTACTGGAATGTGCTTGGAGGCTGAAAACACAGTAGTAGGAATTGCACAGGGAATGGTTGCCTTGTAATGGTGGGGATTCCATCTTTAAGCAGTTTCAAGTTGAAGGCCTTATTTCAATGAACTATCTGAGTCTGAGATAAAACCTTACCTTTATGCTCTTTCTTTAACATATTCTGTGTTTCCTTTGCACATCATGCTAAATTTAATAGTGTAACACTATGTTTGATATTATTCTGTTCCATTCATGTACAGTTTAGCAAACATGCTGTTATTTCATGACTGATCAGAATGCAAAAAACTCCTTATTGTGTCTGAGAGCAATCAACAAGTTTGTAGGCAGTTATGAAGGCAGTATTATAAAAAAACATTTTAGAAAATTAGTCTGAATATATTCTTGATCCCTTGTGATGAGCGTAGTTAATTTTTGTTACACAAAATTATGTGTTTATGGTAACGGGCAGCAAAAAAGTATAGTGAACGGGGTCTGTTGGAACCTAACCCCATTCTTTTCATTGGGTCAAAGCCTTTGTATCTGCAGTTTCTATTTCCGCAGGGTTTTTCACAAATGTAATACCCCAGATAGCAAGGATTTATTGTAAATAACAGGAAAACCAGACATGTTTATTGCTAATATCTCAATTACTCTTCTCTCCTATCAGAGGCGGTCTTAGGAGTGTGCGGGGCCTAGGGTTGACCAACCCCACGCGGGGCCGGTTACGTCAAACGCTGTTACCGGTATGTGTGGACTGCATAAACTTGCATGCGAATTTAATAAAAATAATTTTAACATCTATTAAAAAAGTATAATTCATAATTCATGACAATACCACGACAGTGCAAAATGCGATGTGGTGTAATGCAGAAATTAGCAGGGCCACTTCTCGAAAAGTACCCAAATGGCAAGGATCCTTTGAGTCTTGATATGGAGGATGTCATAGTCATAACTTACGTTGATGTCATGTCAGCCGGTTATCATTAGCGGTACATGTTTTTGTGCATAAATATTTGAACTATGGAATGTTTTCAAAGGTGTACATGTACAGAATTTGACCTTGAAGTGGGATTTTAAAAGGGTTCCTCTTAGAAGCATCTCAAATATATATATGTACTGGAGAATATATCGAATGGGACATGCGGACCTCAAAAAAAGGGCCCCCTTAGGCACGGGAACTAGGGCGGTCGCCCCACTTGCCACCCCTATTTGCCGCTCTTGTCTGCTATTATTAATTACAGGAACTCCTGCCAAAACTAATAATAGTAGCTAGGAGAAATACAAGAGCCTAATCCAGTGTTCTAGTACCCTCACGTGAACCTAACAACAACTGGTCTTTGTGTTCTGGTTCAATTGATCTGTAGTGATCCCTCTCTATCGGTCTCTCCTCTACACCACTAGTACAGTACTCCTATAATGGCTCCTACTTATTCTTTCCATGTGGCAGGTACTTCCTACCTTCTCTCTTTTCAAAAGAATGCTTGCCTCCCTGTCTGACATATCTCAGTCAGTCCAGAATTTAGTCGCTTCTTTCCTAAAAGAGCAATCATCCAGCCTTCTTCAATATTACGTTGTTATGTAAGCTTATATGAGCTAACAATTTAGTTTATGCTGAGATGCTAGATGTGTTCTAACAAGCAGAAGGTTATTGTTTTGGGGTGTTTATAAAAATCAACAGAAAAATATTACAATGCCACAGATTTTTCTACAGTTAAAATTGAGGGTAAAAACAAAAGGTGCATTGCATTAGAAGGTCTTGAGATTCACTATTTACATCTTCTTTGCATGGATCAGTGAGAGTGGTTGAATCCTTTCCCTCACCCCTTGTCAGAGATAATGTTTTTCTTTTTCCACATGCCGTTTTTCCTTTCCAAGCCTTTCTCCAATGGCATTTTGTAGCTGTGTAAATGTGATAATTATGCTGAAAGATGCAAGTGAAGGCCATTCAAGACATTCGTCGTGATGATGAGCACACAAGTTTCATGCAAGCAGCTATTCAATTTATAATTCTAAAACTGAACTAAGTTAACTACAATTTGCCATATTGCCGGATGTAACAGGTACAAAGTGAAAACTGGTTGAAGGGAGGATTTTACTTGCTTGAATTTTGCTCCAGTCCATTGTTTAGTGAAGTCTGTGTATAACCAGCAGAGATTAACTTTTTTTGACTAGTTTGCAGACAAAAATCTCTTGGGGACCCTGGAGTAACCAATGACTTCTTCTCAAAGTTTTCAGGCTGGGCATAAACCATTTGTCTGTATCCATTACATATTGATAAGTATATTCCTGAAGGGTAATAGTACTTACTACAAAGACAATTCATTGAGTTAATGTTGAGATTGACAGGATTTTGGCAAGGATCCTGTGTGGCCTTATCTTTTGTGGAGCTACATAATGTATGTCTTGTTTTGAAAGAGGTGTCCAAGGGTAAATGCACATTTGACCCCATCTTCTTGGCTAGTCTTCTATTAGTGCAATCTTAGCCTCTGTGAGTATGTTTGAATCTTTTTAAAACAATGCAATGTCTCAGGCAAAAATCCATTCACATCCAGGTCTGGACCATGTCAATGGTTCCATGGAGTGATAACTGTTATGGGAGATCCACCATGCCTATTTTTGAATGCCTATTTTTTCTGTAAGAATCATAGTTGCCTTTGGTACCCCAGGTGTACTTTAGTCCTAAAATTCCATTTGGTTGTTTTACATAAAACTACCATAAAATTGGTATGTGCTTACAGTGCATCCGGAAAGTATTCACAGCGCATCACTTTTTCCGCAGTTTGTTATGTTGCATTCTTATTCCAAAATGGATTAAATTCATTTTTTTTCTCAGAATTCTACACACAACACCCCATAATGACAACATGAAAAAAATTTACTTGAGGTTTTTGCAAATTTATTAAAAATACAAAAACTAAGAAGTCACATGTACATAAGTATTCACAGCCTTTGCTCAATACTTTGTCGATGCACCTTTGGCAGCAATTACAGCCTCAAGTCTTTTTGAATATGATGGCACAAGCTTGGTACACCTATCCTTGGCCAGTTTCGCCCATTCCTCTTTGCAGCACCTCTCAAGCTCCATCAACTTTTTTCATGTTGTCATTATGGGGTGTTGTGTGTAGAATTCTGAGGAAAAAAATGAATTTAATCATTAATCATCATGCACTGTATATTTTGGACTTATACCATCTAACTACAACTGGGCCATATGATTGTTAAACACTTATTTTATATTAGACTTCATTTCATTCAGCTGTTGATAACACCTATATTTCGTCATGCTTTGCCTTTTAATATTGTCCTCTCTGTTCTATTCATATATTTTATAAACCAGTGTATTCCTATTTTCAATTATAGTGCTTAAGAGACACCCTGACTAACACGACACTTAGGATTTATCTTAAATCCATAAGAGTTTGCATTGTGTCTCCTGAGTTAAACATTTTGTTTAAATTTGGCTTGACTTTTCTTCATGTAGGTGGCACGGTGGCCCAGTGGATGTACATATTAGGTTAATTGATGACTCCAAATTGGTCCCTTGTGTACACAAGTTTGCTGCCTGGATAGATGCTGGTCCCCTGTGACCATGAAGTGGATTACATAAGTGTCACTATGTTATGTTGTTTTTGAATCTCCTCTCCAGTACTTCTGTGGAAAGAGTTTTCATCATTTTGAATTGAAATTATGTTACATTCTATTTTTCAATTGAGTTCTATAACAGGAAGATTTACACACAACAATAGTGTTTAGTATGATTATAATTGCAACACAACATTTGCTTCAGTGGAAGAAAATTTTAAAAGTTGCTATAATGCACACCTCTTAATGTTATCATTTTTAAGCAATACTGATAGTATTTAGTAGTGAGGTTAGGTGAGGAATATACATTACCTGACACAATCTATCTAATATACAGATAATATGAATGACATTAAAGATGAAGAGTCTGAAAGAGTAATGAAGATGTTTTGACAAAATAACACTGAAAATTATTTTTAAATGCAGGTAGCATGCCTTTGCTTTTACATGTAGAATTTCTAAACATTTGCACTCTTTTTCTGCATTTATAACAAATGCCTGTCATATTATCTTGTTTTCGTAGGAAGAACAACATATTAGCAGTTCAGAACTTGCAGTGAAAGAGTATTCTGTACTCTTTGTCTTTAATTAACTTGATGTTGGTATGTTTTTGTTGGCTCTTCACTCTAAGCCACATATATTTTTGAGTCAGAGAGAATGTTTATTCCACTGCGCAGCAGGTATTTAATCTTATATGGAGAAGTGCCATATGATGACTTTATTATATGTTTTCAATGTGATGTCATTGTCTGTTTCAACAATATTAGAAGACTTTATTCTAAAAGCCTTTTTTGTATTCTTAAAAAACAGTTACTCCTAATTATTTTAACAAAATTATTACTGCTTAATTTTATACAACAGCAAACAGCTATTTAGGGAGAATATGTTTTTTTTTAATATTAAAATTGAATATTTAAATAGTTATAAAATGTGTATTTTGCTATAATGTATAAATATAATCAACTATTAAATGAAGTTCATGAAGCCCTAATTGAATAACAAGAACATTCATAGGATTTCTCGGCTTTTGCAGACTGAATAAAAGAAATCAGCATTGTCTAAGTCAGCCTTAGCTGTCTTTGGTTTACTGTTACTCAAATGTGCCAGCTAAGAGGAGCTAAGCTTACAAAGCAAAGTTCAAATGATATTATTTGCAAATGTGGGAAGATCACCTTGAGATTTAAACTGAAATGGAATCTCCTTACAAAAATGCTGACTTTGACTTTTAGACAGAACATCCTGTTTTTGACTACAAATTACTTTTCTTAAGTCAAAGAACACAGTCTATGTAACAGATTTTTCCATGTGTATTCTTAAGCCTGAAAGATGAATGTTTCCATTAAAGAAGATAATATAGCACAAGGATATTTGCTGTTTTTCTCAGTAATATACAATAATGCTTTATATTATGGACATCAAATAAATCCTTAAATACATTTCTGGCAACACAGAAGAGATCAATTTATTTTTTAATATATACATGTGTATCTCACATGCTACTTGGTACACTCTTCCCTATCACAACACGCATCCTCTCCAAATCAGGCATCAAAATAGCCCATAAATCTGCAAACACTCTGCGAACTGTTCTTTTTAATACCAAAAGCAACTAATCTTCATCAGAGACCCTGAACACAATATACAGTAGAGTATACCATGCAATGCATGCCCAGCTGTATATGTGGGACAGACATCTAAAATGCTTGCAACATGCACACAAAAACATCACAACACTGTCAGAAGGAAGGAGCCATGATCTCTGATATACACACATACAAGTTCAACCAGACACATGTTTAACTGGGACACGGTGCAAGTAAAATTCAGGGTTAATACTAAAAGTGGCAGAGAGCTGGCTGAATCAGGGCTCTCAAATAAAAACACCAATCACAGACATTTGGATGTGAACCCAACATATGCATGCTTAAAAAGAAGGACACCTAAATAGTAAAAAGACTTTATGACCAACACCTTCCAAACCCCACCTTATTGATCCATCCCCGCCCCCTCATTTACTATATATTGGCTTTGATTCCTGTATGACTAATCAGTTTTCCTCTACTGATGACACGTGGTATGTTGTCAAAAGCTTAGGAACAAAAACAGAAAAACTATTTTAAGATATGTGATTCATTTTTTTCTTTTGTTGATTACTAGCTACAAATACACACACAAATATATATAATGTGGCCTGGTGGTCAGGTCCCATGCCAGCCAGGATGCCCCTTCTATATATGTTCCCGGGGAGCAACCATGGGTGTCTCAGTACCTCCCCCGGGATGCTTGGTGGCAGCCTCCGTGGATGACGATGGTGCCTCAGTTTCCCGCAGGGCTCCATGGGAGTTGGAGTTCTCCACAGCCCTGTTGGGATCTGTGGTGGCCGCCAAGGGGTGCTGCATGGGTCCCTGAGCCGGCCTGGACAACCCTACAGCCCTGCCCAGAAGTGCAATCTGAAACAGGTGATCAAGCACCTGGAGCACTTCCAGGTGGGCTATAAAAAGGGCCAGTAACCACCACTTAGGAACCAGAATCGGGAGGAAGAGGACGAGGTTGCCAGGGAGGAGTGGTGGTTCGAGAAGGGAGTGTTGTTTGTGCTTATTTGGACTGTGTTGTGGCCGGGGGGTTCACGGGGAAGACATGCCCTCCAGCTGAAGAAAATAAAAGTCTTTGTGTTTTTTACACGTGCCTCTGAGTGAGTCTGTGCTGGTTCGGGTGCTATACAGCGTCCAGTTCACAATATTTATGACACATATATTGAGAAAATATGTGTGCTGCCTCCTAAAACATGCCAGGGAGCAGGACAGAATTATTATTATAAACATCAGTGGTCCAAGCACTGATCCTCAAGAGACACCATTTTTAATGTCATTTTATTCAGAAAATATTTGTGTGTTTTGAATTCTCAACTATTTTAGTTTGAGTACTAGACTCTCGAGTGGAGCTTTATCAAAAGTCTCTTGAAAATCAAGATGAATAATATGCACCAATCAAATCAAATCAAATGCACCTATGTTATTTTATGCTTGTATAGCTTCCTAATAGAATTGTAGCATAGCTATGGCGCTTGCGGCTCAATAATATATGTGTTTTCAACATGTGCTGCTCAGCCTTTTCCTTAATATTTGGTTCTTTTTAATTTTACCATGGTGCATTTTAAGCTTATTGGCTTATAGTTAGGTGGATTATCTTGATCTCTTTTTTATATAATAGAACCACATTTTGAGCTTCCATTCTGGGTCATCTTTCACCTTATCTGCTATTTTCCTCTCCTACTTTCTTTCAGCCTCCCTCATATCCTTGTTAATGGTTTCCCTCATGTTCTATTACACCCTACAATTCACCTTGGAGTTATTAGTCTTGTATGCCTTACAAAGCTGTTTTTTCCTTTGCAGCTTCTTTTTTAACTGTTTATTAATCCACTGCACAAATCCTATTAATTCCAAATTTAGTTAGGTACCTGTCCTGCATTACATGTAAAACATTTTTAAGCCAGTTCCACTGCTCCTTGACTGTCTACACTTTTAAAAACTTATCCCAATCTGTCCTTCTAAGACTTTGCCGTATCTGCTCAAAATTTGCCCTACCAAACTTAATCATTTTAGTCTTTGCATCCTGACTCTTACAAAACAATGAGAATTGTATTATATTATGGTCACTTGACCCTAGTGGTTTAATCACCTCTACACGCTCAAATATATTCTGATTATTACTTAATACTAAATCCAGGCAGGCATCACGCCACGTTGGTGCTTTAACATACTGTGTTAAAAAAGTCATGGATTTGAACCCCAGCTAGGACAGGAACCATGACTGGATTTTAACAGATAAGTATTATCTAGTTCTGGTGATTTGTTTGATTTTAGAAGTTTTTTAATTAAAGCAAACTCCTCTCTGTAAATTCCAAATCACCTTCTTTAATAGTAACTTCTGGATGGTAAAAGTATTTACTATTGCAGTGTACTATTCCTAATACAAAGTACACTTCACTTACTGGTTGAACCTCTTTCACTGTTAAATTCCTAAAATATTCTTTTAGGGTTATCTTTCACCTTTTCTACAATATTTCTCTCCGACCGACTTTTAGCTTTCCTAATATACTTTTTAACTGTTGCATTTATGCTCTTATAACCCCCTAGTTTAGCATTGGAATTAGTTTTCTTCTACATATTATAAAGGTGCTTTTTTCCTTAAAAGTTTTTTAGCTCCTTATTTATCTACTGGGGACTTCTTTTTAATTTCTTACTGCTTATAAATTTTGTATTGAACTTGTCCAGTATTGCATGTAAAATACTTTTAGACCTGGTTAACTGCTCCGGAACTGGTTAGCATGCTTAATTGCTTGTCCCTATTTACATTTTAAGACTTTGCTGCATCTGCACAAAATTTTTCCCTACCACAATTAAATCAAACAGTTTAGTATGATATATTATATAATGGTCACTTGATCCTCGTGGTACAATCACCTCTAACCATAAATTTTATCCTGATTAATGTAAAATGAGAAGTGTAGGTAGACTTCTCCTCCTACTGGCACTTTAACAAACTGTTTTGAAAATAATTGATGTTTGCTATGAGGTTCTCTGATTTTAATACAGTTTTAGCTTTTCTCAACCAAAACGGTCAATTTTGACTCATAGACTCTTGTTCCAGAGCTCTACCTGTATAAGATCAACTTGGTGAATTTTGCAAACTTTTGGCAAGCACTTTTTTGATTTGTGGATAATATTCTTTTCCTTATTACTCTGTCATAGATCTTTCTTTTTTCTGAAGTATGTTTGCAATGGTACACTCATAACACTAAGTTTGGCATAAGAAGCCTAAAGATCCTTACATGTAGTTCTGAGTTTCTTTATTGATGAAAGGAAATGTGATGTCTTGTTCTTGGGAAGACGTTTGGTAGGTAGGCCAGTCCAGTTAAGATGGCCCCAGTCTTTCTCTATATGGGCTATAGAGTCTCTGGGTCTGCGGTGGGCTGGCGTCCTGCCCAGGGTTTGTTTCCTGCCTTGCTCTCTGTGTTGGCTGGGATTGGCTCCAGCAGACCCCCGTGACCCTGTGGTTAGGATATAGTGGGTTGGATAATGGATGGATGGATGGAGTCTGTTGGTGATTTAATGAACACCAAGAGCCCCAAGGTTTTCCAACCTCTTCCAGAGTAATAGACATCAGCAACTTCATTTCTAGACATTTTATTCCAACAGTTTCCTGGCTGCCTTTCTGGAAGCAAAAGCTTTGAAGATACATACATTCCAGCTACTCTGTATAGTGCCATCCTAAAGTACTGTTGAAAAGGCTTTGCAATTTTAAAGGATGAAAACCTGGACTGAAGTTCCAAATACTTTCCCTGTTGTTAAACAAATATAGTATGTTAATGCAAACATGCGTTTCTTGTATATACCATGGAAATCTTTCAAGAAATACAGTTAAGACTGAATAAAGAAACAAAAAGCATACATTTTTAACACTAGAATCCCTGAAGCCTACGAAAAAAAGTCATAATGCCGGGCTACCTTAAATTTTTTTGCACCTCCTCATCAGCATCTTTGTTTTCCGATTGTGTCAATCAGCACAAGCAGCCTACTATCCCATCCTCCACCGACATAGTTGAAGTTCTCCCAGCTCATCTGTTTATCTGGGTGAGAGGTGCTTGAAATTGTAAAGAGTAAATAATATATCGTTATTTGGAATATATACATCATATGTGTTCCGTGTCTACGATGATCTGTGTAAATGTACGATGACATGAAATGCGAGTCAAGAAATGTTGAACACATAATTAAAACCAAAACTTTTTTCACGTTATAGTAATAATTGACAAAATGCTGAAATGAAGTGTATTATAATTTGTGAAAACTAAATCCAAATGTCAAATGAATACTTTCACAAATGGTATAAGAAAACAAGTGCGCTTTTATTCAAGAATATGCTGTATGTGTAAAAACTGAAGCCCAACTATTAATCAACAGAGAGCTGACATATCTGCTTGGCTGGTGCAGAGGTAAGAACTGTGGCCTCATAATCAAGAGGTTAGCGGTTCGAACCCGGGTTCTTCCCATTTTAAGCAGTGAGCTGCTGTTATTGTTACTATTATATAAAAAGAACATACATTTGATTTGAGTCTGTAACACCTGGGGCCTCATATATAACGCCGTGCGTAGAACTCGCACTATAACATGGCGTAAGCACAAAAGCCGAAATGTGCTTACGCACAGAAAAATCCAGATGTAGGAATCTGTGCGTACTCCAACTTCCACGTTCTTCCGCTACATAAATCCCGATCAGCGTGAAAAGTAACGCTCGTGCACGCGGTTTATGTAACGCCCCAAATCCTCCCAGAATTATGCCTCTTTGAATTGCAAATCAATATAAATCGCCCTTAAGCTCAGCCTTCTGTGAAAAGACAATGGGAAAAGCACAGGGGAAAATATAAACCGTGGTATAATCAACAAAAGGAAGTTGATCGAGTGACATAGCGTGTTGGAGAAACTTGAAAGCTCACGTTCACAAAATCGCACAGTGCCGGAAATAAAAAAGAAGTCACATATCAAAGTCGCCATGAAAAGGCGAGTTGTAGCCCACTGTGAGAGCGTCATATGAAAGCTTATTAGGGTACAGAGAAAAAAGGCACACAGTGGGGAAAAAGCACGAAATGTCAACTTCAATCTCGACATTTCCACTTTAATCACGTAGTTCATTTTGTCATTAAAGTAGAACATCATAAACTTCATCTTAAAATCGTTTAATTAACCAGTTTCTCAAATCACATCGTAATTAAAGTATCACATTAAATGCTTTGTTTTGTATTTGATCTTCTATGTGCTCTATGTGTGTGAATCACTACTTGCTTCTTAAACTGGCTCTCTTCCTCCAGCTGGACAAAGAATCCATTACATTTGTGATATTACAGCTCTCTGAATAATTAAAATACTGAGATGTATACGTGATATCATTTTTATGATGATAGGAGTTAAAGCACATTATTAAACATGAGTTTCACGGCACAGTGGTTGTGTGCGACCTTCGATTAAATAATTTATTGCAGCAGTACTCAGGGGCGGCTCTAGGCTTGTGGTGGCACTGGGCAGAGGAAGAATCGGTGGCTTCTTTGCCCGAAAATGTCAGTAAGGCAGCTTATGCACGGTGGATGGTCACGTCCATTGCAGACACTGCATAGCCGCCTCGTGCTCATGAAACAAGCATTTAACTTTTGCCGAAATTTGTCGCTGCATTTTTAGCTGTGTTGTTATTTTCTCTTTCTGTTTTATATTCAATATATATTGGCGTAGCCGCCACTGCAGTCCTTGCTATTGTTTCCCCAAATACCCAATCACCACACAATCAGCTCTGTAATAGAAAGGAAAGGCTTTGAAACGTTTTGCCGTGGCTGAGGTAGTATGTGCTTGATACTGTATACCGATAATTCTCTTTCCGATCAGCTGCTGCTGTGATTCACACATTTAGATACAGTGAAGAAGAAGAAGAAGATGGTGCAGTGAGAGTAACAACGCTAAAGCAGTTATTGTATTTGGAATACTATGACTATTCCCTGGACTATTATATTGTTACATGTTAATTACAATCAGATGCATTACACTAATAAACAATATGCGGTTAGTTTCCGTGTATTTATAAAGCCGCGTCAGGAAAATAAGGTGTAACCACACAGGAACAGTAGCATTGCTTTGAGGTACAGTGGAAAAGTGCGTGGCTTTACACCAAGTGTAGGTTTTATACATCGCGATTTGAACGTGGAAAAGTTCTTACGCAACATTTCTGTGCGTACGCACCGTTTATACATGAGGCCCCTGGTTTACATTTTTACTAATTGTAAAAGATATCGCTGAAGAGATATAAGCAGACACACAAACACTGGTGAATCATGTCTTCTCTATTATCTTGTTGTCATTTGAATTTTTTGAAATTCAGTTTTATTCTTGAATAAAAGCACACCTGTTTTTTTATACCTTTGCAAAAGTGTTTATTTTACATTCCAGTAACCACTTGAATGATATCAAATCTGTCTATGCCTCTCTCGCACATGCACACACTCATCCATATATTGTGACAAATAGGGGGTGCTGTCTTCCCCTTGAACCCTAGGACCAGACACCAGATAAAAGTCCAATTATTATTTATTTTATAATAATAACGTGCACCAAGCACTTTCCACTCCACAATCCTTATAAACAATAATCAAATCCTCCAACTCCCAGACGCGTTGTTCCCTTCTTCCCAACTCAGCTTGTCCGTCTGGGATCTCCCACAGTCTCTTACATTCCTTGACCCGGGTCAGGTGAAAACTCCTTTTCTTTGTCAGCCCAGAAGCACTTTATTTCTTCCAACCATGTGACTGGGATGTACTTCCAGGCTGTATGGAAAACAAATGTCTCTGTGCCTCCCTGCAACGTTGCCTGGTGGCCCCGACATTATCCAGCAGGGCTGTGTATTAAAACTCCACAGTCCATGATGCCCTACTGGAATTTGGGGCATCTCCACATTGCAGGGAGGGCTCCATCCGGCAGCTTGGGGGTTTTGGCCGAGATAAACTGCCGGCCATAGTCCACAGTATGAAAACACCATTATTTGAAAACACTATGTCCTTTGAATTTTTTTTTCCAATCTTGCCTAGTCTCCACGCTATGGTGCATGGTGCTGAGAATGCAGACAGACTTCCTTTTGGGTGAATACACCATCAGCATGGCACTGCCAGATCTAAACACTAGTGTGGAGAAATGCTTATATACTAAAGTGACTTTAGCTGGAGGTGGAAGTCCCACTTTATTTATGGTGCCAAGCAGAACTGTGTTGCGGTGCAGTAGTCTATTAGCCAGTGAAAGTGACAGGAAGAAGTTGTCTGTTGTTACGATTCTGCCTTTCTCTAGAAATGGCTCCATAAGCTTTATGACCACAGTCTCGGAACGTTTTTATCCCATGAGATGACTAGGATTTTTTGTAAATAAGGAGTGGCATTGCACATGTATTTTGTCTCCAAATCTGCTGCAATCCAAAACTTTATGCCAAATTTGTCAGTCTTGGTTGACATGTGTTGCAAAAAAGGATAATGGACCTTGGTTGGAAACATTTGCTCATCAACAGTAATATGTTGCACTTGGTTGTTCTCAAAACGCAGTTCTCAACTAAAAGTTGCCAGATGTCCGAGACAGCAAATCCGTTGTCTTTCACGCGTTCTGCATGGGTGTGTTTGTTGTCAAAGTGCAAATACCACATGATACTCTGATAGCAGTCACGGGGCATCGTGTCTTTGATTGCTGGTACAACAAATAGTTCTGACCAGTCATCCACCATAGCACCAATTGTGGTCATCACTGCTGTTGTGAAAAGAATGGATATAAATGCCATCAACGCAAAGAGGGAGAGGCAAGTTCTTTGTATCTTGTGAACGTGACTGAGAGAATAAAACTGAATTTAAAAAAATGGTAACTTTTATAGGCAGCAAAAATTTACACTGGGCGTTACGGACTGAAATCAAATGTATGTTTTTATCATATAATAGTAAAAATAATAGTGGCTCACTACACAACAGTGAGAGCTGGGGCTTGAACCCACAAGAGCTTGATTACAAGGCAGCAGTTCTTACCTCTACATCAATTAAGCAGACATGTTCTTCACACATTATAATACACTTCACTTCAACATTTTGTCAATTATTTCTATAACATGAAAAAAGTTTCTGTTTTAGTTATGTGTTCAACATTTCTTGTATCGCATTTCCTGTCATCTTAAATTTACACAGATCTTTGTAGACATGGAACACACATGAAATGTATGCATTCCAAATAATGATATATTATTTACCCTCTACCAGTGCATGCTCCCCAACCTGACAATGAAGCAATTTCAGGCACCTCACACCCAGATTAACAGACTTGAGCTGGGAGAACTTCAGCTGCATCAGGGGGGGATGGCATAGCAGGCTGCTTGCTGCTTGTGCTGATCGACATTTGGAGAACAAAGACGTTGATGATGAGGTGCAAAGGAATTTAAGGTGGCTTTTTTGTAGGATTTCGGGATTCTAGTGTTAAGGAACATTAATAACGTGATACTAAAAAGAAAATGATTCACAATAACTGTCATGAACTAGCTCAAATCCCAAAAACTGTTGCAAAAAGCTCCACAAGTGGAAACATCAATCAGCCTTAAATTTTTAAAACATAAATGACAGACAACTATTCTTTGTAAAATAAAATATATATTTTTTTTTCAAAAGATGCTGTGCAGCACAAGAATCTCTTGAGGAGCATAAAAGGCCTTGAAGGATCAACAAAGGCAATCAAAGTATGAAATGACTTACTAGCCAGCGGAGGAACCCTGTCTAAAACATAACATAATCAAACTGAGTTTATTCAATATAGTAGATATTAATTATAAAGTAAACAGTTAACTATAAGAATAAGACTGAACACAAAACTCAAGATGAAATTGTGCATTTCACTCCAAAGCTGTGAGTGGCCTTTGACTCTTTCCTGGTGAAAGATGTTCATTATCATTACTTTCTAGCAGGTCTTACTTACAGCCTTGGGAAAAACCTGGGGGTTAGTGGCAGAATTGGCACTCCAACCACAATTAAAAAAACTCACACTAGTTCTATTCCATCTGAACTGGTGTGGTGCTGAGGGGTCACCTGTTGCATGGCTGCACTCGGGTCCTAATCTGGGATTCTGAGATGGTTTGTGATGTGGTGGGTGCAGCAATGCACTAACAGCGCATGCTCCTAGCCTCTTACATCTTTCCATTCTTGCAGGTGTCTAACATCTTGAACAGTGGAAAATCTTCAACTGTCAGAGCCTTATCGTCCCCTTTCTTGTGGTCGTTTGCAATGAGCTTCAATATACTTTGCTCCACCCTAGTTTTCTGTAACACTCTAATGTGTGGATGGCTGTTCATGATATGCTTCTACAACATCTCATAAAATCTGTAGTATTTATAGAGAAGGAGCTCTTTACAAGTGTGTATGATTAACCATCATCTCTTCAGATAGAAAGTCTAGGATACTGGTCAATGAAAATATATTGGTAAATATTTTATAAATAGGAATAAACAATTGTAATTAATAGTTCATTTAAATATGTGAGTAGGTAATTAGGTTTCCAAATTAGAAAAGACTTTTCATAAGTAAATCATACTAGTACTTCAACACAAAGGGTGTGGTTCTATATCTCATACGATTAGTTGTGTACTAAAATAACATCCACGCTCTTTTGTTTTTAGTATGAGAAGTTCCAAAACTGTTAATTGATATTGGTTTTGTGAGGCTGCTAGTGGTTTTCATGAGAAGTTTGGAATCTTAGATAAAATATGATACAGGGAAGAATTAAAATCTTTAATTATGTACAATGATCTATTTGCTCTTGCAGACTTTATTTTTACCAAAAAAACAAACAAGTACTAGACTTTAGTTTAGACAAAATGGCTTCAATACCAAAATTTCCACTTCCACTTGTAGGAATAACAATTACTTTTCCTCTGATATTTAAGTTCATGTTTTATGTTTGGTTGCTTTACTGATGTATAAGGTCAAAAAGACCATTCTTATTTGCCCTTGTCCTCAATATGTGCTTAATCATTCTCATTTACCAAAAAATAACAGTGCTTAGAAGATAAAATTGTAAATGCTGTATTGTATGACCACAATTTATTCATGTGTTCACATTAATTTGCATTCTTTTTAAAAAATTCTGTTTAATCTCCAGAGTTTTGTATATCATTTACTTTAGTAGTATTCTTCTAGATTATACAGTAGTGCTGATAATTTTATGAAATATCACGTCAACACGTTTTGTTATAAATATGCGCTTTATTTTAGAAAACTGCATATTACTGCAACACTTTAGTTGCTGATAAAGTATATGAATGAATGTTAAATTTCATTTAATGTCAATTCTTATTTGCGCTATAGCGAGAATGCCTCACAGGGGTATTGTCATAGACTTATGTCCAGGCAGGGATGTCTTTTTCAAAAGATTTCTCTTCCATTGTTTACATTTCACTTAAGCTCACATGGCAGTTTGTAGTCACTTTTTGAAAGCATGCTCTCAAGACTGATTAATGTGTATAAATGATCTTACTGTATACTGGATGTTCTACACTAAAATAATATTCCATCTAGTTTAGTACACCTATTGTTGGGATGAGCTCTTGACTGAAATGCAGTGAGCGTTACCTCAATATTTACATTTATTCCAAAATAATCAAGATGTTGACACCACCTACATACTGGCTAAAGGTCAGAAAAAGTCCAGAAAGCATATTTCTTTTCACATTTAATAATCAGAATGCTTTAAAGATGCAAGACACTCTTCTCTGAAGTATCTGTCTATAGAATGCACTATGTACCATTGGTTGGCTTTTTAATTGTGATTATAGTACCCAGTGAAAGCATACTTTAGTATGGTATAATATTTGTCTTTATGTATTGGGTACTAAGAACTGGACATAACAATATCCAGAAATGTTATAAGCAGATGAGACCATTCAGTCTACATTTTGTTAAGCCAATATCTGTGTGGTTTGAATATTTAATCCAGACACATTTTTAAAGTTCATAGTTCATAGCTTCAACTGCATGATTTTGTACTTTTTTCCGTATTCCCATGGCCCCTTGTGTGAAGAATCGTTTCCTGGTTTCTGTCTTGAATGCACCGCCTCCTAATTTCCAATGGTGTCCTCAGGTTCATGATTCACTAAGAAAGGTAAGATGAAGCTGTTTTTTGAGCGCCATTCAGTATTATGAATGGGCATAAATGTTAAAATGAGCTAAAGCAAATCATCTCAAAGAAATACGGGTAAAAGGTTATTAACAAGAGAAACACATGAAGCTTGAAAGAAAATCTTTCCAAAACGGGGCACATTCATACATAACCACAGTCTCTTATAGGGGTGAATCTAGAATCCCAATTAACTTAGCAAGTACATCTGTGGTGTTGATATGGGAGAAAACCCCAAACAAACTTGTGGCGGACATGCAGACTCTATACAGGCAGTGACCTGACCTGGAACTTGATTCTAGTCTCCTGGTGTCAAGATGAGAGCTGGGCTTCACCACAACTCCTCCTTTTGTGTGATACCTATACCTTCTCCTCTATCTCAATCTCTTGCTAAGCAATATTAATTATACTATAGTTACATGATTAGTGGGGTAAAAAAGTCATTCAGAATAGTCCAGCATTGTGCTTTGTTCTGCTATGAAAGCTTTTAGTGGACTTTTGCTTTGAGGCTTTAGTGCTTCCAATCTTTTGCATGCCTTTTTAGATTTGGATTACTGGCCTGATTTTATTGCTTGCCTTGTATTTTGTCTTTTGGATATCTTCTTTGGACTACAACTTATAACAAAATATATTCTACTTTTTCAAAACCTCTGAGGGTTGTTTAGTTTTCTCTAGATCCTCCTGTTCTACACCAACAAAATGGCTGAAAAGGCATGCTAAGCTTTGCAGGGTGCTGTCTTGTATTTTTTGGCCTCCCGACACGGCTTCCATGCCTGGGAAGTTGCTACTGGTGCTTTAAAGGGTGAATATGTAACACTAAGTTTTGAGGGAGTGGTATTACTGCTACACTGCCATGTCGACCCACAGTTCATATATTCATGGTTTTAGAAGTGTGCATGATGTTCACTAAAAAGAGAACATTTTTGTTTATTTGTATATTTTATTTCCTTGTTTTCTTAGTTTAGTTGGGTTTTTTTTCTTACCAAATACAGTTACAATTACTCAGTTGTTTCTTTTGGTGAGTTGCTTAATGCTCTAATGTAATAAAATCAAAAGTAACACTTAGGCATGGCAAGTTTTTTTGCCCAAGGGTTTCCTCTTTAGCTGGCATGACGGAAAAATAAATGATAGAAAATATTAGGCTTGCTGCTCATTTGATAACTTCAATCATAGTTAAACAAATGTCCCCTTATCTTCAAAGCAACAAAAACATTTATCTTGGTTTGAGATGGAATGGATTATATCTGGCAAATGAAAACTTGCAATACTGATGTACATTAAAATTAGATAGTATGGCAAATGCGGTGTTGTAGTTGCATTTGAGTTTATGTTGGATGAGAACTCAGTTTGGACCAGCTGTGGAATTAGCTTGAATTATAGGTGGCAAATTGTAGAGCGTGATCTATTTTTTAAATTTAGCACATTAAACATATACAAGTATTAATTTTAATGAAATATCATTTTACTGTATATGTATTTGTATGTAAGAGTTTTAGACATTTGTCTTCTTTTTTGTATGCACATTTTAACCTCGGTGTGTTTCATCTCATTTTAATTTTTTATCATATTATGTTGCTGTTCCTTATTATTCTCATTTTTTATGTTTATTTTTTGTTTGTTTTGTGTTTCTTTTAGGTTTTGTTTTATTTCATAACACTCCAGTGGATGGTTTGGTGAAATAAGCATTGAGAGGGCCTAATGCACTGAATGATTGGAACTGTACGCTGCACACTAGGGAGAGGAAGTCTATTTTCAATGCAATTACATTGTATATCTTCCTTTTTTGTATTTTTAAACTAACATTGTATAGTATATATATTTTTATACATTAATGCTAAACAACATGCCTTGATTAAAAATAAGCAGCTGCTGCTTAGAGATATTTTTATTTTATTTTTCTGAGGGACCACATGCAAGAACAGACAACTGCTGTGTTTTCTCTATTTGTCCCTCTACCTCCTGGTCTAAGCACTGGAAAAAAAAAGAATATTTAGATTTTTGAATCTCATCTAACTTTAAAATAAACATCTGAATCTTCCCATGAAAAATGAAAAAGAAATGGGGATATCTGAGAACTTGAGTTGTGTCATATTTACTTTAAATGTCTTCATGTATTTAGCTTTGTCAGTATTTTTGCTGATTGTGTTTCACTGCATCAGAGTCTTAAAACTTCATTTGAATAACTAACAATGTAATAAAAACACTAAGTCAAAAGTTAGTTGGATTTTTGTTATGTACTAAAATATATGAATACCTAAACAATAATACATCTTGCAGAAATCGCATTTAAAGTATTATTAAAGTGAGAATTACTGTGTATATAAAATGAAGCTGATAAAAATAGGAGTTAGCATTAATCAAATGGTTTCCTCCCACAGTCCAAAGACATGCAGGTTAGGCGCATTGGTGATCCTAAATTGTCCCTAGTTTGTGCTTGGTGTGTGTGTGTGTGTGTGTGTGTGTGTGCCCGCCCTGTGGTGGGCTGGCGCCCTGCCCGTGATTTGTTTCTGCCTTGCACCCTGTGCTGGCTGGGATTGGCTCCAGCAGACCCCCACGACCCTGTATTAGGATAGAGCGGGTTGGATACTGGATGGATTAAGATGTGATCAAACTATTCAGTGCCTTTCACAGATACTGAATGACTAAATAATTCAATTATCCCATCTTCTCTTTTCCACAGTAGTTAAACACCAGTGCATTCTGAGATTCTTTCACTTTGATTCCAGTATCCAGTTTTGAACAATGTACTGGCATCAAGTTTTGTTTTAAATATGTCAAGAAAGACAGTGAATTTTAAACTGTAAAAAAATGTATCTCCAAGTAAGCAAGCAAGCAAGCAGTATTTTCACTCACATTCTCAATATGTAGTTTTTGGCTGTTGTTCCAGTGATCATCAGATATTCAGGTTACATTTCAAACAAATAATTTTTGGGAAAGGAAGAATCACACTGTGATGTGTAGTGGAACAAGTGTATCCAGGCTGTGGGGGAGATAAAGGTTATAATAATGAGCATTGTTTAAGACGTTTCTCTCCAGATTTACCAAACATTTTGATCACTCAAATATTTATCTCCCTTTTCAATTAAAAACACAATACATTTACAGACTTTAAAAGGCAATATAATTGCAGACATGACATTATTTTATAAATACTGTTGTCTGGCTTGAATCTTACCAAATCCCTCACAAATTATTAATAGGCTTGCAGGTGTCATTTTATTTTCATTACTTTTCTTTTACATTTTTGCAATCAAAATGTCTCAGTATCAAAATAGCTTAAATAATAAACCTATCTAATGTCTCAATATCAAAATACACATTCTTTTCTATGCAGGAAACACTATACAGTAGAATTTAAAAAAAAATATTTATTTAAGCAAGCACTGAATGATTATGAAGAGTAAATTATTAATTAACAACAGTGTAAAAATGTCATCCCAAGCATAATAAAGAAAGATTTTGTCCTATGATTATTAATTAGGTGTCCCTCAATTACCTTTATTAACAATGAATTTCCCATCCCTCTCCTCTCTGTCACATATTGGCTGCACCCAAGCTTATATGTCTGTTGTAGACTCAATGATGTATGCCAGTCTCTCATGTTTCACTTCTTAAATATGATGTGTGGCACGTAATTCATCACAAATCCGAAACACAGCAGTAATTGTAGCAAAAGGCTTAGCTGCTAAGGAGATCGTGGCAACCCAGTTCCCAAGCCTGTATGCATGGATGTCAAATCAGTTGAGCAATAATACAGTATATCACGCTGAGCCCTATGCAGTTCTTACAAAAGGAACAAATATAATGACAGTCTGGAGCAAAGATACCTTGTTTAAGAAAATCCATCAAGTCATCGTCCTATAATGGCTGCATTACCAATTCATCCCAAAACTGACAATTCCTAAAAAGTCATACTGGTGTTTCAAGGTGAATTCTTGTCATCAAAATGGTGCAATGCCAGATTTATTCCCTCAGAATTAGCCATTAGAAAGCTTTCGCTCACTTTTATCCTGTGACAGATTGACTATCTCTCTTCATTGCTGTCCACTATAAAATGGTGTTCTGTTTTCATTCAGTCCAATATCACCTTTGCATCTTTTTCCAGTCTTCTAAAACACCTTCTCAGTTGCCCTGTGGACTGGCAGGGAGGCTGGATGTCAAAAGATATTATTCAATGGCTAGGCTCTCCATATTTATCTCAGTATGTCAGTCAACTAATCAATATCAGTTAGTTAATCAACATTGTTCTTCTTCCTTTTGGCATAGTTTTCCTCCTTATTAAAACCAAGATGTTAGAGCTTGAGTCAATTCAATGAAATCAACACATCTAAGCTCTGGATATGGCTGCAGAATTCTGTTCTTCCACATTTCTAAAGATAATTTTCAAGTTAGTGCCTGTATAAGATCAATTTAATTAATCTAAATTAAATTGTCCTTTACTCTGATGATTTAAACATCATTCCCCCCAAGTTGTTGTGTTTTAAGACCAGAGTCAAAGATAACTGGAATGCAAAGATACCACAACTAATAGCATCATACATTCCTGCATGTTTGAAAAACCATTAATCTTTTAAAGATTCCATAGCTTGTCAACGATTTCATGCTTAACAGCAAAAATTAATTTTGTCAAGGGAAAAGACACTCAGAAAGCAGCAGCACTTTGTGTGATTCCAACATACATGGCAAAAATTTAAAGAGATAAAAATTGTAGTTCAAGTGACTTAATTATGCACATACACAAGGTAACAAGATGGGTAACAACCCATAAAAATCCTGCAGTGGTCATCAATTCCAGGTAAGTTTCTGTTTATTCATTAACTTGTTTGTTTTTTCTGTTAATCGCAGTTTAGTTGACATTTAATGTAGTACCACTGTCATTCACACCTTGATGTCATTAGATGTATTTATTGATTTCAGGTCTTTTGATTTATGAATCAGTGAGTTTAAAAAAAACTAGTATTAGGAAAGAAAAGGAGCTTGCAGCAAAGGGCATAATGATGATCTGTGCAAACGTGATGCTGCATTGACTTCCATTTCCTCAGTCAGGCTTTCTTTGTGTATGTCTTTTGGTTTTTCCGCCTACAGTCTACTTCAATGAAGAGATCAGCTGGCAAACCAATACTTGTGTACCCCAAGGCACTGCATAGGTTGACTCTTCCCTATGTGGTCTGTTAACAGCTGATTACTTTTTAAAATCAGTTTATATTGGGTTAAATGTGTCCTGTAAAGCAATACTGATCATTTAAGTGTAGAACCAGACATGAGGCTGCTGTAAAGTGTCTGGTTACACTTTATATACAGAATATGAAATTCTTTAACTGCATTGAACTATTTGTGTTTTACTTTGATGTCTGACAAGGTTATCTTTCTTTCTTCTAAAGTCTTAGCTGTTTTATTTTCCATCTAATGCTGTGGTAGACTGATGAGCACTACTGCCACACAGCTCCTGAGATGTATTTTTGCCTTTTGACTTGGTCACTGCCTGTGTGAAGCTCACATATTCTCCCATGTCTCTTTGAGGTTGTCTCTGGGTTTTTTAGTTTTCTACCTCATGCCAAAGAGAGGCTTTTTAGATGATTTTGAGACTCTAAATGGAATCTGTATATGTAAAAATGGGTTTGCCTCTTGTCTCCAGATTGACTAATGTTTCTTCCTATGCCAGTTCATGTTTAGACCCTAATATTCACAGAATCTACTCTAATTAATTCCCATTTAACCAGAATTGAAAAAGCAGAAGCTGGTTAACTGCAAATACTTTATTCCTTCCCCAGGATCAAAGGCATAGACCACGGGTGTCAAACTCCAGGCCTGGAGGGCCGCAGTGGTTGCAAGTTTTTATTCTAACCCTTTTTCTGTCAGTGACCAGGTTTCAATGCAAGTTAACTTCTTTTGCCTTTATTTTAACAGTCATGTTCTAAGGATTCAGTCCTTCGAATTGATTCTTTTCTTCATTAAATGGCAGCCAAACAGAAATGAGACGTGAAAGGAGCTGACAGATCACCAGCTAAATTGGGGCTTCAAACTCCAACCAATTTTACTCCAACCAGTTTCTTAATGAGAAGCCAATTCTTGCTGTTAATTAAACCCATTATTTAATTCCACAGCTTGTTGCTGCTCTCATTCTGCCACAGCAGACATTTCCAAAATTGTTGATTTTCTGTTTTTTTTAAAGAACATTGTCAAAAAGTTTCGGTGACCTGAGAGATCAACCTTACTGAGACCTCCACCTTTCTTTATTTTCAGATATTGTGTGATGGGCACAGGTGAGCTGGTCATGAGGCGGCTTATTTCGTGTCTCATTATCATCTGGATGCTAATTAAGGAAAAATAAACAACTAAGGGGCATGAGTCAAGTTAATTAAAACTAAGGAAAAAGAAATGAGTTAGCAGAAAAAACTGGTCACTACTTAAGAAGATGGTTAGAATGAAAACCTGCAGCCACTGCTGCTGTCCAGGATCAGAGTTTTGACACCCCAGGCATAGACAGTCAATATGCTTTAAAGACTGAGCCCCTCTCCCTCCCCATTTGCTGAATACATTCATAGTGGAATTATGCCCAAATAAATCATCCTCAATTAAAAGTACATGTACATAAACTGAAATTATCCTTAATTTATTAGAGTTAAACTCAGCAATGCTGTCTCGGTAAGGCAAAAAACTAAAAAAAAAAAAGATTTATTGTACATAAGGATGGCTTGGTGGCACAGTGGTAGCGCTGCTGCCTTGCAGTTAGGAGACCTGGGTTCGCTTCCCGGGTCCTCCCTACATGGAGTTTGCATGTTCTCCCTGTGACTGCATGGGTTTCCTCCCACAGTCCAAAGACATGCAGGTTAGGTGGATTGGTGATTCTAAATTGTCCTGTGTGTGTGTGTTTCCTGCGGTGGGCTGGCGCCCTGCCTGGGGTTTGTTTCCTGTCTTGTGCCCTATGTTGGCTGGGATTGGCTCCAGCAGACCCCCATGACCCTGTAGTTAGGATATAGCGGGTTGGATGATGGATGGATATTTATTGCAATAATAATGTAATAATTCTATTATAATATTATTGTTATAAGTTACATAAATTATTTTATTCAAAAGACTACCAATAAGGTAAGACTACTAATAAATTATTTGGATCCAAATAGTATCTTTCTTAAAAATGGAAATTCAGGATTATTGAAGCACAGGAGAAATTAAATCTTGATTTTTACCATGTTACATCTGGTTGGATTTAATCATAATTTCAAAAATCATATTTTGAGGAGTATTTTTCATTTCGGTTATCCTGTTCCGCAATGTACTGACAGATTAAAAGAATTCTCACAGATCTGAATGTTTACCCTCAGACATCTGTGTAAGTTTGTTGGCTATATTTACTACTTAGGTATTGAGACAAATGCAAGATAATCTCAAGTTAATTTGAATCTTTAATTATCTCCTTGCTTCCTCTCATTCATAGTCATTTTCTCCATTACATTAGCCTTGTCTGGAAGTAGTTGTGTCTTCTTTTGTTCTTTCTTCCCTAAAGCAGTGACAATCACAGATGTGCCATATCAACAATTCTGCAGTTATAGCAGTTCCAGTACATGTGGTTATCTATCTGCTGACCTTAACTGATGCTGCCTTGGATTGATTTAGTTTTCTACCACTTAATAATTAGTAAAACTTTGTGGTAATCTGAATTAACATGAAATAACATTGATTAAGTGTAATATTCATGTTGAAAACATTAAAATCCTTTAATAAAACAAAAAGTAATTGCAATAACATATTTAGTGTGCAATACATCTGTACAACCTGAATTATTTTCTGAGGAGTGGAAAGTTATTTCCCATGACCAACAATGAAATGTAAAGTAAAATATCTGTTTTGATATGTGCTTAAGGAAACCACACAAACTTTATGATGCTATATGAGAAATACAAATGAACATACATCAGCATTTGTTCCTGAAAAAGAAAGCTTAATCTTTTTCACATATGGGCCAGTTTTAAAGCATAATGGTATCTATTTGCAGCCACTGAGCAAAAACAAAAACAGCCTTAATCCCTCATGGCATGGATTCCACAAGATGTTGGACACATTTCTTTGAGATTTTGGTTAATGTTGGCATGTTTGCATCACATTTATCAGCTGCACAGTCATGCTGCAAATCTCCTGTTATTCCACATCCCATAGATGTTCTATTGGATTAAGATCCAGTTACGGGGAAGACCGCGGAAGAACACTTAACTCATTGTCATGTTTGGGAAACCAGTTTGAGGTGACTTGCTTTGTGATGTGCTCCATGATCATGCTGTAAGTAGCCATTAGAAGGTGGCCAAATTGTGACTGTGAAGGGCGGTGGTTGACTGGAATTAACTTGTCCAGAGTGTGCCAAGAAAACATTCTCCACACCATTACACAACCACAATCAGTCTGGACTGTTGACACAAGGCAGGTTGGGTACATAGGTTCAGACTCTTAGTGCCAGATTCTGACCATACCATCTGTACGCCTCAGCAGAAACTGAAAATCACCACATCATGCTACAGTCTTCAGCTGTCCAGTTTTACTACGCCTGTGCCCACTACAAGCGCTGGCTGACAGGAGTGGAATGCCTATGGTCTACTGCTGTTAATATCCACCTTAAGGTTTGAGATTGTTGGGTAAACTGGAGATTTTTTTAATTGCGATAGTTGTACAGAGTGGCTACCTGAGTTACTGTAGCCTTTTTGTCAGCTCAAGCTAGTCTGAACATTCTCCTCCAACCTCTCTCTTAAACAAGGAGTCTGGAGAATTGCGGCTCACTGGATTTTTGTTTTTGTTTTTGCCACCTTTCTAGAGTAAACTCGAGAGACTATTGTATGAAAATCTCAATCAGCAGTTACAGAAATACTCAGTCCAGCATGCCTGGCACCAACAATTATGTCACTATTGGAATCATTGAGATTATATTTTTTCTCCATGCTCGTGTTTGATATGAACATTAACTGAAGCTCATGATCTGTATCTGCATAATGGTATGCATTGTGTTGATGCCACATGATTGACTGATTAGATAATTGCATGGATAAGCAGGTGTACCTAATAATTTGCTCGATGGTGTATTTGTTTATCTATTTAGATTAATAGTTTGCATTTTCATTAAAGACACTTACTTTCAAAGAGTATTAACCTACAGTCAAAAGTTGACAACTTTATTAATAGTTATCAGCATTAAATTTTTATAATTTAATAATTCTTATGAATGCAAGCGTATCATGTCTTACTTACCTGCATTTCTCAAGCTCTCAGAAGGTGCCATTAAGCAGCTTTTTTTTGTATTAGTATACTGTTACTATTAGCGTACTTTTTATTAGTATTGGTATACTAGTATATTAGTATTTCATATTTAGTATTACTATAATATTTCTTTGCATTTACTGTATATAGCACTTCTGTCACTACTCAATGCACTTCCATGCAGGGAGGATCCTGGATGCGAACCCATGATCTCCTTACTGTGAGGCAACAGCACTACCCTGTTACGTTTTTAACTTAGTATACATGGAAGATAAAAAGTTGATTATAATAATGCCACTAATGTTGATTGGTGAAAGATTGGAGAAACACTTAAATATGTTGTGTTTGCAAGATCTTGTTAACTGAATATTTTTATGGAAATAAATATTATGGTTGGCATAGACTTACTTTTTTTTTCCAGTGACCCATGATGCTATGCCAGGCCAGTGTAACATCACAGAGCTGTACAAGGCGATTTTGAATGGTACAGCCCGCTTAAATATAATGCCGTTCCTAGTAGTTTGCTGAAAATGAGCCCTAACCCTCAAAGGTCATGCAAAAAGACAATTTCTCCCCCGGGATTAATAAAGTATATCAAAATCGAAAGAAATTATTGAAAAACTTGCCAATACATGTATACACACACCACGCAATGTGTCAGTGCATTTGTATCTTAAAGGTAATGTCCTTTTTATGGGATTGTGTTTCATATACATAATACATGAGCCTACCCCTTTAATAATATTGCCCAGAGTTCTGTGCAATTGTTGCAAATAGGAAGGGGTGTGCAATCCACATGCTTTCGTATTATGCTTATTTGTTAGCAGCAGTAATGAATTAGCTAAATGTCAGGGAAAAAACAAACAAACAAATCTATACTTTTTAATTAGAGAGAGGTAAGTACCTGCTATTGAATCTGTGGGGGGCAAGCCTTAGTGAATTCATGCTTCCTGTCTAAAAGAAATGTTACTGTTCTGATATTTAATCCTGTTAATTTTATCTCAGGGAACCAATATGGTGCAGAGGTTAGTACATCTGCCTTACAGATCCAGTTACATTTTTGGTCACAATAATTTGTCCAGCATAGTTGGCAGTCAATTCCCTAGTAATTGGGTACACCTAAAAGACCATTGCACCTTTATATTTCAAATTAAACTAGTTTAAGTTCTTTTTTTACATTGGATTTCAGTGCATTTTGCTGAATTTGATGACGTTACACAATATTTTCATGATTTTATGAAACTTAAGGTGAAGTAATTTCAGGGGTGTTAGTTCATCGCTAAGTGCCATACTATAACTGCTTCAAGATACACAGGCCACATTAGAAATCACACAATTATATTTTGCTATCTTCTACATTTCAGAATGTAATCAATAGAAACAAGGACTACATTTTGAATGACGTGCCTAATTTATAAACAAAACTTATGATACACACTAATTTATAGTGACTACTACAGGCATAGGAACAAGTGTACTTTGTTTTTAAGGCATACACTCTTAAGGTTCATGTTTAGTGTGTTATGCCAAGGTAGTAGATACACATACAATATCATGTGTACAAGCAAATGGATATAAAAATGCTTGGGAGCCTAAACATAGAACACAGTTTTCAATTGTATAGTGCATGCTCATGCTAAAGTTTATACGGTTTCAAGTTATACAATTCATTCCCAGTGAAGGTGAACTTAAGCCCTATGAAATATGTATGTTCTGATGTGATAACTGCTTAGTGCTACATGCCATTAACCTGGTGTCTGATCACTAAATCAGTAAAGTAATACACAAATAATCAATTTAGGAAAAATATGTTAAAGCCAGGATGAGAGGTCAAAAAATTTACCTCTGGGAGATCAAATTCAGCTGGCCACTCAGACTTTTTTATTTAAATGTAAAAAAGTGCAGTGAAATGAATGTCAAAGGGCTAATATTAAAGTCAGTACGATGTAATCGTATTTCCAAGTTGTTTTTAGGATCTTCTTCCTGAACTTTATATACAGTACTATTGGGGTCTACTGTAGGCACACATGAGCCAACACAAGAAATTAAATAATGCTTAGGAGGCCAAAGTAACTAAAAGAAAAGAAATGATATTACAACAAAAAATAAGTCACAGATGAATATAGGGAATAAGATACAATAGGCAAACAAATTAAAAATAAACCTATAGCTTTACTGAGCTTAACTTAGGCAAAATTTCAAAACCCAAATTCCCGGTAGAGTATCTGGTCCACTTTCCTCCCTCGTGCTACCCTGACGCTCCTTCCACTTCCTTTCCTTTCTCTGGCCTCTCTTGCCTCCCACAAATTGAGCCCTTGCCAACATTAAATGTTTTAACTCCAAGTTCAACTAGCATATGGCCAAGGGGCCCTTTTAAACCCCTAAATGGAACTGCTTCCAGAGGAAACCCAGCTACTACTTATGGTGTCTGGAAAGGAAAAGGGAACCCCTGAGGTCATCCTATCAGCTCTCCAGCTACTAGCCTTGCACATCATGGCCGTCTTGGTCCAAGCTGTTAGTTTAAAGGGCTAGGCAGTCCATTAGATTCCTGGCCATGATAATGGTTAGCAGGGAAATGTGTATTAATTCGATATTATGTGTTCCTGCTGCTGCCTAATGGCACGAAAGACTTGAGACATGCTTACCATTATTACAGTGCCCCAGATTTACATGGCTGCCCATGAAATAGTTATGTTTGGGCCTCCTTAATCAGCATTAGGGCTCATACTGTTATAGGTAGCCTGTTCTCATAGGCAATGATGATATTGGCAGTGCACCTGCCACCTGTGCATTTTAAGTCATGGCTCCATTTCTGCCCTGTGGCAGAGTTGTCCCATTTATAGTTCCTAATGAGCCTTCTTTAATAGTATGCATACCTACATCAGCACATAAGCCTGTTTGCTTCACGAAAACAACAGGAAATTTATTCTAATCTAATGCTGGTTGCACCCTTCTACTGATATTTCTTGAAGCATCCATAATATCTTGGGAGAATGTTTGTATGATTATAGGGAACATTTCTTCTAACATTATGTCGAGATAATCTCCCATGAGGGACTTGAGAGCCTGGAGTATGAGGGATGAAATAAGTATGAAAATTTTAACTAATGAAGAATCCACAGGTAGAGCAGTGTTGTGGGATTAAAATGAAATCTTAAATTACAGTCAATATGGACTATTCTGTTTTCAGGGAACAGCAAAAATGGAGAATGCATCAGTGACATTGTATACATCTGAGTGAAATGAAAATGAAGAATACCATGGTGACTAATAATAGTATATAGAGTAATATTCCCACTAAGTACTAAGTAAGGTTTCTTCAATGTAACACTGGTCACTGATGTTTTTGAGTCATTTCCTCCAGTGTGCAAAGATTAATCCTGGTCAATTTGAAGAAATGTTATTCATGTAGGGTTTCACTGGCTACAAGCTCACATATTCTTAAATGACAATATCAGGAATTGATTCAATATAATCATTTCAGCATTTTAAAGTACAAAGAAATACAGGGTGACACCAAAAAATGGGAACTTTTGAAAAACCCAATAAAAATAGAAAAAATCCAACAAAAAATTTTATTGACAGCAATTGAACCACTACAACTTGCCTTTTAAGAGACAGTAATCCAAATTATCAATGTCTAATAATTACGTCCTGTAGATGGCGTCCTCCTGTATGTATGCATTCTTCCAATCTGCTGTTGAGGTTCCCCATTGATCGCTGCAAAATCTCAGCTGGGATACCACGAATTTCGTCTTGAATACTTTGTTTCACTTCATTCAGTGTCCTTGGCCGAGTCGTGTAGACCCGACTCTTAAGGTAGCCCCACAAGAAAAAATCACAAACGGACAAATCCGGTGATCTTGAGGGCCAGCGAATGTCATCAAATCTTGAGATGACACGGTTACCGAACAATTCTCGCACAACTGCAAACTATCATTGTTTTTGTAAAACATTTTTATGGAGAAAGCGCGATGTTGACCGTTCCACTGATCCATGATTACTAAATGGCAAAATTGTTTACAGCTCAAGGTCCCTGTTCCGCAGTGCTGCCAACTGTACTTGGCTGCCACTACGCATTTCAAAAGTTCCCGTTTTTCTGTGTCACCCTATATATCCAGTGAATAAGTTGATTAAATCGCACAGCCCTATATTATGTAATGCTCACAATTACAACAAAATGCATCACTGTTAAAGGTGTATAAAATAAGCAGTGCTCTTGCATTAATCTATCTCACTACTTACACTCAAAGTGGATTTGCAGAAATCTGTTTTTTTTTCTTGGTTAGCCTATTTAAATTCTTCATTATGAGTTCTTCTTAGAAAGTACATACTGCATTTATGATTCATACCCATCTATTGATTATTGTAATGTGTGAGCTGTTCCTTTTGTTTTAAATATATGTTTCATTTGACTGCCTATAATTATGAACAATAAATTTACAATAAAACCACTCTAGGTCATGGACCTAATCTGCTATGGGGATAAATGTGTCAATCAGTTGCCACTTGTGTGGGCAGCTTTACCGCTGAAATTTATGCAACACTTCTGATATTATGCTTAACCCTAAGTAATTGGTCGTTCACATAATGAAATTGCCTGAAGTAACTGGAAGTTCCTAATTCATGTGTAATAGAAATGAGGGAGAGCTTCGTTCACTTTGTGACATTTGGAAAAGAAAAAAATCTCTTAAACTTTAAAGTTCTCATTTCTTTCGTAAATCTTCTGTTCTTAAAGGTTGAACGTAAATCTTCTGTTCTTAAAGGTTGAACATTTAACATTTTTAGTAATCCCGTTGTCTTTATTTCATGTAGCACCCTTCTTAATGAACAATATTTTTAATCCGGTTAGAAATTAGTTTGTGTACAATTTTTGTGTACCGCTCTGTTGCACACGGCTTACTGCAGTTTGTGCTTCTCTCATATGTTGCTTTGTATCTGATTGCACTAGCAGACTCTCATGGGAACACTAATTTAAATGGTCAGTAATCATTCTTTTCTCAAGCAGCAGACCTAGACGGGAGTGTGCCATTAAGCATTTAGCAATTCATCCTTTGTATTAGGATGTTAGTCTGTGGAAGCAAATTTGAAATGTTTGTATTGGCAGAATCTCATAGATCTCTTGGGCGAAGGCATATCATATATATTTACATAAAGTGTTCAGCCCCTTGTTTTACAACATTGAATCACAGTGGGCTTAATTTGGCTTTGGACACTAATCTACAGAAAAAGTCTAATCAATGTCAAAGTGAAACAGATATGTGCAAAGTGGTCTAAATTAATTATAAATACTGTATAAGACACAAAATAATTGACTGCATAAGTATTCACCCCTTTAATATGACACCCCTTAATCATTATTTGTGCAGCTGAATGGTTTTAGAAGTTGCATAATTATTTCAATGGAGACCAACTGTCCATTGATTGTAGTATAAATTAACTTTTATCTGGAAAGTTAGTATCAGGGTCTAAGCTACGCAACAAAGAAAAAAAGAACACTTCAGGGAAATCTGTGAAAAGAAGATTGAAAAGCACAAGTCAGGGGATGGATTCAAGAAAATATCAAAGTCAGTAAATATCCCTTGGAGTCCATTAAATCAGTCATTATAAATAGAAAGAGTATGGCACAACAGTAAATCTGCCTAGAGCAGGCCATATATGAAAACCAAATTATTACACAAAACAGAAAAATAGTGAGGTAAGCCACTAAGAGACCTATGAGAACTCTAAAGGAGTTACAAGATACAGTGGTTAAGACTGGAAAGAATGCATACAGCAGCTAATAGTAACAATACTTATTTTTCATTTACAGAGATCTTTTCTCACTACTCAAAGTGAGAGTGGCAGCATCACTGTAAATAAATGCATATGGTATCTCAGTTAGGATTTGCTAAAAGGTACACAGAGGCTCAGAAGTCAGCTGGGAGAAGGTTCTGTGATCTGATGAGACCATCATTGAGCATTTTGGTGGTTGTTTTAAGTGCCATATTTAGCATAAGCCAAACACTACAGATTACCAAAAGCACACCATCCCTACAATAGAGCTAGGTGGTGGCCACATCATGTTGTGTGGATGACTTGTAAAATGTCAAAGTTGCACAGAATTGACTTAAAAACAACAGGGTTAATGTCAGATCTCAATCTAATTGAGAATTTGTAGCTGGGCTTTAAAAATAGCAGTTTACTTGTGATCTCTCTACAACCTGACAGAGCTTGAGCAGTTTTGCAAAGATGAAGAATGGAGGAAAATCGAGGTGTCCAGATGTGCAAAGCTGATAGAGACCTGGGCACACAGACACAAGGCTGTCATGGCTGCCAAGGTTGTATCTACTAAATACAGAATTGAAAGATGTGAATAGTTATGTGGTCAATTACTTTGTGCTTGTAATTAATTTAGATCACTTTGCAAAGATCCGTTTTCACTTTGACAGTAAAGTTTTTTTTATCTTGATCAATAATAAAATAGCCAAAGAAGTCCACTATGATTTAATATTCTATAACAATAAAATATATATGCCTCACAACCCTGCTTAGGATTACCTGGGCTTAGAACATGGTGTGGTTGGTGCTGCCCTTGCAGTGACACTGTCATCAATGTCAGTCCTTGCTGTTGAAGCACATATTGCTTAAGTGATTGTTTGATGCTTCATTTTAGTGGTCTCGCTTGTTAAGTTTCCCCTCCCTTAATTGCTTATTTCAGTCTTAAACAGCTGCATTCAGTGTGTTAATGGCTCCTTATTAGCAATAAGCTGTAAATGACAAAGCGGCCAGCGGTTTTCCATCTAGCTTGTTTCCATGTGTGTTCATCATTTGATTTAATAAGACACTTAATAGAAAAATGTGACAGACTGAAAATGATCAGTTTTAGGCTTCAAATCATTTGGATGAGGAAAAAATCTACAAAATAAGAACCTAACATTGTAGACTAACAAGTCATACAAATTAATAAGGTCTAAGATTGGCAATCATTGGTTTCTAATGAAGCAACTGGGTTGGAATGAAAACCTGCAGCCAATGCAGCCCTCAAGGACTGACTTTGCCTACCTCTGATCTAGACTGATCCCAAAAGGGGCACAATTTACAGAAATAAATAACTTTATTTAAGGAAAACTAACATGCAAAGGATGGATGACTAAAGCAAGAACAAAGAGTGTTAAAAAAAACAAGTGGGCAGCAAGTGCTTGTACCTCTTTGTACCTCTATATATGATTCTAGAACTCTGTCTGTCTGTGGTGGTTCTTCGCCAACTTTCTCATCTCTCTTTTCCATCGCCATGTCTTTCTTTTGCTTTCTTTCCACCTCTCAGTCTTTCTCTGTCCTGGACTCTCTTTAGGCCTCTTCCAGTGAGCCAATGCATTGTTCACCTGTAATGGTTTTCAAGATTCATGTCCTCTATAATGTGGATCTCCATGTGGACAGGATTCTCTATACTGAGAAAGTGAAGTCATGGTGGTCTTTGGTGAAAATAAAAGATTTCTACAGTGACCGAGAGTATCACATTGTTTCAGGCAAAAAGATTATGGAAAAGATTAATAATAAGTCGATAAGAAGGCAGGACTGAAGATGTAGCCCTTTAGTGACATCTCAGGGATGCAAAGCTTGAATTAATCAATCTGGATCACCCGCTTAACCATTACCTGAAAAGAAAATGCCAGGAGAGGAACATAAGTTTAGATATGGAGGTGTTGATACTCATTTCAGCTGCATCACGCTTTCTTGTGAAATGTTTTAGTGCATGCTGGATATCGCAGTCCCTGCAAACAACAGGTGCAACCCTAACACTCCCAAACTGGATATTCTCCATTTTCCAGACCTGTACCTTAACATTATGTGCAAAGACCTCATGAACAGGAGAAGAGACAAGATGCATCTTAGGCAAAGTCTAACATCCACACTGATCAAGCTAAAAGGCCAGTGTGTGAAATATTAGTAAGATTTAACATTTTAGTGGAGTTTCTATGATTTCAAATACTATAAAATGTAAGAAATTACAACAAATAACAATATATATGAATGTGTTTTGACAGAAGATAATTAAAATAGTGGGATGGAAGAAAAAGCAAAAAAGACAAAAGCAAATCTCTTTTGAATACATTGTGGCCAAAAATGCAACTTCAAATCCATTTATCAGTTTTGATAATAATGATTGCATCACTGAAGGCAGTATGTACTGAATTTTACTTTGAATAAGGCAAAAACAGAATCTTATTATTAGAGTGCTTATTATTAAAAAATATATATATACTAGTCTGCATTTTCCACATGCTAACCTCATGGCTATCCCTGGTACTTTTCTCAGCATAATAACAAAATATTTAAAGTGAATAAAATTGATAATATCTTAATTGAAATCACCAGACATAAAATAAACCTCAATATAGCAACATACTCATCTAAAATTCTAGCTTTCCAAAGTATCTGTGCAAAAGCACTTAACATCATGAGAGTTAGCATCATTTATTGCTACAACAATTGCTCCCAGAGTTCCCTGGGAATACAATATGGATGACATCATCAACACGAACATATATTTAGACCGCTGCATGCGTTTTGAATTTATCCAAGATTAGGGTACTCTGAATGATTGCAAGCAAACCTTTATTTAGCGTTTTGGGCCCTGATGATCAATAGTTTGAATTCCTGGTATAAACTTGGCCAGTTTCTTGACCACATCTGTCTCCTGTTCCTTCCTCATTAAAACAATTTTCAGTCTCTCCTGTAAGTTAAAACAATGACAGTCAAGACATTGCAACATATACCAGGCAGTGTTTCCAGTGACATTTTCCTGTAAACTTAAGGAAAACTAGAAAGGGAACACAAAAAAATACTAAAAAATTTAAAAAAAAAATTGAATGAGAAAACACTCATACACCTCAATGGAATTAGAGTGAAACAGCAAATCACAATGACAGAAACAGACGGGAATTTTAAAGACCAAGTAGATAAACTGAGTCAATAAAATTGTTTCACACCAAATCTCATACTAGTTAAAACATCTTGTTTACAGAACAAAAATGTAGTATATACATGTTTTTAGGAAGTGGCCACTGGTCCAGGAGAGACTTTCATCACCTCACAGCATTAGTAAGTACCTTTATAGTGTGCATGTTACTCAGTTTGTTTTCTATTGAAAGACTGAAGTCCAGATTTCTGTAATTTTTACTTCCTTGTATACAAAGTATAGGGAAAGCATTGTACCGGTAATCGTCCAAAGATTCAATGTCGAGATTTTGATGAATCTCAATGTTTTAGACCTCCCTGACTTTCTCGTACACAAAGTATTGGGAAAGTATTGGAATTCTCCAAAAGTTCAGTTTCGGGATTTTTTTTGAATCTCGACATTTTAGACCTCCGAGTCCGAAAATACCATTTTTGGAATGATGTCTTTGTGTCATGTCTCTGTCTGTGTGTGTATGTAAACACAATAACTTGAGTACGGCTTCAACTTAGGTCAACCAAATTTTGCATACAAGTATTAGTGCAAAACATAGATTTCTATCAACTTTTGGGCTATTTCTGTTAACCAGAAGTGGTACTTTACCTTTATTTTATGAGTAATATGATGTTCAGTGATGTACAAGCTACTTTTTATATTGATGTAGACAAAGTGTTTCTCAATATACTTGGAAAAAACATTGCTTTTAAGTTCAGGAAGATACAACTATAAGCAGACTGATTATTAATTCACACAAAAAACTGAAGCCTTTAATTCATGCTATGCTGATTTTAGTAGTTGTTTATTGGTATTGTTGTATTAGCATTTTTTCTGATTTAAAAAGAAAAACCGAATCATCTTACTATGTAAAGAGATGTACAGTAAATGTCATAACGGTCTCAGTTATGGATCTGCTCATTGCTGTTTGTGACTACTATATTTAAACTGTAGCCAGATAAATGCACAGTTACAATAGACTCGCTTAGACAGAAAGTGTCCACTTTCTTTATGTGAATAATGTAGATCAGTCATTTTCTAAACTGCTAACTCCCGAACAGGGGACGTCCCGGGGGGTGCTGGACCCTATTCCAGCTAGCATAGGGCACAAGGCAGATACAAACCCTGGACAGGGTGCAAGTCCATTGCAGGGCGAACACACACACACACACCCCAATCACACACTACAGGCAATTTAGAATCGCAAGTTCACCTAACCTGCATGTCTATGGAATGTGGGAGGAAACTGCATCACCTGGCGGAAACCCACACAGACACGGAGAGGACATGCAAACTCCATGCAGGGAGGACCTGGGACACGAGGCAGCAGCACTACCCCTGTGCCACCACGCTGCCCTTATAATGTAAATCTATATTTTAAACTATCTGTAATAAAAGATAATAGCATTTTGATGTTATCTTTTTAACAGCTTTTTAAATATTTTCTAAATATTCTTTATTTTCCAAAAGGTATGGACATAAAGACTCTGACTGCCACATCTCGGCCATATAATGGCAACCCTTAACCCACCTGAATAGGTTCTGAGGGCTTTTACTCTTATCTAAAGTAGCTTTTAATATAGCACCTATTGTTTTTATTATAAATTTTAAATGTAATTTTATTAAAAAAGGCCAAATTAATTTTGTTATTAAAATGGATTTTCTGTTGCTTATTCAAGCATACTATAATAACAATACTAATTACATTTGTTTCTTAAAAGCAAATATTATAAACACTGTTGTTGAAACCATCCATCCATCATGCAACCCTCTATATTCTAATACAGGGTCACGGGGGTCTGTTGGAGCCAATCCCAGCCAACACAGGGCGCAAGGCAGGACACAAACCCTGGGCAGGGCGCCAGCCCACCGCAGCTTTTTTTAAGTGATTTACCCATTTAAAAACTGTTTTTTTTCTAGTAAATTAAACAAATGTACAGTACTTAAAAGTATATTAATTATAGTGAACAATTCACCATGGATTTAATGGGGTTGACGATTAATGGGTGAAATCATTCTTCTCTACTCTCTTTAACTATACTCCAAATCTGCCTTCCTAAACCTCTTGAAAAATAAGATAGCACTCTAAATCTTTATCGTTTTTCAGGACAATCAGATTTGAGAAAGAAAATCAATGCTGCAAGATTGCATACTGTCACCCCCCTCTATTTTGACATTGACAGGTAATTAGATGACCTTACTTTATCAGAATGACTTGCTGCATAAGATGCTCCTTAGAAAATTAACCTCAAGATGATGAAAAGACTTCAAGATGCAGGCACAGTATCTCTTTTGCAAGATGGCATTTTTTGTTTTATCTGATAATTGCCTTTGGAACTTGTGATATCTGCTGAAGATCTTGCAAATAAGAAAGTCACCAGTGTCTTAGAATATTGTAAACATTGCAGCTTAACATTAAACAGGCAGGTTAGATAGCATGATCTATAGTTTAGTATTTATTTGAAAAAAGTGGATGTGAAACTTATTGTATACCGATAAAGAAACAACATTAAAAGTCTTAAAATATTGAACTATTGAACATTTGTATGTGGATTTGGACTCTAATTATTGTTGACTTTTGGTAATGAACTTCTTTCTGCCTTCCTACCCTACCCCCAGAAGGCATCTCTTTTGCGTCCTGGTGTTTTAGAACTGGCCTTTTTAGAACAAAAGGCCTTTTTTTGTCCTGGTGTCGCTTGTTTTAGAAATTCCTATACTAGTGATTCTCTCTTTCAAAACAATCACAAAAACATGTTTATAATTGAATCGACTGTTTCATGGCCCCATAAATATAAAAAAGTGTCAAGGTATTTCTACAAAATATAAATTTGCTTTTAGCAAAATTAGATGTTATATTTAATTATATTCCAACTGTTAGTTGGCAGACCATTTACTTGTTTATAAACCACAAAATAAAATCCCATAATTTGTGAGAAAATGATCATGGACATGCATTCCAGCAGCCTGTCGGCTCCATCAGACCACTTCTGACTGATGATTTCCTGCTTTACCTGGAGCCTGTCCCATCAGCAGTGGTGTTAAGGAAGGAGCCAACTCCAGTTTACAGAGCACACATAATGCACATGTACGCTCGCAGTGAGACATTTTACAGTTTCCCGACAATAAGTGCTTTTTCTTTTTATGTCACTCTGCAACAGAATTGGACCAAGGAGGTGTACACAAATTCCTATATGCTTTAGCTATTTAGATATGTTATAAAACTCATAATTTGAGTGTGCAGTCATGATGCATTTTTAAATAGGAATAGGAATCTCTCAAAGTGTTAGTGCCCCCATGAATGACAGTTAACAAGTTTTGAGTTGATCTGAAATATCAGCCTGTAAGTAATACTAAAAATTAATTTAAATTAATGTGTCACAGATTTGAATTGAGACATGCATTAATGGCTCTATGTGGTGCATATTGTTAAAGTGTTGTAATAAAAGATAACAAATCAAGATAAAGATTTGGGGCGCCTTGTAACCCTGTTTAATTGTGTGGCTGGGCCAAATAAATCAAAAATAAAGAAAATGAAAAACAATTAACTCTTTGAGTACTTCCCCACATGATTTCTGTCAATCACAGCTCCCGGTCCAATGCTAAATGATGACTTCTGGCATTGTGGGATTTTATCTATGGGTTGTGGCTGAAGGGACAGTGATTCCAGGAGGGAGGTTGAAGCAGCATCGGTCTTCCAATCAGATGTCCTCATCTCTAAGATCAAAATGGTTCCTGGTAATTACAGACCAATAAGCCTTACTTCTGTACCATGCAAAGTTATGGAAACTATAATAAGAAATAAATGGAAAAAGTACCTATATGAAAATAATATGCTAAATAACAGCCATCGTGGGTTTATGAAAGGAGGATACTGCCACACCAAACTTTTAGATTTTTTTGAACAGGCAACAGAAATAGTTGACCAAACCAAACCATATGACATAATTTACTTAAACTTTAAAAATGCCTTTGATATGGTCCCACAGTCCAAAGACATGCAGGTTAGGTGGATTGGCATATCTAAATTGGCCCTAGTGTGTGCTTGATGTGTGGGTGTGTTTGTGTGTGTCCTGCGGTGGGTTGGCACCCTGCCCGGGATTGGTTCCTGCCTTGTGCCCTGTGTTGGCTGGGATTGGCTCCAGCAGACCCCCGTGACCCTGTGTTCAGATTCAGCGGGCTGGAAAATGGATGGATGGATGGATGATCCCACACAACATATTAATTCAAAAACTAGAAGGTCTAGGCATCAGAGGTGACCTACAAAACTGGATCTCAAGTTGGTTAATCAACAGGAGAAGAAGAGTACAGATAGGTAGTGAATGCTCTACATGGTGTGATGTTATCAGTGATGTCCCTCAGGGTTCTGACCTTGAACTGTTACATTTTGTGATTTATATTAATGACACGGATTCTGGTAAAATTAGTAAACTTGTGAAAGTCACAGATGACACAAACATTTTAAAGACATACATTGTTGGGTTAAATATATGTGTGATCATGAGTGGGTCTGAAGATGTACTAGAATTCCATCCAGTGCTGGTTCCTGTCTTGAACCTGATGCTGTCAAGATAGGCTCCAGCCCACCATGCCACTCAACTGAATGAAGTGCATTGGAATTATGTTATCATTGTAGAGTGTTTCAAGCTCTCTTGTTCTTGTTGGCCACAACCATATGTGTCAGCTGATCTTGCTTTATTTACTATCTAAATCTGCCTCACTAAATATGCTATCTAAATATGATCTATGCTTCAGAGAGTGTAATGTACTTTGCTGCCTTCCATTTCCTTGTGCTTAACAAAAATCCTCTGTGTCCATTGGCCTGATGGAGGTATAACAAAAAAGCATATGCAGGGAGAAAATGAAGAGTTTACATGAAGTAGTGTTCATTTTATATAGTCATAGTTGTGTGTTAAATAAAATCTGTATCCTAGGCAGGCCTTTTATGGACTATGACCTTTTAAAAACCCTGGAGTCTACTATAAGTAAGAACTGTGTTTCCATGTACATCTATGATTAATCTACAGTAGGTGTTATCCTTCAAGAAGTCCTCATCTTGTGGCTTCTACTCCCCTGAACTTTCTAGTTTTATGGGTGAAGCTCCATCAGTGGACTCATTCAAGTCCCATTTAAAGATTCACTTATTCTCTTCTGAATTTAAATCACATCTAATCTCATTGTGTTCTTATTCCTTTGTTCTATAACAACTATTACTTACTCTACATAATGTTCAGCTATTCTTCTACTTCACTATACTTTTCTGGTGTCTGGTGTTCATTACTAATTTAGACTTCAGCCTATAATTGTTACATGTAATTGAAAGTTGCGTTTTCTATTTATTTTGAAATATCTTTATTTTCTGTGCAAAGTGCCTTTTTGTGGTTTATTCTATGAATGGGAGAATAAACTATAAAAATTAGTTGAATTAGTTAGCAATATATTGCATCTGACATTGTTTTTGCAGGATCCTCCTCTGAGACATTAATGGTATCTGAACATTTTCTTTATATAACTTTGGTTGCTATCATTACTTTTGTCCTTACAGTTTATCTGTTGCCAAGTTTATGTGATAATTTCTCATGTTTTCTACCTTTGATGTCACAGTAGCACTATTCCATTTAATCAGTCATTTTTAGTGAACTTCCAGTGTTTATTGTAAACTAGCACTTACTGAATTATTTAATAGTACCTATAATTTTGTGGAAGTATGGTTCCCTCACATCTAAATAAACAAGCAAATGCTATGAAAAAAATATAGAATAGACATTAATTGTTTTGTATAATGGTGAAGGCATTTAAGCAGAGTGATAATTTTATTATGAAGGCAAAGAAGTTTCCACATGTAATGCATTTTTAGCAGTAGTTTAGAACCATAAAAAGAAGACAGAAACCAAAAAAATCTGAATTAATATATGACTTATGTTTTTCACATTAAAGTTGATACGAGCATGGCAGACATATGACAGAATCTGCAGTTTAAGGTTTAAGCACACATCCCCTGTGGAATATTACTTGGCATCCTAGCAGTTGACCTGTTGTCAATATGGAGTGCTAAAAAAAGCCTCCTAGTCAACTGAGGTTAAAGAACAAAGTAGAGAGTGTCAGAAATTTAGACTGAAATGGGAGACGTCACTCATTCACTTGAACACTTGGATGCTTGGTTCCAGGCTCACTCCCTCCAGTCCAGCTACACCTTACATTGGGTGTGTTTCTTTGGTGTATGTTCATAATAAAAAGCATTTTAATTTTGATATTTATCTGTCTATTTATCTAATACTAAAGAATGCATGGGGTCAGCTTTTCGATGTAAATACCTTATGCATCCTAATATTACTGCTTTAGAAATCACGATTTTCTGTATTTTTAGAATGTGCATGTTGAAATATGACTGAAGGTCAAATGAGCAGACCATGTCACTTTATCTCATTTTAGATGTCATATACGTGATACTATAAATCGTCTATTAAAGCATCTATTAGCAGACATTTTGAATAACATCTTCTTCCTCCCTAAGCGTTTTAACAAAATAAATTAAAAATTCCATTTTAAAAAGTATGTGCTGAAGTTGTCTGTTGTTCTGTGGTTTTAGCTCCTCTTAAATATTTTTTTCTTTTTTGGTAATGATTGTCATTACAAATCTTGAATAAATGAATTGTCTAACGTTGTTTTTTAGAGAGAAGTAATTGAGATTTGAATTAAAAAAAAAACAGTAACAGTGTTATGACCCTGACCATGTTAAATAATATGAAGACAATGTGAAAATGTACCCATATGGAGTTCACACATTCTCCACCTGTCTACCTAGAATAACTTGAAACCCTAATATTTACTCACTATAGTGAGATACAGTGAGATAAATTTTAGGTTAATTTACATTTACATTTATTTGCTTGGAAGGCGCATTTATCCAAAGTGACTTGCAAAAGAGGTAAACTTTATCAAGTAACATTAGGCGATGGCCTGTTTGTTCAACAAGTGTAGCAGAACGGATAACAAAAAGTTGATTGCCACAAGTAATAACTATGCAATCATGGATTACAATCAATAAAGCAATTAAACTTATATACAATATTAAAAATCACATAGCAAAGGATTTTTTCTATCAATTAGACAGATATTTACGGAACAGATGGGTTTTCAGTTGCTTCTTGGATACAGTGAGGGAGTCCCCATTACAGATAGATGGGAGCAGCTCATTCCACCAATTAGAAATTAACCTGGAAAAGATTCTGGGTTAAGACTTGACACCATGCAGGGGTGGCATCACCAGACACTCTTCCTTGGTAAACCTGAGTAGGTGAAAAGGAGTATAGGGCTTCACTAGTGTCTCCATATACACAGGTGCTGCCCCAGTGACTACTCTGTGGACAAGTATCAGGAATTTGAACTAATGTGTGATGCTACAGCGAGCCAATGTAGTGACCTGAAGAGAGGAGTGACGTACCTACCTTAGCTGCTTAAATTACAAGACAGGCAGCTGCATTCTGGACCATCTGCAGTGGTTTGATAGCACACCTGCCAGAAGTGAGTTGCAGTAGTTCACATGTGATAAGACCAAAGCCAGGACCAGATGTTCTGCTGCATAAGGTCTCATCTTGAAGAAGTTGTACAGTATAAAGCTGCATGAACGAGAAACATTAGAGATGTGGTCAAAAAAAGATAGCTGCTCATTAATCAGCACCCCAAGGTTGCATACTGACTTGGTAGGTATTATTGACAGTGAGCCAAGCTGTACAAAGATGGGGAGATGAACAGACTTGCTGGCCAGAATCACAAGAAGCTTGGTTTTTGCCAGCTTGAGCTGTAGAAATATCAGTAAGACATGCAGAGACTCTAGCTGAAACCGTATTGTCCTCCAGAGGGAACAAGAAGTACAGCTGTGTATCATCCACATAGCCCTGATTAGATAGATCATGAGATTGCATGATGAAGCCCAGGGAGGCGGTGTACAGAGATAAAGGTAGAGGACCCAGCACCGATCCTTGGGATACACCTGTGCATGACTGGTGTGCCTTTGACAACTCACTTCATCAGTACACACTGTAGGATCTGCCCAAGATGTAGGACTCAGACCATCTGAGAGAAGTCCCAGTGATGCCAAGGTCAGAGAGGGTGGCAAGGATGTCATGGTTGACCATGTCGAAGGCAGAGAGATGAGAGATCTAGCAGGACTGATGAAAGTTTGTAGCTCTAGCAAGTCGTAGTTGGTTAACCACAATTAGTAGAGTGTCTCATTCTAGTGGTTCCTCTTGAAGCTGGGCTTGCTGATATTGAGCAATTGATTCAGTACAAGGAAGGAAGAGACGTGGTTATAAACAGCATGTTCAAGTGTTTTGGAAAGGAAAGGAGAGAGGAGATGTTAGGGGATAGGGTCAAGTGGACAAGTAATGGAGTGACTGAAGTGGAGATTGGAAACATCAGTGGCAGAGAGTGGAGAGAATATGGAGAAACTTGGGTGATGATTAGAATAAGGCACAATGAGTGGCAGCAAGGGTGATCACTGACTGCTGATTGCATCCTCTTTATCCTGAAAAGTGGTGGCTAAGTCATCAGCAGACAAGGAGGTTGGGGTGTGAGGGGGTGGGGTGTTGGAATGGTAAAATAGAGGTAAGACATTTTATAATG